>NC_044559.1:30264472-30564472 GCF_007565055.1 Rhinopithecus roxellana
TAGCATTATTCACACGCCTGGGAAGCCATGGCAGTCACCTGCCAGCTACCATCTGACCCAGCCAAGGACTCTCCACCTCGTGGGGAAAGAGATTCCTTTTGGTTGGGATATTTGGGAGATTTTTTTCTTTTTGCTTGTGGGAGAGAATAGGAATCAAATCCCTAGACCCTAACTTAGTTTAGACTCAAATGACAAAATACCCGACTCAGCCTTTCCTCAAGGACCCAAGGACAAGGATAGTGGGCCATGGTGTGATTGTCCGCCCCCTTCTTCCCGTGACCACGGCAGGTCCTGTTCACTGACCCCAGCACCGTTTCTCACTGAGATTGGACGCTGCCTCGGAATCCTTCTTAACGCAGCGTCCCTGGCAGCCAGTACTGACAAATTTGCTGTGGTCCACAATAAAAGAAGGCCTCGAGTTATAAGCTACACATGCCTGGGCCGTTTTTTCTTTTCTTTTCTTTTTTTAAATAATGAGAAAAGATCTTTTAGAAGCTCCAAGCCCAAGTTTTTACACTAATGGTCACTATTCAGAAATCATATTATGACTGGGGCTGTGGGATGCTTTTATTTATTTGTTTATTTATTTATTTGCTTAGGTTTATGATAATCCACTGTTTGTTTGTTTGGGGAGGAGGTCTTGCTATGTTGCCCAGGCTGGTCTCAAACTTCTGGGGTTCAGCAATCCTCCTGCCTTGGTCACCCAACATGCTGGGATTACAGGCGTGAGCTACCATGCCCAGCCCATGATAACCGGTTTCGTTGTTGTTGTTGTTTGAGATGGAGTCTTGTTCTGTCACCCAGGCTGGAGCACAATGGCGTGATCTCGGCTCACTGCAACCTCCACCCCCCAGGTTCAAGCGATTCTCCTGCCTCAGCCTCCCGAGTAGCTGGGATTACAGGCACCTGCCACCATGCCCGGCTAATTTTTGTATTTTTAGTAGAGACGGGGTTTCACCATTTTGGCCAGGCTGGTGTTGAACTCCTGACCTTAAGCGATCCACCTGCCTCGGCCTCCCAAAGCTCTGGGATTGCAGGCGTGAGCCACTGCACCCTATCCGATAAGCAGTTTTTTTTCTTCTAAGGATATATGGAGTAAAAACTCCAGGTCACTGCAGACCACACTTCATTTGTCCAAGCTTGACACTGTGCTGGCACCTGGCCCCCACCCCCAAATATATGGATGTGTGAGTCACATCACACCTCTAGCTTGTCCCAAGATGAATATAATAGTAGCCTCAGCAATGGTGAAGAGGCCAGCAATTGAGTGCTTTCCATTCAAAGGAGCTTCAATTTTGATTTATTGTAACAAAGTTCATTTCACCCAGAAAAGAAGCACATTCGGGTTTAGCCTCATGGTGCATGCTTTCTATCAAAGTGAAACTTCTTTATTAAATTGGTATAAGAATTTATGAACACATATGGATAAGATAAAGAAAAAACTCTTAGAGTTGAAAATGCTGGCAAAAATGGTCAGGCTAAGGGATTGATGTCTTCCTTATGTGGTGTTTGGTAAGTAGAACACAACTCTTTGGCCTCCGGGAGTCTTGCAATTTGAGAACATCGCTCAGGCCCTCCGTGGCTCATCTGGAAACATCCCGCTCCATCTCAGAGCCGTACGCTTCTTTTTGTCCTTGGTGATGACATTTTGATAAATGTTGAAATGCAGGGGAAAGGGCGTGAGCTTTTGCTCCTGAGAGAAGCCTACCCAGGCCATCTTTTATTGCTCAGCGAGTGAAGTTGATATAAACAGACATTCCCTCTTGAAAATTAGAAGTGGAGAATTTCTCTAGTTGGCATAAATGTTCTGTCCTTGTCATGACAGAAAGATGACTCCCACAGTTTCCTCAAGGAATATCTGCAGGTGACAGCAGTGAGGATCTTTTCAATCCTAGGCAGTGTAAGTTCCCACCAAGCCCTGGAGAGAGTGCCACCTGCCTTCCTCTCACCCTGGCTCCAGGGATTAGGGCTACACATCACCCCCCATCCCCACCCCTGCTCCCAGACCTCATATGTTTGGCCTGAGGGGCCCTGTCTTCAAGAGCTGTACACACAATCCCTTAGAGCATTTTCCTGTCCTTGGGCTACTCTCTGGGTGGCCCCGTGAGACTCCTCCAGTGTCCCTGGCCGGGAGCAGCATTGCCACAGAGGGGCATCTCACTGTGTGTCTGTTGCCGGATCCCCATCCTCATTCACCCATTGGCCGTCCTCTTTGTCATTCCAAGGCTTTTTCATCAGAAAGGTGGCAGGCCTGTGGTTGTCATTCCTTCAGCCACTGTTGCAGGTCATTGACTAAAGTCACCATAGATTTCAATGTCCTTGTGTCCTTGCGGAAGACGGCAGGGGGCTGAGGCATGACTGGGACTCATTGTAGCTGTGGGCAGGACATGCCTTCTTTGTGGCATGGTTCAGGTCAGGGTCTCTCCATGCTTGGCCACACGCCCAGGAGGCCCACCTGGGTTCCATGCTTTTCTTTCCATTTTCACTCGCCTAACCAGCATCCCTCGTGAAAGAGGAAACAGGTCCAGAGAGATTGGCAGTTCAGGACCACCGTGACTGTAGCTGTATTTTGAAGTCAAACCAGCTCTGGCCCACATGTGCTAGCTCTTCCTGGCTCTGCTCCATTCAGCTTTCACAGATGCTCCACACCAGTGTGACATCAGTCCTGCCATTGTTATTCATTCGCATCAAATGTTACTGGAGAGGAGATGTCTTGTTAAGCTTAAATAGTGACTATTCAGAATTCAGAACGAAAAGAGACTTCTGTGCTTTCTGCATTCCAGGTTGTTGCAATTGATTTCTTTCTGCTTTTCTAACAACTGCCCTGATTATCTGTTTTGCTTCCATTTTCTGTTGCTTCTTGCCCTTTGCTTGCAAAACAAACAGGCAAGCCTGGTAAGTAAACGCTTTTCCCCCTAATTTGACACCTGCCCATCGCAACCCTTTGTTTGTTTGTTTGTTTTTCTATTTTTGTTATTTTTGCTTTGTGTATTGCTGCATTCCCCCGACATGATTTCATAATGTTTTCCCTGAAAAAGCCAGGAAGGTCTTCAGGAGCATTGTTCTGTTGTTGAGTGTAGGGCGCCTTTCTCCTGATTTCAAGAACCTAACTGCATTTGTCATGTACAAAAAGATTTGTGAAGCATTCTTGCCTCCTCTGTCTCCTGGGAACGGGGTAATTCTATTTTTAAAAGGGAAGAGGAAAGGAAACCTGAGGCAGGCAAAGTCTTGGATCCAGGAAATCAGATGGACTTGGTTTGGTAAACAGCTCCTTTACCAAGGCAGGTGAAACGTACACATGGGCTCAAATCAGCCCAGAATATACACCATATAGCGTGCTGGGAACTAAGGAAGCAGCCAGAATTCAAAGAATAAAAACAAGCATTTGATTACTAGAGACATGTTGAAAGGCCCTTTCTTTTAGGAGTGTGGGTGTAGCAAGCAGGTTGCTGGTGATTCTTATCTCTCTATGTTAAAAAGCTCCCTCTTCGCAAGCCACTGTGACACTGTTGCACTGATTCCAGGGGTTACAGAGTTTATTATGGACAATGAGGCTCTTAATAATGGGTTACCAATACGGGACTCTTCCTCCTTCTTGAGGGCTTTATGCACAGTTTCTCATTTAATCTGCAAATGCAAAGAGATATAAATAGTCTTTTCCCCTATTTTAGACAAGGAGGCTGAGACTCAGAGTTTAAAACCCTAGTCAAGATCTCGCATATGGGAAGTGTCAAAGTGAGGTCTCAAACCCAGGCAGTCAGACTCCAGAGGCTCCTAGCCACTGGCCTGGGCAGCTCTGGGCTGCTGGTAGTGAGAGCTCTAGGAGTCCCACAATTGCAGAGGCAGGTGGGAGGGACATTCGGCGTCTTCAGGACCAGTGGTTCTCCAAGCAGGGTCCCTGCTCCAGCAGCATATGTGTCAAACTCGGGAACTTGTGACCTGTGCATATTCTCTGCCCCACCCCAGACCTCCTAATCTCACGCCGTGGGGTGAGGCGTAGCAGCCTGCATGTGAACAAGCCCTTCAGCTGAATAAATCCATGCTCACATGGGAGAGTTGTTGGAAATGAGGCACTGGGACCCTAAGAGGTCAGAACTTTAGAGCCAGCTTATGTCAGGACCGGAGCTGAAACTGAGGAAATGACCGCACCACACGGTAACGGTGTGCCTAGTTCTGGGGTATGGCAAGATGCAGATCTGTCCGGAACCTAAGGGAAAAGAACTCACGCAACCGAATCTCCCTGCTACTAAGGGAGCTGCATCCTACAAGGTCTGTCATTACAAGGGGCCCGTGTAGAGACGTGGTTCGGGGTCTGTCATTTTCTCAGTGAACAGTGATGTAGCTTCTTAAACCCTCTGTTTCACCTTCTGTAAAATGAGGGTAAGAAAAGCTGCCCGGGTGGTTGTGATACTCTTAAGTCGTTCACTCGTCGCATGGACATGTATCAAAACATCCTCTATGCCTGGCACTGTCCTAGGCCCTGGGGCAGAGCAAGTGGACAAAACAGACTCTGGTGCCTGCCCTCACAGAGCGTGCATTCATCAGGGAGATGAGCTGCTGATACACTAGCATAGGCACACATGCACACACGTGCACGCATGCATGCACACATCTGATATAAGGGGTGGCTGCCGCTGCAAAAGGAAAATAAAGAACTCTAGAGGAAGAGGAGCCATTTCCAGCACCTCTGGGGAGGTGACATGGGATCAGAGCCCTGAGCAAAATGTTGGGGAACCCTGGAAGCCCTGGGGCATTGGAGGCCTTCATGGGTGGAGCAGAGAGGCCAGGAAGGATAGAGGGCAGAGCATGTTATTTCCATTTCAGAGGGAGGTCACTGGGGGGACTCTGAGCAGGAGTGAGGTGGTCTGGTGTGCACATTAGGAAGCTCGGTCTGGCTGCTGAGTGCTGGCTTAAGGACAGTCAACACCTAGAGCAGTCAGCAGGGCGCCCGCCGCATGGAAGGGTCCAGTCAGCACTGGCGGCCGCTGTTCTGTGATTTCCAGATGTGATCTGTCTGCAGCAGCCAGCCCTCGGAGTCATTCCAGGTGGCAGGCAGCCCCTCCCCGGTGACCAGGGCCTGGCAGAAAGACAGGTCTGCTAAGCTCCTTCCCCAGGAGCTCTGAGTGGGCGCTTCTCCCTTACCCCCTCTGCTGTCACCATGAGAGCAAATGGTTCCTCACACACCTGGGCCAGGGATGGATCCACACAGAGGACAGAGGGGTGTTTTGTGTAGAGTAGTCAGAGAAGGCCTTTCCTGTAAGTGTAGAAATGAATTTTTAAGCAGCCATAAAAAAGAGCAAAGCCGGCCGGGCGCGGTGGCTCAAGCCTGTAATCCCAGCACTTTGGGAGGCCGAGACGGGCGGATCATGAGGTCAGGAGATCGAGACCATCCTGGCTAATACGGTGAAACCCCGTCTCTACTAAAAAATACAAAAAACTAGCCGGGCGACGAGGCGGGCGCCTGTAGTCCCAGCTACTCGGGAGGCTGAGACAGGAGAATGGCGTGAACCCGGGAGGCGGAGCTTGCAGTGAGCTGAGAGCCGGCCACTGCACTCCAGCCTGGGCGGCAGAGCAAGACTCCGTCTCAAAAAAAAAAAAAAAAAAAAAAGAGCAAAGCCATGTCCTTTGTACCAGCATGGGCACAGCTGAAGGCCATTGTCCTCAGGGAATTAATGCAGAAATAGAGCACCAAACACTGCGCATTCTCATTTATAAGAGGAAGCTACACATTGGGTACACACAGACACGAAGATGGGAACAGAAGACACTGGGGAGTTCACAGTGGGGGCGGCAGGAAGGGGGACAAGGGTTGAAAAACTGCCTTTCAGGTACTATGCTCAGTACCTGAGTGACAGGCTCATTAGAAGCCCATACCCCAGCGTCAGTCACACAGTATGGCCATGTACAACCTGTGTATGTGCCCCAAATCTAAAAATATATATTTTCTAGATATTTGGTGCAGATGATTAGCTTGGAATGGCCACGGGCCAGAGAGGTGGGGCAGAGGACAATGATTCCTCTCACCAGGATCAGCCACTCGGAACTGGGCCGACATTGAATTATATTGTACATCACTGAGAAACTAACCTTGATGGAAATAGCTCCATGTTCCTTGGAGTTATGACACTTGCTGTATCGCAGACGCTATCTGTGCCTGTGTGAATGGAATTTCAGAGGAGACGGTTTTTTGGGCTCTGGGTTTCCAGACGACCTCTCTGTCCTGATACATAGGAGAGCCCACCCCTCACAGCCCAGACCTCACACCCTTTAATTGTCCCAACACAAAGTTCACTAGCGATGTCTTCTTTTTTACTTTATGGATCTGTCTGCTTGCTGTCAGCAACCACATGGAATCACCAGGGACACCAATATAGACCTGTGTAGGGGGCTGCACTGGTCAGGTTAAGGAATAGTGATGGCTCATTTCTTCCTTACGTGAGGCTGCACAGGCCCGGGTCTGGGAAGCCGGGGCGCTGGGTTTTGTTCTGTTAGAGACAGTCTGGGAGGGCTCTGGGGCGTGGGTTCGTCCCAAGGAAAAGCTGGGGTTTGAGGTGTCCCCGCCGGTGAGGCTGAGTGGCATCTGAGGCCTCGGCTGGCACCAGAGACCCAGTTTCGACTTTCTGGGCTCCATCATTTGGCTCCTGGTCTCTCCTGCCAGAGGACGAACAGAGAGAGAAGTCGGTCTCCCACCAGACAGTGCAGCAGCTGGTTCTGGAGAAGGAGCAAGCCCTGGCTGACCTGAACTCCGTGGAGAAGTCTCTGGCTGACCTCTTCAGGAGATATGAGAAGATGAAGGAGGTCCTGGAAGGCTTCCGCAAGGTGGGGCTGAGTTTGGGGACGATGGAGGAGGCGGATCTGGTTGGGAGAGATTGTGGGGAGCACTGGGTGGGGGTGGGGTTCCGGAAGTCGGTCTTGAGCCACCTGCAAGGAGGGGGTCCATGCAGGATGGGGAGGCAGACTTGGCTGCCTGGGGTTACACCCGCATCCGAGAGTTCATGGGGGTTCCCACCACTCCTGGGCATTTGTTCTCGTGGACTTGATGCCTATCCTCTGCCCTGCTGTGTCAGAATGAAGAGGTGCTGAAGAGGTGTGCACAGGAGTACCTGTCCCGAGTGAAGAAGGAGGAGCAGAGGTACCAGGCCCTGAAGGTGCATGCAGAGGAGAAACTGGACAGGTAACAGCCACTGGGGGTGGCTCCCAGGGGCCTCCCAGGGGGTGGCTGCCCTTACCCAGGCAGGCTGGGACCTCTGGCAGCACCTGTGACATGAGCTTGGAAAGGGGGAGTCATCCGAGTGTGTGTTTCAGTAAGACTCATGAGAAGGCACACACAGTTAGCATCATTTAATCAGTGGAGGATGCATATTGCAATGTCCAGGGTGCCCCGGCACCTTGGCCTCATAGCGATGGAATTGGGTTTGGTGTTCTCATGGGCTCCTGTGCTCCAGCTCCAGTTGGTGGGAGCTGGAGCCAGACCAGGCCGCTCTCCCTGCCTGGAGCTGGGAAGCAGGAGGTGTCTCTAGTGATCCACAAAAAAGAATGATAATTCTGAGCTCTCTGTCTCTGCAGGGCCAATGCTGAGATCGCTCAGGTTCGAGGCAAGGCCCAGCAGGAGCAAGCTGCCCACCAGGCCAGCCTACGGAAGGAGCAGCTGCGAGTGGATGCCCTGGAAAGGACGCTGGAGCAGAAGGTAATGGGAGGGGCATGGCCTCCAGGTGGGCCGGGCTGCTGCTCTCTGTGCTGCTGGCCAGTCCAGATAGACAGGCTGGGCTTCCCTGGCCACTGCTGCTCCTGAAGACGAGTTCATGTTTCATGTGCATACCCTTGGCTCCTTCTAGAAGTTCCAATTTCATGCCAGCCCTGAGACCAGCTTCCTCTCCACCATTCCTGGAATTGCAGCCTGCATGTGTTAATTACTGCCATTTTCATTCCTTTCCAACATTCGTTTGTTTGTTGGATATTTATTAAGTGCCTTGTGTTAGGCGTAGCCCTTGAACCCCTGGATCCAGCATGTTTTACTGGTGAGTGGAGGGGGTGCCCACCAGGCCCTGGCAGCGACGGCCAGCTGATGCAGAGCAAGGGCAGTGTCAGGACTGGAAGGGCGCCCAGGTGGCCTCTAGGGACAGGGGTGATCTTCCCGAGGACACTCAGCTTGTGCCCAGGTTTCCTGCTTTTGGATCTGGCACCCGTCGTCCACTGTGAGCACTGTCTCCCTGGGTGTCCAGATAAGACGTTCCCTCAGCCCAGCAGGGCCCTCTGAGCATTGGGCTGTTGAGTCTGCGTGTGTGGGTGAGGGCCAGCCTCCCTCCTTGGATGTGTTTCTCAAGAAGAGGATTTCCAGATGTGCAGCCTCCTTCCAGTCAATGTCCTGAGCCTTGGGGTCCCCCTGCATGGTCATCCACGAGCCCAGCAGCCTGGGTTAGCAGCACTACTTACGCATTTTGGGACTTGATAGGCAGTGATGGGGCATCCTTTGTTGGCATCAGGAATCCATGTGCCTCCCGAGTGGCCTCTACTACCCCAGGAGCTCCCAGCCAGCCCCAGGGGATTGACTGTCCTCCTTTGCCCACTGTGGTTGGTGGTGGTCTCGAGGGGCATTTGGGCCAAGCAGTGGTGATCTCTGCCCTGGGCAGGTGCCAGCCCTCACTCCACCTAAGTGATGTTGGAGAAAGAGCCCTGGGGAGCAAGAAACAGGGTTCCTGGCCCCACTGCACCATCTGTCATGGCCCTGGGCAAGCCTTGCACCCCACCTCAGTGTCTAGTTTCCTTCTAGCCGTGAAAATTTGAAGCCTGTATCATTGGGCAGATGGATTTCCCTAAGGTCCAAATCTGATACTCACCCAGTCTCCACTAAGCCCTGTGCCCTGCAGGATGTTCCTGGTTACCATGTTACAGATCATTCTTTTCCTTTTTTTTTTTTTTTTTTTTTTTGAGGCAGGGTCTGTTTCTGTTGCCCAGGCTGCAGTGCAATGGTGCCGTCATGGCTCACTGCACCCTCAACCACCTGGGCTCAAGTGATCCTCCCGCCTCAACCTCCTGAGTAGCTGAGACCACAGTGCCCCCTACCAGCCTAATTTTTTTTATTTTTGTTTTTGTAGAGACAGGGTCTCACTTTGTTGCCCATGCTGGTCTTAAACTTCTGGGCTCAAGCAGTCCTCGTGTCTCGGCCTCCCAAAGTGTTGGGATTATAGGTGTGACGTTAATTTAATTCTTTACCTTTCTTCTTGGGATGAAAAAGACAGATGGCTACTAGACAGTTTAATATCAAAATTGCATTTAAAAAATAGTCTGGAATATGCATATATTCAACTACCTCTGTTTTGTAGGCTCCGATGATTGCTCTTAGCAGTATAGTCAGAGCGAGATGTGTGGTCACAACTGTCAAGTGCAAGTTTCTGCTCACTTACCCAGTATTTATTTATTTATATATTTTTTGTTATACTTTAAGTTCTAGGGTACATGTGCACAACATGCTGGTTTGTTACATATGTATCCATGTGCCATGTTGGTGTGCTGCACCCATTAACTCGTCATTTACATTAGGTATTTCTCCTAATGCTATCCTTCCCCCCTCCCCACTCCCCACAATAGGACCCGGTGTGTGATGTTCCCCTTCCTGTGTCCAAGTGATCTCATTGTTCAATTTCCACCTATGAGTGAGAACCCACCCAGTATTTATGGAGCATCATTATGGTTTTAGTGTTGAGTGTCCATTTTTTATTCATTGTATGCTGATAATCCATGTGTGGCATATTTGATGACTTGAAAATGGAATGTTTCATTAAAATGAAGATGATATTAGAAGCCGGGCATGTTGGCATGTGCCTGTGGTCCCAGCTACTTGGGAGGCTGGGGTGGGAGGACTGCTGGAGCCCAGAAGTTCGAGGCTGCAGCGCGCTGTGATTGTGCCTGTAAGTAGCCAACTGCATTGCAGCCTGGGCAACAGCGCAAGACCCCGTCTCTAAAATAAAGAAATAAAAACCATATTTCACAGTCACTGTGGCTATTGCAGCAGTTGAACATAAAATGTCTCTTGGTGAGAAATGTAGCAATGTATGGTGTGAGATGGTTCCCCCGTTTCCTGTGTTTAAATTGCATTATCTTAAACTAAACTTTCAGAGGAATGAACGAATCACACAGGTTCTTCCCTGAAAGACCTAAGTGATATCTAGGGGACAGTCCCGTTCTAAAGAGATTCAGAAACATGATCCACCCAGGCAGTTCTTGCATGGAGGCGCTGGACATTTCACCCAATCAGCGCTTTATAAAGACCTTTGCTCCATGAACTGAGCTTTATGCTGGGGCAGTTTGCTTAGTGGTGGCTGATGATGCCAAGAGAGAGCCTGGAAAACCTCCAGAAATCACTTTCTAACGGGTGTGCCGATGCCTCTCAACCATCAGTCACCGAACATGATGTTGAACAATTATAATGGCAAAGCCATATAGGAGCTGGGTCAACCTGAATTTGTGTTCCAGGCGTGCCACATCTGACTGGCTGTGTGACCTTATACACAACCCTAATTTCTCTGAGCCTCCATTTCCTCACTGAAAAATGAGGATCATACTGGCTTCCTTGAAGGCACTGTTGAGGGAAGCAGGGGAGGCCAGAGGCCCTGGGTGTGTTTAGCATGGTGATCAGCATGTGGTGAGCTCTCCAAGGAGATGGAGAATTACCCTTAGTAGCCCCAGCAGGGGCCATAGTGGCAATGATAGTATTTATTTTTTTCTTTTGAGATGAAGCCTGTCTCTGTTACCTAAGCTGGAGTGCAGTGGCACGACCTTGGCTCACTGCAACCTCCACCTCCCAGGTTCAAGCAATTCTCCTGCCTCAGCTTCCCTAGTAGCTGGGATTACAGCTGTGTGCCACTACACTCAGCTAATTTTTTGTATTTTTAGTAGTGACAGGGTTTCACCATGTTGGCCAGGCTGGTCTTCGAACTCCTGACCTCAGCTAATCCACCTGCCTTGGCCTCCCAAAGTGCTGGGATTGCAGGCGCGAGCCATCATGCCCGGCCGATAATAGTAATTTTAAGATTAGTGGTCAATGCTGTACCCCATTCAGAGCCCCCATCGTCCAGCTGGCCTTTCAGCGCCTCTCTTGAGTTGTTGACCTCAGGTGCAAACTCGAGCCAGGAGGTGGGCCAGGGTTTTATGTTCGAGGCAGGCTTCTCCCACAGCAGGGCCTGCTGCTGGAAGGACTGTGACTTCCCCTCCAGTGAGGAGAGCCACTGTTTCCCCAGCACTGACACAATGATGAGTGACACCAGGAGTTCTAACCTAGGAACAGAGGGCATGTGGGTCTGGGCTGGAACATATCTCAGGAGTTCTGAGGTTTTCAGGGAAGGGCTCTGCACAGCCTCAGGGACAGGCTTTTGGTGAAGACTCACCTTCCACAGGAATCTCAAGGAAAAGCTGGCTGTAAAACATCCCCAGTATGCTGGAGCGATTCAGCCCCCCTGGAGAAGGCCATTGGAGATTGGTTGTGCTGTTGAACTTTATTTTTTTATTTTTTTTTTTGAGACGGAGTCTCACTCTGTTACCCAGGCCCGACTGCAGTGGCCCTATCTCGGTTCACTGCAAGCTCTGCCTCCCGGGTTCACACCATTCTCCTGCCTCAGCCTCCCAAGTAGCTGGGACTACAGGTGCCCACCACCATGCCCGGCTAATTTTTTGTATTTTTAGTAGAGATGGAGTTTCTAAAGACCCATGTTAGCCAGGATGGTCTCAATCTCCTGAGCTTATGATCTGCCCGCCTTGGCCTCCCAAAGTGCTGGGATTACAGGCGTGAGCCACCGCGCCTGGCCTGTGCTGTTGAACTTGATCAGCATCAGAGCCAGCATGTAACCTATCTGAAAGCAAAGCCACACCGTCCGTGATGGAGGGATCGTCCCACTGGATCCCCTCACTTTCTGAGAAGACGGACAGTGTAGGATCATCTGTGCTAGACAAATCTGTGGCTGGTTCCCTTGATTAGACAGGCAAGCTGTGGTGGGAGAATCACCATAAAGCCAGCTTGCATCTGCCCCCACCCCTTGTCATGACCCTGTAGCCCCAGTACCACCTATTTGGCATGCCTCTGAGCAATGCAAGTGATCCCATTCACGCAGAACTGCGGAACCCTCCTTACGCTATGTCTCAAACCATGGAGGGCTTTAGCCCAGACCCTCCTCACCTCAGATCACATCCTTCACAGGCAAATAAAGGGAAATGAACCAGACTAGTTAGTCCTTCACTCTGTGCTGGTCACTACCAGGAAACTATACATTTATCACCTCATTTACTTCTCAGAAAGAAACATGTTATCACCTACATTCTAGAGTTAGAGACAGCAAGGCTCAGAGAGGTTGTGTAACTTGTGGAAGATCACACAGCTAGAGCCGGGATGTATACTTGGATCATTTGGCTCCAAGTCATTTGTCTCACTGCTTTAGATAACTTCAGTGGGACCAAGGGGGCCTGGTGGACCCCCATCTCCCCAAAAAGCCCCATGAGCATTCTGATTGGCCAGATTTCAAACATCAGCAACTTCTTTCTTGTCTACACTTGCAGAATAAAGAAATAGAAGAACTCACCAAGATTTGTGACGAACTGATTGCCAAAATGGGGAAGAGCTAACTCTGAACCGAATGTTTTGGACTTAACTATTGCGTGCAATATGACCGTCGGCACACTGCTGTTCCTCCAGTTCCATGGACAGGTTCTGTTTTCACTTTTTCGTATGCACTACTGTATTTCCTTTCTAAATAAAGTTGATTTGATTGTATGCAGTACTAAGGAGACTATCAGAATTTCTTGCTATTGGTTTGCATTTTCCTAGTATAATTCATAGCAAGTTGACCTCAGAGTTCCTGTATCAGGGAGATTGTCTGATTCTCTAATAAAAGACACATTGCTGACCTTGGCCTTGCCCTTTGTACACAAGTTCCCAGGGTGAGCAGCTTTTGGATTTAATATGAACATGTACAGCGTGCATAGGGACTCTTGCCTTAAGGAGTGTAAACTTGATCTGCATTTGCTGATTTGTTTTTTAAAACACAAGAATTGCATGTTTCAAATGAAATTCTCTATTGTAAATAAATTTTTTTCTTTGGATCTTGGCAATAAATATGTCTCGAATTTATTTTCTGGGAAGGGTTGAGTCTTTTCTCACCTTTGTCAAATCAGATTTGGCTTCGTGCTCTTCTCTGTCTGGGCTCATTTCTTTGTCCATAGACTTCAATAACATTTCCTTTCTTACCGTGGCTGCATTTGTAGGATGAAGCTAGTGAGAAATACTGACTTGCTACTGAAATAACTAAGTGAATGCATTGGACTAGCTGAGATTTGGTTTTAAAAAACCTCTTTGATTTCAGGAAGCAAATCTATTTCCTTTTATTGAGTCAAGGAAGTAACAGACTGCCACTCTTTCTGTTCAATCCCTTGGTGTGTGAAGGTCAATCCTGAAACCCCGATTCCCATCTAAAGGAAGGATTGGGAAGGGGTGAGCAATTGCCAGTGGGCGGCAGGCCACTTTGGAGATTAAACTAGCAGTGTGCCTGGCTGTAGATCGCTTCATTGCTGCTGACTTGCTCAGGGCTCCCAGGTTGAAGGCTGGGTGGATGAGGGGAGTTAGTGGGTAGAAAGGTGCGATCATCTCGCCATCAGAGAAATGCAAATCAAAACCACAATGAGATACCATCTCACGCCAGTTAGAATGGTGATCATTAAAAAGTCAGGAAACAACAGGTGCTGGAGAGGATGTGGAGAAATAGGTACACTTTTACACTGTTGGTGGGACTATAAACTAGTTCAACCATTGTGGAAAACAGTGTGGCGATTCCTCAAGGATCTAGAACTAGAAATACCATTTGACCCAGCCATCCCATTACTGGGTATATACCCAAAGGATTATAAATCATGCTGCTATAAAGATACATGCACACGTATGTTTATTGCAGCACTATTCATGATAGCAAAGACTTGGAATCAACCGAAATGTCCATCAGTGACAGACTGGATTAAGAAAATGTGGCACATACACACCATGGAATACTATGCAGCCATAAAAAAGGATGAGTTCGTGCCCTTTGTAGGGATATGGATGCAGCTGAAAACCATCATTCTCAGCAAACTATTGCAAGAACAGAAAACCAAAAACCACATGTTCTCACTCATAGGTGGGACTTGAACAATGAGATCACTTGGACACAGGAAGGGGAACATCACACACCGGGTCCTATTGTGGGGAGGGGGGACGGGGAAGGGATAGCATTAGAAGATATACCTAATGGAAATGACGAGTTAATGGGTGCAGCACAGCAACATGGCACATATATACATATGTAACAAACCAGCACGTTGTGCACCTGTACCCTAGAACTTAAAGTATAATAATAATTAAAAAAGGTGCAATCGTTTCCTAGGGCTGCCGTTAACAAATCACTGCAAACATCTGCAGCTTCAAACGGCAAAATTTATTCTCAGTTCTGGAAGCCAGAAGCCCAAAATCAAAGTGTCAGTGGGGTGGGTTCCCCCAAGAGGCTCTGTAGGAATCTGTCCCATTCCTCTTCCAGCAACTGGTGGCTGCTGGCTCTCCTTGGTGTCACTTGGTGTGTAGCTGCAGCACCCCAATCTCTGCCTCTGTCTTCACGTGACCTTCTTGCTGTGTTTGCGATTTCCCTCCTTTCTTATAAGAACACCAGCATTGGATTTAGGCCGTCCCCAATCAAAGATGATCTCATCTCAAGATCCTCAGTTACATCCGCAAAGACCCTGTTTCCAAATAAGGTCGCATTCACAGGTAGGAGGGATTAGGATGTAGACATGTCTTTTTGGTTACATGTGTGTCAATGGGATGTATGGTGTGGGCTGTAAACTTGGAAGGCAGACGAGAGCCCCTGATGGCCCAGAGCTCAACTGTCTCTCTGCCTCGGCACGGTGGCTACAGGCTACTCTTCTCACAGGAGGACAACCCCCACCCATAACAGGACAGGCCTTAGGCAGCCTCAGCTTTTTGGGACCAGGGTGAGGAGTGTTTTCTGTGATTTACAAGGTGGATGAAGTTCGGCTGTGTCGGACAGCTCCAAGGAGAGAGGACCACACATGTGCTGTTGGCCTGGCAGGGGTGCGGGGATGCATGGTGTCTTTTGTGCTCTGAGGTCCTTTGTTTTCTTTCTGCTACACTTTCCCAATCCATCCAGCAGAGCCTGCCTCTGGTGCCACTGAGACCCTCACCTGCCAGGCACCCTAAGCCAGGGCAGGGGACTGCCTCTTTCCCACTGCCAACATCCTTTGCTTGGTCCAGCCTCCTGGTCACAGCACGTTCCAGGGCCCAGCCATGACCCCTTACCCAGGTGCTCGCTTCTCTAGGCCAAACCCCTGCTCTGGCCTCACTCCAGATTCTGACCTCGACTACGTTCTCAGAAATGCGCACCTTCTATCTCTTGGAAACTTATTTCTCATTAAGTAAAACATTTCCATTGTGAAAAAGATTAGAAAACAGGTAAGAAAAAAACCTTATAACCGCCAAACCAAGAAACTGTTAATGTTTGTACATTTTATGGCCCTTTTCTCCATCTATAAAATATCTTATTTGTTGTTTGTATTTTTTTTTTTTTTTTTTTTTTTTTTTGAGACAGAGTCTTGCTCTGTCGCCCAGGCTGGAGTGCAGTGGTGCGATCTCGGCTCACTGCAAGCCCCACCTCCCGGGTTCACGCCATTCTCCTGTCTCAGCCTCCCGAGTAGCTGGGACTATAGGTGCCCAACACCACACCTGGCTAATTTTTTTGTATTTTTAGTAGAGACGGGGTTTCACAGTGTTAGCCAGGATGGTATCGACCTCCTGACCTCGTGATCTGCCCGCCTTGGCCTCCCAAAGTGCTGGGATTACAGGCGTGAGCCACCATGCCCGGCCTGTTTGTATTTTTAGAAGTGCCACCCAGTACCACTGTGTGCAGCCACCTGTGGTGATCCTGCATACTGTTTTGGAAACTTTTTCCCCTAATACTATAATGTGACCATCATGTTATGGTAAACTTTTTATATCAATGAATATAGCTCTTCGTCATTTTGAAGGCTGCATATCATTCCATGTGCCAAAATGTGTTTAACCAACCCTCCCCCTGATACTGATGAGCATTTATATTGTGTCCATGTTTTTGTATCATTATGCATGCCATGTGAGTGTCCTTACATATATTTATGGATGTAAGTATTCTTTAGGTCAAATTCCTAAGAGTGGATCACCTGGGTTAAAGATGTCACTGCACTCCAGCCTGAGACCACTGGGACCAGTGGCTGAGCAAGTTGGGTTTATTGCTCGTTGCAAAAGTGAGCCAGGCACACGCCAGAGGAAGCCCTGAGCATCTCGGTTGGAGGGTCTTCGGAAGGCTGCAGGCATAGGATTCGGACTTGGGTTAGTCTTTCCAGGGAGGATTTCAGGAAGCTGGGCTTTGTTCTGGCAATTCTAAGACTGGGTGCCTCGATAAATCTGACCTACAAGAAGAGAGGACTAGAGTAAGAGAAAGCTGCAAGTGGTAGAGAAGCAACAGTCATGCATATTAGCCAGAATTGAGAGAGTTGGTCTTTTTTGTGGTTTGGATGATGTCCAGTGTGGCTGCAGACATTTGCGGAGTGGGCTGGTTTTTCTTTTTTAATTCACTGCAGTCCAAGTGGCCTGTCTGGTGCTGATGTTTTGTGAAATGGTTTACCCCCGGATGCCAGGGGCTGCTTTTCTCTTTCTCAAAGGGTTTGCACATTTTTAAAGTTTGGGAAGCTCGTTGCCAAATAGCCTTCCTCTAAGGTTGTACTGATAGATGGCCCTTTCCCTCCCCTCTCAGTAGTCTGTACATTTTGGGGTGTGTGATCCAGCCCCTGGGCTGCACTCTTTCTGCCTGTCAGCCCAGCCTAACGAGGAGGAGGGAAGAGACATCCAGAATAGTAGTTGGAGTAAATAGTATAACTACAAGAAAATGTTTATTGTTTTCCCTCCATGCTGTGATTACGCTTGTTCTCAACTAATTTGTTGTGCTGTCTACAAAGCCTCCAGTGAATGAACATTTCTATTTGCTGTTACAGGTAAGTGTCTGAACTGAACAGACCCTGCCTGACTGCCATCAAAATTACAGTGCCCAGAGCAGATAAGCTCAGGGAAGCAGTCAATTCCCTTGCAGAATTGTGTCTTAACAGAGCTTATGTCTCTCTGGATAAGAGTGACTCAGGCTGAGAAGCGAGTGGCCCCAGAATATAATAGATCATTCCTGTAGCTGGAGACCTATGTCATGGGTCTGACAATGCCCATTCTGTGCAACTGCTAAGAAGGTTAGAGAAGATGATTGCAGCTGCTGGGCACATGGTAAAGCTTAATCAATGGTGGAGATGATCGTGACAATGAAGATTATAGGGACTTGGCAAAGAAGTGGTAAGGGCCTTTGTGGCCTGGGACTCGGGAGAAATAGGCCAGCTCTCTTGGCCCCGAGGGGTTTGGCCAGGCCTGCCTCATGTCCTGGGGGCAGGGGCCAAGCTATAGAAAGATTCCTCCATAGGGAGAGGGGGTTTGCCTCAGTCCTCCTCCTACCCAGGGGCTGCACATAGGTGCCTTTGTGGATGGAGACGTGGAGGTTGGATTAGGCTTGCACTGCGTGCAATTATAGCCCACACAAATGAATGGAAAACTAAATCCCAGAATCCCAGGCTTGGCCTCAGGCCCACCTCCATGCTTGGCTGCCTCGCTACCCCAGCATCACCCAGGCTGCGGCTCTGTTCCTGGGATGCTCCAGGAAGTGGCGTGCATCAGCTCACCCGTCTTGTTAGCACGCTTTGCAGTGGGCCCTGAGCAGTGTGTGTTTCTATTCAACCGGCTTCTCTTTTGAAACCCTAAAGGGCTGTGTCAAGGTGAGCAGGGATATGAGATGGGGGATGCCCCCATGAGAGAGGGCTGGGGTGATGACTGCGCCCTCTTCACCACTCCCCTGTGGACGATCTGACTGGAAGGTGGAGAGGAAAGCTCACCCCTAGAGGCTGCACCAGCCCCTGGTGAAGCATTGGGCTGCGGATCTCAGTTCCACCACCTTCTAACTGTGACCAGGATAGGTCACACTGTCTCTGGGCCCACAGTGAGGATTCCTACTTAACCTCAAGGCCATTGTGAGGTGTGTCTGGCCCCAGGACCCACATGGGCTCAGATGAGTCGCTTTTTCCCCTGCACTTACTTTCTCTCATGCACGTGTTCACCCTCGGGATGGCAGCTGAGAACTGTTTATATTATTTTGCTTTGCTGAGTGGGAGCTCAAGAGCAGGCACCTGACCCCATTCGAGGCTTTTCCCTCCCCGCCGTACCCCAGCAGCTTTGGGATTCTCAGCATTCTTAGGAACTTTGGTTTGCTAAGTCAGCTGAAATCTTGAGCTTCTAACTTTATTTTTCCTGGCTCAGCATTTCCTCGGGGTTCTCAAATTAAAGGTAGCTTTGTTGTGATACGAAGATTACCTTGTGAGGACAGGGAGTGGATATGAGTGGAGAGGGAGCTAGGAAAGACGGGGGTGGGCACTGAGGACGGCAGGGCCGGGACCAGGGGATCTTGGGGATTCCTTTTCTCAGCCCCTTGGGTGTAAGATCTGAGGGGCCCAAGGGCCATGCCAGGGAACATCCCCCTGTAGACACCTCCCCATTCCAGGCTGCTGACCTGGGAGAGAGAAGCCATCAGTGCTGTGCATGGGACAGGTGAGGGAGGTGACGGGGACAGCAAGAACTGCCTGGCTCGCTGGTAATTGCTCCTTTCATCTACTCCTTGACCCTGGTAAGGTACTGAGGTTTCTTCCTCTTTTTTTCTTTTTTTTGAAATGTGAATTTCAACATTTCAAATTACTGTTTCTTCTAACATTGTCTCTTTTTTTATTAAGGTTAAACATAAAATTTACCATCTTAACTGTTTTTAAGTGTACAGTACAGGATTAACTACATACTTTTTTTTTTTTTTTTTTTTTTTTTTTGAGAAAGGGTCTTGCTTTACCACGCTGGAGTGCAGTGCAGTGGCACCATCAGGGCTCCCTGCAACCTCGACCTCCTGGGCTCAAGTGATCCTCCCACTTCAGCTTCCTGAGTAGCTGGGACTACAGGTGTGTGCCAAAATGCTGAGCTAAATCTTTTATTTTTTGTAGAGACAGGGTCTGGCTACATTGCCAGGGCTGGTCTCAAACTCCTGGCCTCAAGCAATCCTCCCGCCTTGGCCTCCCAAAGTAGTGGGATTATAGGCGTGAGCCAATGTACCTTACCCTAAGTGCACATTATCGTGCAGCAGATCTCTAGAACTTTATCTTCTTACAAAGCTACAATTCTCTATGCATTGAACAACCCCCTTTTTCTCTCCCCACCACCAACCACCATTCTACTTTCTGCTTCTAACAGTTTGACTACACTAGATACTTCACGTTAAGTGGAATCAGGCATTATTTGTCATTTTGGGACTGACTTTATTTTGCTTAACAAAATGTCCTTAAGGTTCATCCATGTTGAAGCATATGACAGACTTTCCTTCTTTTTAAAGGCTGAATAGTATTCCATTGTATTTATACACTGTGTTTTCTGTATCCACTCATCCGTCAGTGGACATTTGGGTTGCTTCTACTGCTTAGCTGTTATGAATAATGCTGCAATGAACATGAGAATGTAAATATCTCTTCAAGATCCCGGTTTCAGTACTTTTGGATGTATACCCAGAAGCAGGGTTGTTGGATCATCTGCTAGTTCTATTTTTAATTTTTTGAGGAACCACCATACTGTTTTCCATAGCAACTGCACTATTTTATATCCCCACCAAGAGTGCACAAGGATTCCAGTTTTTCAACATCCTCACCAACACTTGTTCTCTGTTGGTTTGTTTTGATAGTGGCCACCCTAACAGGTGTGTGGTGATAGCTTATTGTAATTTGGATTTGTATTTTCCTGATGATTCAGGTTATTGAGCATCTTTTCACATGCTGCTTGGCCATTTGTATTTCTTTGGAGAAGTGTCTATCCAGGTCCTTTGCTGAGTTTAAAATCAGGTTGTTTGTTTTGTTATTGTTAAGTCGTAGGAGTTCTTTATATATTCTGAATATTAACTCCTAATCAGGAGTAATATCCTTATTAAAAATTTGTTTGTAAATGTTTTCTGCCATTCTATGCATTACCTTTTTACCCTGTTGGTTGTTTCCTTTGCAGTGCAAAAGTTTTAAAGTTTGATGTAGTGTCATTTGTCTATTCTTGATTTTGTTGTCTGTCCTTTTGGCATCACATCCAAGACATCATTGCCATTCAAATGTAATTAAGTTTTATGGTTTTTTTTTTTTTTTTTTTTTTTTTTTTTTCTGAGTTGGCGTCTCACTCTTGTCACCCAGGCTGGAATGCAGTGGCACGATCTTGCCTCACTGTAAGCTCTTCCTCCTGGGTTCAAGCAATTCTCCTGGGATTACAGGCACCTGCCACCACGCCTGGCTAATTTTTGTATTTTTATAGAGACGGAGTTTTGTCATGTTGGCCAGGCTGGTATCAAACTCCTGACCTCAGGTGATCCGCCCACCTTGGCCTCCTAAAGTGCTGGGATTATAGACGTGAACCACTGTGCCCGGCCTGAAGTTTTTCCCCAGCCTGAGCAACATAGCAAAACCTTGTCTCTACAAAAAAAAATTTTAATTAGCAGGGTGTGGTGGTGTGCACATGTAGTCCTAGCAACTCAGGAGGCTAAAGCGGTAGGATTGCTCAAATCCAGGAGTTTGAGGCTGCAGTGAGCTATGATCGCATCACTGTACTTCAGCCTGAGTTACAGATACCTTGTCTCAAAAAAAAAAAAAGGAAAGAAAAGTTTTTCCCTATGTTTTTTCTAGGAGTTTCATAGTTTTCAGGTTTTATATATTTAGGTTTTTAATCCATTTTGAGTTAATTTTTGTACATAGTGTAAAGTAAGGGTCCAACTTCATTTTTGGCATGTAGATATCCAATTTTTCAAACACCATTTGTTTCCCCATTTTGTAGCCTTGCCATCTTTGTTGAAGATGATTTGACCATATATGTGTAGTTTTATTTTGGGGCACTCTATTCTGTTCCATTGACCTATATGTCTATCTTTATGCTAGTACCATACTGTTTTGATTACTATAGCTTTGTAATATGCTTTGAAATCAGGGAGGGTAAGGCCTCCAGTTTTGTTTTTCCTTCTCAAGATTGTTTTGGCTACTTGGGGTCCTTTGAGATCCCATATGAATTTTAAGTTTCTTGCTTTTTTTTTTTTTTTTTTGAGACAGGGCCTTGCTCTGTCGCCCAGGCCAGAGTGCAGTGGCACAATCTCGGCTCACTGCAAGCTCCACCTCCCGGGTTCACACCATTCTGCCTCAGCCTCCTGAGTAGCTGGGACTACAGGTGCCTGCCACCACACCCAGCTAGTTTTTTGTATTTTTAGTAGAGATGGGGTTTCACCGTGTTAGCCAGGATGGTCTTGATCTCCTGACCTCCTGATCCACCCGCCTCGGCCTCCCAAAGTGCTGGGATTACAGCCGTGAGCCACCGTGCCTGGCCTGATTCTTTTTTTCTATTTCTGCAAAATATGCCTTTGAGATTTTGATAGGATTGCATTAAATCTGCAGGTTACTTTTAATGTTATTAAGTTTTCCAATCCATGAAGTGGGTTTTCTTTCCATTTATTTTTGTCTTCTTTAAATTCTCTCAGCAATGTTTTGGAGTGTTTAGTGTACAAGTCTTTCTCTTTGGTTAAGTTTATTTTGATGCCATCATAGGTGGGATTGTTGTCTTAGTTTTCTATTTAATTGTTCACTGTTATTGCATGGAAATGCAACTGGGTTTTTTGTGTTGACTTTGTAGCCTGCAACTTTACTGAATTCATTTATTAGTTCTATCAGCATCTTTGGAATCTTTAGTTTTCTAAATATAAGTTCATGTTATCTGTGAACAGAGATAATTATACTTCCTCCTTTTCAAGTGTGATGCCCTCAGTATCACAAATTATATCTTTTCATATTTTGTAATCATTAACATAGGTTTGGTTTTCTGCGGGGGGTGGGGAGTGGGGAGAGCTCTGTCACCCAGGCTGGAATGCAGTGGCATAATCTTGTCTTTACCAATCAGTTCAGCCAGTGATTCTGAGGACCTCAGCCTCAACCTCTGGGGCTCAAGTGGTCTTCCCACCTCAGCCTGCTGAGTAGCTGGGACCACAGGTGCATGCCATCATGCCTGGCTAATTTTTTTTTTTTTTTTTTTTTTTTTTTTATAGAAATGATATCTCACTATGTTGCTCAGGCTGGTCTCAAACTCCTGGGCTCAAGCAATCCTCCTGCCTCAGCCTCCCAAAGTGCTGGGTTTACAGGCATGAATCACCATGCCCAACATAACATAGTTTTCTAGTTATAGTTATTTTTAAGCTTTTTATCTTCTAAATTCTGTATAAGAATTAAGTGATTTACACAACAATTACAGTATTACAGGATTCTGAATTTGTATATGTATTTAGTTTTTCTAGAGAGCTTTCTATTCTTGTTTGTTTTCATATTATCTATTGTTTTTTCATTTTAACTTAAAAACTCCCCTTAGCAATTTTTGTAAGACAAGTCTAGTAGTGATGAACTTCTTCAGTTTTGGTTTATCTAGGAAGGTCTTTATTTCACCTTCATTTTTGAAAAAAAGAAAAAGTTTTTGTCAGATATAGTATTCTTGGTTGGCAGTTTTCTTCTTTCAGCACTTTGAATATATCATTCCACTCCTTTCTAGCCTATAATGTTTCTGCTGAGAAATCTGTGATAATCTTATAATTGCTCTCTTGTACATTATGAGTTTTCTTTTGTTGTTGCATGATTATTTCTTTGTCTTTTAGTTTTAACAGTTTGATTTTGATATATCTTTGTGTGAGTCTCTTTGGGTTTAGTCTAGTTGGAATCCTGTAAGCTTCTTGAATGTGGATGTCCATTTTCTTCCTCAGATTTGTGAAGTTTTCAGTTACTATTTCTTCAAATAAGCTCTCTTCCCTTTTCTCTCTTCTCTTTCCGAAGCTCTTGTAATGTGTGTATTGGTCTGCTTGATGGGGTACATGTGTCTCTTAGATTTTCTTTACTTTTCTTCATTGCTTCTCCCCCCCACAACTTGATAATTTCAAATAACGTCTCTTCAAGTTCCCCTGATTCTTACTTTTGTTTGATCAAGTATGCTGTTGAATCCCTCTACTGATTTTTTTTAATTTCAGCTATTGTATTCTTCAGTTCCAGAATTTCATTTTGTTTTTTTTTTAAGTTTCTATTTCTTTGCTATTTTCGTTTTGTTTATACATTATTTTTGTGATTTTGTTCATTTGTCTCTTTTTGTTCTCTTGTAGCACACTGAGCTTCTTTAAGATGATTATATTTATTTCCTTGTCAGGTAACTCATAGATCTCCATTTTTTAGGGGCAGTTTTTAGATTTCTTTGATTGGATTTATTTGATTTATTTGATTGGCATTTATTTGGTTGGATTATGTTTTCCTGTTTCATGTGCTGTGGGTTTTTGTTTTTATTTTATTTTTTGCTGTGATTTGCTCATTTGAAAAACAACGATCACAGCAGTCTCTCCTCCCGTCTTTATAGACCAGCATCCTACAGAGAAAAACCTTTACCAATCAGTTCAGCCAGTGATTCTGAGGACCTCACAAACATTTTTTGAGGATGTGTCTTCTCTGGGCTTGTGTGTATAACTTCCCAAATAGAAAGATTTGCTGGTTTATTTTTAGGAGCTTGTAGGCTCTTGTTCCTTCTAATGTCTGTTCATAGTGCTGCAGGTTCTGTGGGACTGCGACAAGACACTGAGCTCTCTTTTGTTCGCAGTGACACCCGGGCATCCAAAATATGCCAATTCCTCATCATTGCTCCAAGTAAGAGGAGACAGAAACTGGTCCTGTGGGCATTGTGCCAAAAAGCTGAAATGTTGAGTGCACATTCCAGTCTTCTTTTTCTTTCCCAGTGGAGAAGTCATGAGGTTTTTGCTCCAGATTGCACCAAGTTGTGCTGGCTTTGGGGAAGGGCTGTCTTGTTTTTGTATGAAATGGTTTTTCTTGCCTGTTTCAATGTGGTTATTCTTTGCTTTGAGCTTGCATGGGGGTACAACAACTTCTTAACTCATTTCTGGGACCTCAAAAGGCTTTTTGAGCTGTATGTCGTCAAGTTAGTTTCCCTGTCGGGGAACAAGATCAGGAGCTTCCTATTCTGCCATCTTGCCCAGATCCTGAACAAAGCCTCTTTGTTTTCCACAATGTTCTCACTAGAAAAAATTGAACAAAGCAGGGTGGAGGTGTGTATGGGCAGGGTCAAAGTGTGTGTATGCACAAGGATTGTTGGAAGGAGGAAAGATATTAACATTTGAGCACCCACAATGGCTCACTCAGGTTAGTGCTATCTCTTTTTAGTCTTGAAATGATCTAGTGAATGAAAACTATTTTTATTTTACAAGAAGGAAACAGGCTCAGAGAAGTTAGAAGACTTGCTCAGGTCAATCAGGAAACGAGGCAGCCGGGATTCAATCCCAGGTCTTCATGACAGAAAGGCCCACATCCTTTACAATCCCTGGAGAAGTGTTTTCTTTACAAGGAATTCCAAGCAGAAGGTGGTGGGGAGATGAGGTACGGGGTGAGGATGCTCACAAGCACATGTGGTGGGTCCTCACATCCATTCTTTAGTCTAGTTGGTGCCTTCAGGTCTGGACTTGACTCCTCCACTGCATTTATGGACTATAGAAAGAATTCTGCTTGTTCAATGGATAGAAGCCACAGTGGGGCTCACCTAGGGTATACATTGTTAGATGCGTTGGAGTGGCCTTGTTCTTCCTCATCTTTGTTTGTTTCCCTTGGGTGGTCAGTGGACCAGTGGTACCTCCCCAGGTTGGTGGTGACCAGCCGGGCAGGGCTTCTGCACTCTCAGGGCTGGACTCTCAATGGCAGAATCTGGAGAGTTCATGGACTGTCTTTTGGGTTTATTTGAAAAACCAACTTGGAGATCAAAAGAGATAGGACTACATAAAACTCAGACTCCTTGGCCTCTATGAGCCCTGGGCTATTGAGCCACTTCTCCTCTTCCTTCCTCCTTCCTCCGTTCTCACCCTGCACTGCTGTCAGACTGTATGGGCCGTTCCTTCAGTGGCTCCTTATTTCTCCACTCTAGCCTAGCATATGCTGTTCTCTCTGCCTGGGACACTCACCCTTATCCCCATCATTTTGTCTTTCAGCTAACTTCTATTCTGTTATGTCACTTTCTCCAGGGAGTCCTCCTTGAACCCTTGGGCCTGGGTCAGTGTTGAAAAATATAGGTTTTATTATTATTTTGTTATGATTGAGATATGGCGAGGCCAATAGATAAGGAGATAATTGCCTTTGAATAGTTTGTTACAATTCTCAAGAGGGGGGGCATACCCTGCCACTGGGCACAAGGGCACACAAAGAAGCAGTAAGGTTAGGAGACACAAGGGGTGAGGGGAAAACATGGGCAACAGCCTTTATTGTGGATCCCATGGGAAGAAATGAGGGAAGCAGTGTAATCAGGTTTAGAATTGGTGAGTTTGAATAATTTCAGTGGGCTCTGGGGTATAGGGATAGTCTCTCATCTGGTAGTACTTGACCCTGGGTGATTAGGGCAAGTGGATAGCGGCCCTGAGTTTGACAGCTTGATAAGGGAGGTGGTTGGGGTATAGGCTCTAGCTTACTTGGTTTGTATATGAAAGGCATGCTTGTAGGAGTCCTTTACTAACTCTAGGAATTATTAATAGCTAGCCCTGGGAGGGGCAGTCCCTCCAGAGTGAGCAAGGCCCCAGATGTCAAAGCGTCAGAATGACAAAGCAGGTTAATGCGGTTGATTGCCTCTCCTATGAATTCCCGCAGCTCACTGACTTGACTACACTGTGAGCCTTACAGTGCCGATGTTAAACCTCCAAAAGTAAGGTGCCCAGGCATGGAAGGTGATTTTCAGGGGCAGCTCATGTACGACCTTTTTTAAGTTATGTAGTTATTTTAATGTATATTCCAAATAAACCAGCATACTAAATATGTTGATAAAATAAATTTACTTTAAAAACATCATAATAAAAATGTTATGTAGAAATGTAAGTCCAGTATTAAAGAACAATTTTAAGCAAATAACATCAGAGGCTGCGAAGGTAGTGCACATCCTTCTCTTTGTCCCCATTTTATCTCCAGCACCCAATACAATCTTGACACTCAGACCTTGTCTAAGTGAGTGAATGAAGCAGCCCTGGGCCAGCTGCATTGGCATCACCACACTCCAGAACATCTTGGAAAAGAGGATCAACAGTGGATGGAGCAGAGGAGTTGTTTTAACTTTTTTTGGCAGATGAGAAAATTGGAAGCCAGAGCCAAAGAGAGGACTTCCTCAAGGTTCCACAGCAAGTTCATGGCCAGTTCTGACCCAATCTTGTTTGTTCTTTCTTTCTTTTTGAGATAGAGTCTGGCTCTGTCACCCAGGCTGGAGTACAATGGCGTGATCTCGGCTCACTACAACCTCTGCCTCTGGGGTTCAAGTGATTCTCCTGCCTCAGTCTCCTGAGTAGCTGGAATTACAGGTACACATCACCATGCCCAGCTAATTTTTGTATTTTTAGTAGAGACAGGGTTTCACCATGTTGGCCAGGCTGGTCTTGAACCCCTGACCTCAAGAAATCCACCCGCCTCAGTCTCCCAAAGTGCTGGGATTACCTCCACCTCCTGGGTTCAAGTGATTCTCTTGCCTCAGCCTCCTGAGTAGCTGGGATTACAGGTGCTCACCGCCACACCCGGCTAATTTTGTATTTTCAGTAGAGACAGGGTTTCTCCATGTTGGTCAGGCTTATCTCAAACTCCCAACCTCAGGTGATCTGCCCACCTCAGCCTCCCAAAGTGCTGGGATTACAGGTGTGAGCCACTACGCCCGGCCACGTTCTGTCTGTCTTTTGGCTCATGCAAGGCCTCCACCAGGGGCTGGTCTGGAGGTAGCACTCCCAGAGCAGCCTGTACCCTGGCTGGGTGCACTGGGGCTCTCAGGCACAATCTCCAATCTTCCAGGCCCCTGAGGCTCCGGATTTTCTCTTTTCCTCGATAGAGGTGAAGGATGTGTCTAGGGCTGCACAGCTAGCCAGTCAGAACCAGGTCAGAATTGGGTGTTCTTTTCAGTGTACTCCACCACCTCTCCATATGGGTGACTGGATGGAGTGGGCTGAAATGGGCTCTCTGGCAAGGTAATAAGCTCCCCATGCCTGAGTGTGCAAGAAGAAGATAGATTTCCCTTCATAATCCCCCTGACTGTGACATAGGAGATTTTGGCATAATGGGGTTCCAGCTAAGGGCAGTGCTCAGCGAGGTTTGATGTCTGAGTCACTGAAGACCTTTGCTCTTCGGATTTCCAGCTCATTGGCTGCTTCATAGGCTGGGCCAAAGGGGCTCAGTTACTGACACTACCAGGAAAGAGCTCTCAGGGAAACATGCTAGAGGCTATTTCCATTTATTTGTATTTGCTGTCTTTGACTTTGGGCAATAGCTCAGCTCCTGGGAGATCTGTGGGGGATGTATGTGTTGAGAGTTCTAGGGGTGAGCTGAAGGCCTCGGATCCTTGAGCTGGACCCTGCAGAAAGCGATGGATTCAACAAAGGCCAGGGTTCTGCCTAGGACTGCTGGGAGCGTGGCATCCTGGGACGCTTCCCCAGAGTGGCCACTAGAGGGAGCCCGCTCTCAACTGCACCCCTGAAGTGATACCTGGAGGCATCCCTAGGTTGGCCCATGATGGAGCAGGTGGGATGTCAAGCTGGTCCAGGGTAATGTCTTTCAAACTTGTTAATTGAAATCTTACATGGGGCCCCACATTCCAGGGACAGTTAGCAGGGAAAAGTTTGGGGTGGAGGGAAAGGAGCCGTGTAGAGACAGGAAATCTGTCTGTTTGTACACAGACTTCTGTTCAGCCCGTCTCCGCCCCCATGTTCTTGGCACTGGGCTAGGAGGGAAGCCATGGACCAGACCTGAGGGGGAATGGAGAGCAACACCATGGTCAGGGAAGACAGAAGGTGCGCAGCGGCTGTGTGTGCACACCCGTGTGTGGGTGCCCAGATGAGCCTCTGTCACTGCCCCGGAAGGGAGCTCAGCCTGAGGGGTGGGCTGTACCTCCAGCTGCCACATGTCCAGCAGAAGGGGTTGGTTACCCTAGTCCCCATCTGCCTCTGCATCAAGAAGCACAGCATCCATGGTGAAACCCCGTCTCTACTAAAAATATAAAAATTAGCTGAGTGTGGTGGCAGGCGCCTGTAATCCCAGCTACTGGGGAGGCTGAGGCAGGATAAATGCTTGAACCCGGGAGGCGGAAGTTGCATTGAGCCGAGATTGCACCAGTGCACTCCAGCCTGAGGGACAAGAGTGAGACTTCATCTCAAAAAAAGCAAAACCAAAAACAAAGCACAGTGTTGCCATTAACAGTCATGCACAAAAATGCAGGCGGAAACGTCTAACACTTAGCGAACAACTCAGGTTAAAGAGTAAGTACAGTAGGACTGCATTTTCAAAAATGTGTGCATACATACAAAATGTTGATGTACTATTAATGATGCTGAACTTGGCTGTGGAATCCAAATGATTTTTATTGTTAAAAATTTTTGCCTCTGAATTTGTGCCTATAAATGCATTGCATTTGTAACAGGAAAATAAACTAACAAGTGTTTGTTTTTCAAGCCTGAGAGAGGCCCACACCTGGCTCAGGAGTGCAGCCTCTGCCTCTGGCTCCTGAGGCCCCTGCAGCAGCTGTTAGAGGCCTGCTTCCTGTCTCGTGCTGCCCCTGATGGTGGGCAGACCCTGAACTGGGGCTCCTAACCCCCGTCCCCAAGACATGCCAGTGTCTTCAGCCCCTTGTCGCCTACATTATTCTCCCACCGGTTTTCTTATTGTGCACGTCCCGCCCTACCTCCTGATCTCCAGAAGAGCTACACTGAGAGGTGAGCAGCAGTGGATTCCTTTGGACCCCACCTCAAATCCTGACTGCAGCACCAGCTGCTGCTGCTTCTACTAAACACCAGAAACCTGACAATCAGCTGCTTCCCCAACCAGGTGGCAGTTGCTGGGATCAGTTGTATGCTACCACGAAACCTCCTGTCATCTCACTCCCAAACCCGAAATCCAGTGCACAACCAAGAGACATTGCTCTAAGCTGAAGTGCACCTCTGGAAGCTACTAGAACAGCCAAAAGATCCTCTTAACACACATGCATACATGGATGCAATTGCAAATGAGGACATAGGCAGGTGGGTACAAACACCAGGGCCATGTTCATACCCAAACACAGAAGCAGACATACCTATGCATACATAATCACATGTGCACACGTATGCATGTGGCACTCAAGCATGTGCACAGGCAGAGTGGTGGTTACGGACTAGTACATCCAATTACCCAATTCTAGAGATGTTTATGGAGCACTTTCTAAAGTCCAAGTTTGGTTGCAGGGCTCTGGGGATGCAGAGATGGGTGAGCCACTCACAGAACGTTCCACAGTGATCAGCTTCTCTGCAAAGCAGAATATGGTGTTGGGAGGGGTAGAATCACAGGATTTGAGGGCTGAGGGGGAGATAAATTCAGGGGCACCTCCCATTTATAGAGTGTTTCATAGTTTCTAGATCACAGCCACAGGAGACAGCACAGCTACTTTCCTGTTTTACTTTAGGATGTATGTGACCTAGGAGAGGCTGGCATCAGGTCTTACAAGCTGCACTGCCTCCGGGTTCCTGTTACTGTAACTAGGGATTTCTGTGATCCCTGGGGTGGTGGTCCAGGCCTCTGATGGACCCGTGGTGACCCACGTGGCCCTGACCCATGTGGCTTCCACCTCCCCATCCCCTAGTTCGGGTCATGGGCTTCACAGGCCAAGTTCCTGAGGACACTGCAAGATTGTACTCAGGGCCGGGCGCGGTGACTCACACCTATAATCTCAGCACTTTGGGAGGCCGAGGTGGGCAGATCACCTGAGGAGTTCGAGACCAGCCTGGCCAACATGGTGAAACCCCGTCTCTACTAAAAATACAAAAATTAGCCTGATGTGGTGGCGGGCACCTGTCATCCTAGCCATTCAGGAGGCTGAGGCAAGAGAATTGCTTGAACCCGGTGAACCTAAGAGGCAGAGGTTGCAGTGAGCCAAGATCACACCACTGCACTCCAGCCTGGGCGATAGAGTGAGACTCCATCTCAAAACAAAACAAAACAAACAGAAAAACCCAAACATCTTCACTCTGGATGCCAGCTTGAAGGCTCTTGGTCTTGTCCTTGACTTTGAGACAGTCCTTAGCTCCCAGAGAGAGCAGCATTAAAAATCATAATCAACGAAGTACCTCATTAGGCATAGCCTTTCATAATGCAGAACCCTCCATTTTTATTGAAATATTTTTGTCAAAACCCAGAAAACACTAGAAATAGAGCAGCCCAGAATGCCAGAGCTGGGAGGGATCTGAGAAGTTTCCAGTCTAATCTCCTCCTTTTACAGATGAAGCCTGAGGATTTGGGGCTTGACTCTCACTGAGGCTCTGTCCTGGGTTGCCCCAGGAGGAACAGGAATGGAGGCACTTGGCACCCACATTGGTCTCTGAGATGCCATCACTCACACCTTCTCCCCATCAGCCAGGGCCTTGGACACAGCCCCAGCCTGAGCTGAAACCCGGCCCTGGAACAGGAGGTGCTTGGAACCTTCCCTGCTGTTGCCGTGGTGCTCACAACCACCCAGGAAACCAAAGGCAAGCTCCCCCTGTCAAAGCCCCTTGGCCGATAAGAAGAAAAGGGTGAGCCCCAGATGTGATGAGCACTCCTGGGCTTCAGGCTCAGAAGGCGCCCAGGCCCCAGCTCTCCTGTAACTCAGAGGCCACTGTGATGCGAGTTCCTCCACTCAGCAAGCTTCTGCTGTGAACACGCCTGTGGTGGGCAAGAGGGCTTGAGAACAGTAAGTACGATGGGTACTTTTCAGCCACTTCAGAGACCAAGAAGGGTGTCTTAGGGACAGGTGCTGCTTAGACTTGGGTCCCTCTGGTCTACTTGACAGGGAGGGAGTTTGGGGAATCAGGAGGGGTCTGGGAGCCGAGAGACCATTGTAGGTAGCTCCTGCCCACCCACAGGGACCTCGGCACAGGCTCTCAAAACACATGAAGGGGCAGATTGCCTGGTGGGATGAAAAAAGAACACATTTCCAGGCCGTTGAGATGTCCCTGGATTTCAAGATCAGCTAAAAAAAGTTCTTAGATATTGATCTAAGAAAGCAGGAGCTTTGGGTAGCTGAGTGCAAACCCCAGCCTCTCTCTCTCTGTAACTGAAGCGGTGCTCCGTGGGCATAGCGAGTCCTGTGTGGGGTTTATTCTGTACTGACTGGGTCTGCTTTAGAATGGAACCCTCTTCTCTCTTCTCACATTCCTTTAGGCCACGTTGAGGATTCGGGGGTCTATGTCTAGGGCAGTGGGAAGCTGGTGAAGGGTTTTAAGCTGAGGAGTTCATCATCCTGGCTCCTGTGAGGTAAAAGGATCAGAAAAGCATGTATGTGTTACCTGAGGTGGGAGAAGCCTCCTCACGCAAGGTGGAAACTCAGCCATCAAGGAAAATATACATTGCTCTAAACTGAAGTGTACCTCGAAAGCTACTTGAACAGACAAAGATGCTCTTAACACACATGCATACATGGATGCAAGAGCAAATGAGGACACCGGCAGGTCGGTACAAACACCAGGGCCATGTTTGTATCCAGACACGTTTCTTTTTCTTTCTTTTTTTTTTTTTTTTTTTTTTCCTTGAGACAGAGTTTCACTCTTGTTGCCCAGGCTGGAGTGCAATGGTGCGAGTTTGGCTCACTGCAACCTCCACCTCCCAAGTTAAAGTGATTCTCCTGCCTCAGCCTCCCAAGTAGCTGGGATTACAGGCATGCGCCACCAAGCCCAGCTAATTTTGTATTTTTAGTAGAGACAAGGTTTCATCGTGTTGGTTAGGCTGGTCTTGAACTCCTGACCTCAGGTGATCCATCTGCCTCGGCCTCCCAAAGTGCTGGGATTACAGGGATGAGCCACCGGGCCTGGCCCCCAGATATGTTTTCAAATTAGAGATTGGCAAAGGAAATACACACACACACACACACACACACACACACACACACACACGACATATTTTCATACCTAATGAAACAATTTGTTTACCATAAACAAACTCAAAAGACAAATGATACACTTCTGCAACATGTATGGCAGACACAGTGTTAGTGTCCCCAGTACATAGAGAACTCCTTAAAAAATGCTCAGGAAACTATAGTTAAGAAAATGTGGAAAGTAGAAAAATGCGGAAAGCCTATGATTAGGTGGTTTTCAGAAAAGAAAAAAGGCCAATAAATAGATAAAAGAATGCTCAACCCCACTGGTAGCCAGGAAAGTTCAAATTAAAATAAGAATCTAAAACCATCTGACACTCACCAGCTTGGCAAAAATAAATATGATGATAGTACCTAGTACTGGAGATGTTGTGAAAAAAACACCACCACTTATAAATTGGTGATAGGAATGTTAATTGCTGCAATTTTGGGGCAAGTGAATTGGTATTAACTATTTCAATTGAAGATACAGATCTCTGACATAACTATACCACTTGGAAGACTATCTCATAGAAATAAAAATAACACAAAGATATACATACATATACACACACACACACACATACACACACACACACACATATATATATATACACAGATAGAGATATAGGTAACATGTATAGATATATGCATACACACATGTATGCAAACTGCCATAATAATGTATATGCATGTTGTTCCCATTGTTCTTATTATGGGAATAAAATGTAGGAAATAACCTCAATGACTTGACAGAGGAATATTTTAATAAATAATGATGCATTCACTGTATGAAATATTATGGAGCCAGGCACAGTGGCTCATGTCTATAATACTGGTACTCTGGGAGGCCAAGGAAGGAAGATTGCTTGATATCAGGAGTTCAAGACAAGTCTGGGCAATATAGATCAGTCTGGGCAACCCTGGCTCTAGAAAAATCAAAAAATTAGCCAGGTGTGGTAGTGGACGCCTGTAGTCCCAGCTACTGGGGAGGCTGAAGTGGGAGGATCACTTCAGCCCAGCAGATTTGAGGCTGCAGTGAGCCTTTATCACACCACTGCACTCCAGTCTGGGCAGCAGAGCAAGACCCTGTCTCAAAAGTAGAAAAAGTAATATTATGCAGCTATGTTAAATTTTTCTTTCCTGTCATTGTATTGGTTCACTTGTTACAACAAGCATATATTATTAATACTTTTGCAATTAAAAAGTCCAATTAAGGCAATTAAAAGGTAAAGAAAAGCCTGTCTGCCCAAGTGGAATGGAAATTCTGTGAGGCAAGGATCATGTGCATTTTGCTCACCGCTGTCTCTCAGAAATGGCTAACACCTCTTTCCATATGGCGACTGCACAGGAAATGCTTGTTGGTGAATGGATGAACATAGCCATGACTGTGATGCAGGTGAAGTGCTATTTGGGGAGCAAAGGGGAGGTCAACTGAGGTTCTTGGTCATCAAGTGCCATGGCTTCTGCTGGTTTTACCAGCTCGCCCACTTCTTCTCTTCTCTGATGTTGCTCTGGGGAACAACCCAGTCACCAGTGCACATTCTTCTTGGGAGAATTAGTCAAGGTGTCTGCCCTCAGGGGCCAAAGAGTGGGCCCCTGAGCTAAGCCAGGCCAGTTGGGGCCTCTTGCTGAGAATCTGGATTGAACAGAACCCTGCATAGATGGACTGTGGGGGAGCCGACTCATGCTAGAGGCAGCGCCTGACAACAACAGCCACCAACTGCTGGTGGGTGCCACCCAGGTCCCTGCAGCTGCTTCCTGTTCTTTCCCAGAAAGTTCTCCAGTTTCCTTTTGAGTCTATGAGACCCTCCTCTCATCACCATCCTTCCAATCTATCTTAACCTCCCCCCAACTCCATAATCAAATGGGTTTCTGTTGCTTGTAACCCAACTGCCCTGATAATGTTCAGAGATAGCTGGAATGTCCTTCCACTCTTCCTCTTTCATGACCTGTAAGCCAGGGTGACCATCAGTCTACAGGACTCCAGGGCAGCCCTGGCCTACAGCCATTGTCTAAGCCTAATCATTAATATCATCCCTTTAGTCCCCTGGTCTGAATGATCAATTATGTGATCAGCCTACTTATAGCTATCTTTCGGTCTTTCTCGCTTTGGCAAAGGATTATCTTCTGTTTTGCTTGATCTGAGCCCAGAACAACAGCAGAGATCTATCTGTCTACTCATCTGCTTACAAAAAAAACTAACTAACAAACAAACAAACAAAAAACAGCAACAACAAGATATTCTCTTGATCGATAAAAAACCCACATTCGAGGCTTATTCATTATCCTTCCTGTGGCAAAATATAGATTCTTTAGGCCAATCTCCTCCATAATATTTTGAAAAGTATGGAAAATTTCACCTTTACCTCTTTTGTCTTCTAGGTTGCTTATCTTTTCTCTCCTGTGTAATCTCCACTTTCATTCACGATAATGTCGAACACGGTAAGTAGATCAGTTTCTCAAGAAGGTAGGTGATGAGAAGAAGCACTTGGTTATGGTAATTTTGACAAATTTCCACAAGGGGCTGGGTCCTGCACCACCGAGGACCTTAAACGTTATTGGCTGACTCGGCTGGAAAGAGTGTGTCCAGGCAGCGGGCTGTACAGAGAGCAGAGAGCAGGCTTGTGGTCTGAGCTGGCGATGTTTTACTTCTCACATGACAGCAGCACTATATCTAGACTCAGATTCCACAGTTTTTAATCATCCACCATCTTCTAGGCACTATACTAAGGTGTATTTCCCAAACTTTATTCTACTTTATACTTTTTACAACATTGGAAACAAGGTGACATACCCACAATCCCCACCACCGCCATCCTCACCATCATTGTCATGATGACCATTACTGTCACCACCACCACCCGTTATTCCCATTTTACACATGAGACCTGAGAGCCTCAGAATGTTAAATAACTTGCTCAAGGTCACACAACTAGAAAGTAGCAATAACAAGATTTGGACTCAGATGCTCTAGTCCGTGGCCCATGGTCTCGCCACCTCTCCATTGGTGCCCTGGTTGGCTTGGGATCAATGACATCCATTCTTGTGGGTCCTTCCTGGTGCTTTTTTCCTTGCTAGGTTGCTTTGGGCCTTCAGTCTAAGGTTTACATCCATGCTGGGTATTGTCCTTCTCTTTTATGTAAATTGCTGAATTTCCCCTGGAGCCTCAAGAAAATCTCTAAGTAAAAGCCCCTGCCCAAAGACTCAGCAGTTCAGCTCCTGGGTATATAACCAAAATAATAAAAAGACAGGTGTTCAAACAAAATCTTGTCCATGAATACTCACAGCACGCTTCACAATAGCCAAAAGGTATAAACAACCCAAGTGTTCATCAACTGATGAAGGAATAAGCAACATGTGGAATATTTACACAATGGAATATTATTCAGCATTAAAGAGGAATGAAGTACCAATACATGGATGAACCTTGAAAACATTATGTTATGTGAAAGATGCCATCCACAAAAGGCCACATATTGTGTGATTCCACTTCTATTGGGTGTGATTCACCCAGAACAGGTGAAAACATAAAATCAGAACATAGGGGCTAATCTTAGAAAGCAGATTAGTGGTTGTCAGGGGCTGGGGACGCGGGAACATAGAATGACAGCTTAATAGGTATGGAATTTCTTTTGGGGGTAATGAAAATGTGCTGGAATTAGGTAGTGGTAATGGTTGCATAACATTGTAAGTGTACTAAATGCCACCAAATTGTACACTGTAAAATAGATAAAATTTTATGTTTTGTATATTTTACCACCCACTAAAAAAATTTCCTTGCCCAAGATCTCCACAGTTTAATATCTCTCTGTATGACAAGTTAGGATAAGTACTCAAAGGACAGTACTTAAAGCATGATATTATCCCTACTTGTGGATTCTTCAGAGAGCTACCTGCAAAAAACAATGTTTCTCCCTGACCTCTTGCCCTCTGACACCTCTTGTCTTAGATCCTAAATTCCAAATTACTTTGTAGCTTGAGATCCTTGGTCTATGGAATACAGCGTCTTTACCTTAAGATGTCTCGTGAGAAATATTAGCCATGTTCAAAAATTAACCAGCACTGTAAAATTTGTCTTGATTTCCTTCCTGCTGTACAGTTTGGAAAATCTGGCATTTATGTGAAGTTAGAAAAAAAGATGTCTTCTCTTTCTTTGATTACCAAGCAGCACAAAGCTCGGCTGGAACGCCGGATTGCTGGCTCAACCAACCGGTGGCGTTTCCCCAAACAGCCTTTTACTGGGGACCTGCTCTCACTTTCCCAGATGTGCAAGGCTCTGAGCATAGACTTTGAGGAAGCTCTGAGGAACCCAGACAGGTAAGAAGACTTAAAGATTTGTGGGAAGGAATGGCCCATCATTCCTGGGAGGGGAGGTGCCTGATGACCGGGCCACTCTGATTGGCTGGAGTGGCTGTCAAGGGCATATCTGCCAGGAAGGCTCCCTCTGGAGCCAGCTTTCAGGCACCGACAGGGTCATAAGTGACTACTACCTCTGAGAATGTGGGTGGTGACAAAAAGGGCAGAGAAAGATTGATTTTTTTTTTTTTTTTTTTTTTTTTTTACGATTTTTCTCCCCATTGGGAACTTTGAACCCAAACAGGATTCTGAGTTTCTCATCCAGGAACCAACTGGTTTTTTGACAAACAAAACTTAGTTAGTCCTGGCCCAGTGTTTAGACAGCTTGTGAATGTCCATTTTCACCCAATCAACTGATTCTCTCTCAATCTCATAGTATTCCGCGCAGCAGGCTAGACCCTCACTTCCTCATGTGATGAGTTCTCTCTTGCCCCTCCTGGAAACACAGAGCTGGACCCTTGCCTTAGTCTGTTTCTGTTACTGTAAAGAAATACCTGAGGATCAGAAATTTATAAAGAAAATAGGTTTACTTGGCTCAAGGTTCTGCAGGCTGTGTAAGAAGCGTGGCGCCAGCATCTGCTTAGCTTCTGGTGAGGGCCACAGGCTGCTTGTACTCATGGCGGAAGGCGAAGAGGAGCCGAGGGTGCAGAGATCGCATGGCAAGTGAGGAAGCATCAGAGAGGAGAGAGGGGAGGTCCCAGCTTTTGTTAACAACCAGCTATTGTGGGAACTAAGAGAGTGAGAACTCACCCCTGAGGGATGGTATTAATCTATTCATGAGGGATCTGCCCTTATGACAAAATTACCTCTCATTAGGCCCCACCTCCAACATTGGGGATCAAATTTTTTTTTTTGAGACGGAGTCTTGCTCTGTCGCCCAGGCTGGAGTGCAGTGGTGCGATCTCAGCTCACTGCAAGCCCCACCTCCTGGGTTTACGCCATTCTCCTGCCTCAGCCTCCCAAGTAGCTGGGACTACAGGCACCCGCCACCTTGCCCGGCTAGTTTTTTGTATTTTTTAGTAGAGACAGGGTTTCACCATGTTAGCCAGGATGGTCTCGATCTCCTGACCTCGTGATCCGCCTGTCTCGGCCTCCCAAAGTGCTGGGATTACAGGCTTGAGCCACCACGCCCGGCCGGGAATCAAATTTCTACACGAGGTCTGGAGGAAACAAATATGCAATTTGTACCACCCCTATTGCAGAAGGCACACCTCATTTCCCTGGTGCCGTGGACCTGGCTTGATGCCACTACCATCCCTAGGCTGGCAGCATCTGTCTTGTGACCTCACAGCCAAATCGAAGTGAGCATGGACTGTACTCCTAGGGCAGCACCTGGCACAGAAGAACTGCCTGCTCAATCTTTGTTCAGCGAGTAGCCAAATCTTCCCTCTCTAGAGCCACTGGCCAACTCTGTTCCGTTGCTGAGTTAGTGCCAGGGCTAGGCCAGGGATGCAGGTGCTGGAGCTAGGCCTAGGAATACAGACAAAGTGATCCCAAAAGCTGATGAGAGGGTCTGGGCAGCAGGAACTAAGTCCCTAGGAGTTACTGAGCTAAACTGGAGGCAGTGGCCTGAGGGGTGGGGTACAGAAATGGCATTTGGTGCTGGGCATTTGGGCTGTTAACAGCAGTCTATCAACAGCGTTGGAATCCCCACTTCTTCACTGACTAATTCTGTGACCTTTAGTCAGTGGCTAACCCTCTTTGGGCCTCAGTTTCCTCATCTCTAAAATGGTTATATAGCACCTTCTTCAAGATGAAGAGTCATCTTGAGGATTAAATGAAGCCATCTATTGAAAATGCTTAGCACTTTTTCCGGCAAATAGTAGATGCTTAGTAAACAGAATTATTTTCTTTATTGATTGAGCAGCATTTTAGTAATTAATCCCAGTTATTTCATCTTGGGGTGTCTCAGCTCTGTGCTCTGCCAGTCAACACCTCCTTTATTTCACTCTGCCTCCTTGGACCTTCCCCAGTTCCTTCCTCCAGGACAACACCTTCCTCCAGCACAACAGGGGCAGAGGAACCAGTCTTCCAGGGAGAAGTTTTTACACATCTGGCCCTCTGCTTTGTGATGTTGGGAAGCTGAATGTCCAGAGGCAGCACATACTCTCAGGTGTTCTGGGCAAGTCTACAGCCATGCATCTGGTGCTCAGCTGATGCAGGATCGGTTCTGCCAGGGCACTTGGGCTCTGTTCCGTAAGCCTCTTGTCCTCCTCCTGAGACAGTGGGCTAGCCTGGGCACAGGCTTATCATGGTGACAGCAGAGGGCACGAGGGTATGCCCAGGAGCACATGTGACTTTCAAACCTTCCACCATTTCACATCCACTAGGCCCCATGAACTGAGGCAAGTCACGTGGCCAAACTCCCAGTCAAGGGACAGAAAACACACTCTATTTCCTTATGGAGAGAAATTTTGCAATATGGAGGTAAAAGGTTTGGATAGAGGGAGGGATGAAGAATTGAAGTCACTGGTGCAGTCTACTGAGTGTGGAAGAAACTGATGTGCTGTAATAAACCAAACGTGTCTGGGCATGGTGGCTCATACTTGTCATCCTAGGGCTTTGGGAGGCCAAGGTGGCAGGATAGCTTGAGGCCAGGAATTTGAGCCCAGCCTGGGGCAACATGGTGAGACCCTGTCTTTACAAAAAATTTTAAAATTAGCCAGGGATGGTGGCATGGACCTGTAGTCTCAGCTACTTGGGAGACTGAGGTGGGGGGATCACTTGAGCCAAGGTGATAGAGGCTGTATGAAGTGAGCTGTGATTGTGCCGTTTCACTCCAGCCTGGGATAGAGGGCGAGATTTGTCTCTAAAAATAAAAAATAAAAGTAAAAAAGAGAAAGACATACACACACACACACACACACACACACACACACACACACACACACAGACACCTACCTTTTCTTTGTCTTCACAATAGGAATTTCTTCCATGTGATTATGAGAAACTTCTTAGAAAGAAAAAGGGTTGTGTTTAATTTAGATAATAACATGAAAGGCTTTTTCCTGGTAACTCTTGTGAACCTTCAGGCATCAGGCAACTCTCAGATGGCAAACTCCACTGTCAGTAAGGGCCTGGAATGCTCCATGAAACATACCTTTTGTCCCCCAAAGCACTGCATGACTGTTTCTGCCCCACCTGGCAAGCTGTGTTCATGTCATGGATGGTGTCATTGCTGCTTTTCCCACCTGGGGGCGCTGTCTGCTTGGACAGGAGCTGGACCCATCTGTATTTCTTGAGTTATGGAAAGGGTCATTCATGGTGGAAAGCTGAGGGAGCAGGCTCCCAGTTTCCTGTCTGTTTTGGGTATGTCATTGTGTCCAGCTGGCCAACACTTCCTTCAGCCGTGTCTGTGGGTTTTCATGATGCAGGGAGTTCCTGGTCAGCCACTCAGAGGAGCTGATCTTCAGGCTGCTGGTCTTCTTGCCTTGGACCTTTTGCAGGCTCTGTGGCACTAAGTGTGGGAGAGGAGGCTGAGAGGAGGAAATGTTAACTTCCTTGCAAGCACCCTAATCTTTTCGTGCCTTAGTTTAGGTGCAAATCGGGGATGCTGTCTTACAGGGTTGCTGTGAGAATTACATGATATAATTTATGTAACGAGCTTAGAAAAGTATATGGCACATATACACTCAATGCACATGTGTCAAGTGTGTCCCTGGGGTCCACTGGCATATATGGATGCGTGCTGTCATGGAAACCCAGAGATCCAGCGCAGGGGGGTGTGACTCAGGCCAGACTGGGGAGGGGGCACCCCCACCCCACGAAGGCTTAGGGGATTGTGGCTCTAGGAAGGACCCAGAGCCCTCCCTGTCCCCAGCTGGTGAAGCTGCCTCGTGCTTTTCTCCCTTTCTGCCCGCAATGCCAAATCTATTCAAGGGTGGGAGGAGGTCATGCTTAAGAGGTGAGGATGGGAAGAAGGGACCCCTATATTTTTATTTTATTTTATTTTATTTTATTTATTTTTATTTATTTTTTTATTTTTGAGACGGAGTCTCGCTCTGCCGCCCAGGCTGGAGTGCAGTGGCCGGATCTCAGCTCACTGCAAGCTCCGCCTCCCGGGTTCACGCCATTCTCCTGCCTCAGCCTGCGGAGTAACTGGGACTACAGGCGCCCGCCACCTCGCCCGGCTAGTTTTTTGTATTTTTTAGTAGAGACGGGGTTTCACCGTGTTAGCCAGGATGGTCTCGATCTCCTGACCTCGTGATCTACCCGTCTCGGCCTCCCAAAGTGCTGGGATTACAGGCTTGAGCCACCACGCCTGGCCTATTTTATTTTTAACCAGAGAGCAGTTCTGGGATAGTGGGACTAGAGACCAGTGACCCATGTTATAGAGGTGTTAACCTAAATAACAAACAGAGAGGAGAGGAAGACTCTCTAAAAGTAGTTGTTGTTTATTCCGGAACAGGCATTGCAATGGAATACCAGTGCCACTGTAAACTACGTGCATATTCAGGGAAGTAAAGGAAAACAAAGGTTTTTTGTTTTGTTTTGAGACATGGTCTTGCTTTGTTGCCCAGGCTGGAGTGTAGTAGTATAATCACAGCTCACTGCAGCCTCAACCTCCCAGACTCAATTGATCCTCCTGCTTCAGCCTCCCAAGTAGCCACTACATGCTAAATTTTTTATTTAATGTTTTGTACAGGTGGGAGTCTCTCTATGTTGCCCAGGCTGGTCTTGAACTCCCGGGCTCCAGCGATGCTCCTGCCTCAGCCTCCCAAAGTGTTGGGATTACAGGCATGAGCCACCATGCCTGGCAAGACAAAGGTTTTTAAAGGAAAAGTGAGGAGGATTACATCATTCCTCTGAGATAATTATCCCTGGCTACCAGGATCCATAACAAAGGTGACACCAGTTTGAGCTGCTAGGCAGATGTCCTCGCAGTACTTTTTTGTGTGTGAGGTTATGATGGCCTTTGTGTGCAGCTGTAGGTTTTGCAGAGTCTTTTGTGATAGTTCTTATTATCAGGCATTCGTGTGTGAGAATTCTCCCTTCCTGGCCTTCCCCACCTCTATTTGTTGGGTGGATTTTTTTTTTTTTTTTTTTTTTTTTTTTTTTTTTTTTTTTTTTTTTTGAGTTGGAGTCTTGCTCAGTCGCCCAGGCTGGAGTGCAGTGGCGCGATCTCGGCTCACTGCAAGCTCCACCTCCCGGGTTCACACCATTCTCCTTCCTCAGCCTCCCAAGTAGCGGGGACTACAGGCACCCGCCGCCACGTCTGGCTAATTATTTGCATTTTTTTAGTAGAGACAAGGTTTCACCATGTTAGCCAGAATGGTCTTGATCTCCTGACCTCGTGATCCGCCTGCCTCGGCCTCCCAAAATGCTGGGATTACAGGCGTGAGCCACTGTGCCCAGCCATTTTGTTTTTTAAAAGAGATTTAGAGACGCGGTCTCACCCAGTTGCCCAGGCTAGAATGCAATGGCTATTCACAGGCACAATCACAGCTCACTGCAGCCTCGAACTCCTGGGCTGAAGTGATCCTCTTGCCTCAGCTTTGCGTGTACCTGGGACTACAGGAGCATGATACCATGCCAGACTCCGTCAGGGTTTTTAAGGCATCATAACTCCATTTTTATTTTGACACCTCTCACAGAGACAATGAAAGAGAGAATGTTAACCGAAGGCAAGTCCGTGCCAGGCATTCCAAACATTCACTCTTACACTCTTCCCTTCCTCTGAGACCAAGAGGCAGAAAATGGAAGGACTGCGGTCCAGCCCCAGGTCTATATCACTCTTCCTAATTCATCAAATTGGCGTTTTGACCTTTGGATAGTTTGCTCCAGGAAGTCCGTATGTCCATGAGAAACTTACTTCCCCTTCTTCCCCTTCTGCCTTTCTCCATCATGGTCATGACTTGGAAACATGAGCTCCAGCCTAACAGCACGTTCCCAGCATCCCCGCACCAGGCGTTTCAATGGGAGTTCACCTCGGACCACTTAGTCCCAAACGGTGAGACAACTCACAGATGCCATGTGTTCTGTTCACTTTTCCAGTGATCCTAAAATGAACTGCAGCCCTTGGGAATGGCAGAGCCTACATGATGGTTGGTATATCTTGACAAGCAGCCCTCACACCCAGGAGAAGGCAGTGTGCTCACCTCTGTTTCCTGGCATCCCTTGGCTCAGCTGATGACACTGATGTTTGTGAGGGTAGTTGAGTTCATGGACCTTGCGCCATATTTTCCAAAGTCCATGGCTCCATTTTGAGATCACGGTCTGAACTCTTGACTCTGGCCAGCTCTTTCCAGACGTGTCACCCAAGCCACGAGGAGGATCGAGTGAGGAAGCGAGGGTGGCTTGGATCAGATCTCCACTGCTCCTGTTGAATAAGCAAGTCCAGCTCCCACTGCCTGCCTTAGGCTGAGTCATTGGCAGCCACCCTCCCCCCTTGGACAGGGCAGCACGTAGTTGGTAATATTCTGGACACAGGCTCCCACCCATGCTTCCTGCATGCACCCTGGCCCACGGGGTCTCCTGGGATTGTTGGAGACAGCATGGTGAAGTTGACACTGCATGACACAGACCAGCTGTGGTCACAAACGTCTCTTGGCTGGCTGGCTTTCTGGGATGACTGTCTTTAAGCTGTGAATATGTGACTCAAATTTTGTTTCACTTCCTGGCTTAGCATGATGAGTCCATGGTGTTTATCTATGTGGTCATGGATTCATTTAATGAATATTTGCTGAGCACCTGCATGATGGCTTGTGCCAGGGTCATAGCAATAAACACATGCCCAATCTGTCTTGCAGAGGATACACAAACAGGCAGCCACAAGACACTCCAGAAGGAGTTTTAAGGGGGAAATCCCAGGACGGGCAGGGGGAAAGCCACTGGCCCAGCATCCCCAGAGAAAACAGCAATGAAGCTCATTCTAAAGAATGAGTAGGAGCTTAGCAAGGGGAAAGGCAAGGAGGAGAGCATTTGGGAGAGGGAGTAGTGCATGCAAGAAATGAAAGCAGCGGTTGGCAGGTCCAGGTGCAGGCTGCTGAGAAGGGCTGGAGTGGGGACCGTTGAGGGACCAGGCTGTAGAAACATGCAGGAGCTGGTTAGCCATGTGAAGGAGTTTGGACTTTCCCCCAAGAGCGATGGGGAAACACTGGAGGATTCTCAGCAGGAAAGAGACGAGACCAAATTTGCATTTTGTGGTAGGCAGGCATCTGAGCAGAGCAGGGTTGGAGGCTGGGAGACTTTGGCAGTGACTGGGGGAGATCATAGGGGCTTGGAGGAAGGCAAGAACAGCAAAGAGAGATGGACATTCAAAATATCTAGGCAAGTGATGAGATGTAACAACACTCGGCATGCTGGCTTGGGCAACTGCAGGCTGGTGGTGCCATTTCCTGAAATGAGAATCTGAGTGAGCAGGGTAGGATTTGGGGTAGATGCTAAGTTTAGTTTTTGGACACACTGAGAGTGGGACCTGTATGACCTCTAAACAAAATCGTTGGTGAATTAACATCCCAGAAATGAGCAGAAACCTCTATTCTTTTCTCCCAGCAGATATTACTGAGTGTCTACTATATGCCAGATAATGTTTTAGACACTGAATAAGGTGTCATTCAGGCAGCCAAGTATGACCTCAAATACCCCCTCAGTAAGCCCTACCCACAAACTGAAAACAGGAATCAGCATTATAAGCCAGCTATCAGAAAGCCTACAGGTTTTCAGATCGGCAGACAAATGGTGACCTGAGGAAACTTCCAAAGGGTGAGATATGAGTAGCTTGATCAATGGGTGCTTTAAGGAAGTTTATGCTAGAATAATGCATGTTGTAGTTGGAGAAAAATGTCAGTATTAACTCCTGAATTTTATGTTTGCATTTTCCCTTGAGGTTATACATTTCACAAATTCAGAAGTTTTTCTGTGAGAATTTCAAGAATAAGGACATCCAAAGTGCGGAAGCAGGTGAGTTTGTGTTCTCCGTGGATTAAGTCAGAACGTTACCGACTTCAGGGGCATCTTGTGGTCTTTATGGAAGAAAATCAGCCCATAAGCCAGGGCGCTAGTCCATAAGTTGCGATTCTTATCCACTTCCCAGTGTCTGAGAAATAATAGGTGCCCTATAAATATTTGTCAAATGTGCAGTGAGTGAAACCAAGCTTGGTAAACACATTTTCATATGCTCCTCGCTGTGATAAAGACAAATGTGTTGGTGTCAATAAATAGCTCGCACCTGTGATCCCAGCAGGGAGGCCCAGGTGAGTGAATCACTTGAGGTCAGGAGTTTGAGACCAGCCTGGCGAACATGGTAAAACCCCATCTCTACTAAAAATACAAAAATTAGCTAGGTGTGGTGGCATGCACATATAATCCCAGCTACTCAGGACACTGAGGCAGGAGAATCACTTACCCCAGGAAGAGGAGGTTGGAAGGTTGCAGTGAGCTCTAGCCTGGGTGACACAGCAAGACTCCATCTCAAAAAAAAAAAAAAAAAAAAAAGTAGACTTTGTATTGAAAGACTAAATGGAGTGCAGCAAGCATAAAGCAGCTGTTCTTCGTCTCTTTGGGCTCTAACCAGTCATGACTTGGACGTTCACAGCTGCACTTGTTCAAGACGACTTTTCTGAGGCAGGATCAAGAATCAGGATAGGTTCTTTTTTTGCTAGAAAAAGGTTCATTGAGCCTCATGAGGAGGCTGGACAGCTTCTTAAAGCAGCATTTTTTTTTTTTTTTTTTTTGGATAAAGCCTACTGCATGGTGTGGCTGCCTGAGATCAGAGCCAGCCTCCTTTCCAAAGAGAGGCTAACGAATTCTTTTCTCACCTTCAACTCTGAACAGGAGAAGTAGTCTAAGACCATCTCCTGGCATGAGAGAAAGAGCTCTGGATTGATTAGTGATGGCTGCCATGCATTGGCCATCCTGAAAGTGGAAATTGGCATCCAGTGAGTGAATATGTTGTATCCACAATTCTGCCCCTGCCTATAATCACCCTAATGGGCTGAGACTTTTTCTAACTCAGCATAACCAGACCACCTAAGGCGATGTAATATTTGAGATGCAAACCCCCTGAACCCCAGCACCAAACAATATCATAATATTGGTGAATAACAATAATAACAACAGGAAGAAGAATCAGGTACCCAAGGTCACACTGTAAAACTAATGGCAAAACCAAGAAATACGTAGATGGGGCTGGTGGCCCTTCAGGTCCTGTCTGGCACTCAGATTGAGGGTTTTAGGCACCTCTCATTACTCCAGCTCTGTACTAACAACACAGGAGCTGAGCCATGCAGAGTCCTCTCCCCATGGCCTCCCGAGCCTCACCTGGCCTGGCATCCTCGGTTTCGCCCTCTGCCCTCCTCTATCAAAAAGCCTCTTCTTTTAGTGATCACTGATTTTATCCTCAGGTTAGATGCCCCGAATAAAGTCTTCTACAGTTTGGAAAGCGCCTTCTTTTATTGTCAAGGGAGGGTCACGAGAATCCTACCCTCTTTGGTAGGCCTGCTATTACATTTCAGATGGATCATGCTTTGGTACTCATAGTGCAGTAGTTTTTTTTTTTTTTTTTTTTTTTGAGACGGAGTCTCGCTCTGTCGCCCAGGCTGGAGTGCAGTGGCCGCATCTCAGCTCACTGCAAGCTCCGCCTCCCGCGTTTACGCCATTCTCCTGCCTCAGCCTCCTGAGTAGCTGGGACTACAGGCGCCCGCCACCACGCCCGGCTAGTTTTTTTGTATTTTTTAGTAGAGACGGGGTTTCACTGTGTTAGCCAGGATGGTCTCGATCTCCTGACCTCGTGATCCGCCCATCTCGGCCTCCCAAAGTGCTGGGATTACAGGCTTGAGCCACCGCGCCCGGCCCAGTGCAGTAGTTTTCAACAGAGAACTGGGGGGTGATTTGGCTTCACTGGGGACACTTGGCAATGTCTGGAAACATTTTTGGTTATCACCGCTGAGGAGGGAGTGCTACTGGCATGTAGTAAGTAGATGCCAGGGCTGCTACTGGGCATCCACATTGCACGGGACAGCTCCCCAACAGGCATGTATCTGGCCCAAAATGTTTACAATGTCAGGCCTGAGAAACACTGTTGTAGGGGAAGCCAGAATGTTCTTGTTGCCTTGGCCCCCCAAGAGTGCCCCAGACAATGTCCCTGTTCCACAAAGCTTTTCCTGATTCCCCACATTGGAGGGCAGCGCGAGTGCCTCTGAAGTCCTACAGCTGTTAGCCGACAGCTGTCCTGGACATGTGGCATGTCCTGGGTGACCTCGTAAGACTCCTTCAGTGTCCCCCTCAAAGCCACTCAGCCCCCGAGGCCCACACTTCACCACTTCCTTTCTGAGATGCCTGGGGAGGCTGCTTGCCTGCTTCATCTGCTTAATGATCCACCGAGCAAAGGAGTTGGGGGAGAGGAAGCTGATGCATCTTTGGATGGGGACGTTATTGATGTGTTTGCTCAGCATCATTTTCTCTCCTCAGATGTGATTCTCGAGTGCCTGGGCTTCAAATGGGAACTCCATCAGCCCCAGCTTTTTCAGTCTGAGACCTTGGCCAAGCTCTACCTGAAAGCCCTGACGCAGGGCACCACATACCCCCTGAGGGAGCTGGAGGAGCTTCTGCGAGGTACTTCCTCTCTGGTGCCCAGTGCTGGAGCCCCAGTGCCTTCTAGCTTGAGGGTCCCAGCTTGGAACCTGGTTATCTGTTTTGAGACCACGGTCACTCTAGCAGTCAAGAGCAAGGCTCCACGGTGCTATCTCATCTCGTGACAGCCTCAGTTTCTTCAACTGTAAAATGGGGATAATAGTTCTTAGGATGCGGCTTTGAAGAGTAGAGGAGGTACTAGGTGTGAGATTCTAGAACAAGGCCTGGCACACAGCAAGCACTCAGTACATGCCAGTTATTATCCTTGAAATAACCCAAGTCTTGTCTGGCCAGCCCAGACACAGAGACTCTACCTACTTCTTTGAGAAGGAAAAATGGGCTGTGGGGAACTTCCTGAAGAGGTTTTTGGAAGGAAGGTGGAGTTCTGATATCTGTGGCTTCTTTGGCCCTAAGTATGCTAATTCAAGGCCCACATGTGTGCATCTATTTTGTTGTTGTCTTTGCTTCTCTTTCCTCTTCTCTTCTCATCTCTCTTTTACCTCATTCCAAAAAGAATGTAGGCCACTTCTTTGTCTCCTCTTCCAGTCCTGACCACCCCAGCCTCCTCTCACCTGGTCTCTAAGTTGTCTCCATCTGCACTGCCAGCTGCTGCTTTGGGCTATAGGTTGGCATCCCCTCGGGCTGACTCATAAGCAGGTGCCATGGAAAATTCGAGGCCCCCAAAGCCAGCCAGCATACCAGTCATGATGGGCTTTCATTTCCAAGACATGACAGCAAAGCCCTGTTATTCTAGAGTCAGACAGGCAGCCGGAGCCCCCAGTCATTCCGCCCCCGCGAGCCTGAGCCTGGAGGGAGAGCCCCGCTGCCTGCGGGAGTCTGACTCAACCCTTCCCCGTGGTGCAGGCAGTGAGAGCCAGTTGGGCTCTGCAGAACTGCAGCAACCTCGGTGCTGGCTCATGAGCCTCTGTGTTCTTCTGAAGCCTTTGTCCCAGTGTCTTCAAGAGCCAGACTGGGCTCTTCCATCTCCCCTGTACCCAAGTCAAAACATTCACCAGTCCATCTGTGAAAGGCTCTGGTGAGCCAGACAGTGAGTTCATGGAAAAGCAGGAGAATTTGGAAGTGGAAATGGAGTCATTAACATTGCGGTCTTTACCGTGTCTAGAATGGGTCCCTAAAATGAAAATATTTGGCCCTGCTAAGACAGCCACTCTGATCCAAGCCTTCCTGCTAGAGGCTGCACCTGGCTGGGAGACAAGAGGGAAGGTGCAGATGAAACCCCTCGCAAGCTCCATGGACCGATCAAGCCCTGAGATTCATGTCTTTCAATAGGAGCAGTCACAGTCCTTCATGTGCCTTTAAAAGCGAACATATCTCACAATGGTGGTTTGCATCCGTATCTCCCAGTTATCACTTGCATGTTCTTGAGATCATCTGTGTTGCTATCCTGAAACTTCTGGCCGGACGCTGGAGTGCTGGACTCTGCAGAGAGGCACCGGCTCTCCAGCTGCTCGATTTCCTTCCATGGAGAGTGGAGGAGCAGCTGTCCTGGAGAGGACGTGTTTATTCTCTAGCGGGGAATCCAAGAAGGAAGTGACCCACTTACCGAAAACAAACTAACCACCTTGGCTTTGGAGAACCTTGGGGAAGAGTGTGAACAAATTACTGATATCTTCTCTGATTTAGGGGTTTTACTCAACCTGGAGGGAATATTGAACTTCTGTCTTTCACTTACTCTGACATAAGTGATTCCCTCCTTCCCTCCCTCCCTCTCTCTCTTCTTTCTTCTCTTCCTTCCTTCCTATGTGGAATGCTTAGCTTATGCCAGGCATTGTGCTAGGAGCTTACCATCTGAGGGGACAGACAAACCCAAAATGATGGGAAAGCATGACAAATACCGTGACACATTATAATATTAACTGCCACCTCCTGCATGCCTACTGTGTGCCAGGCACTCACGTGCATCCTCCCATTTACTCCCTGCCATGGGATGGATGGCAGGCTGGCATGAGCAGATGGGAGGCCGTGTAGTCATGCCGGAGAAGAATGTGACCCAGAGTGGAACAAGCCTGGCGCTTAGTAAGTTCTCAGTGAGTATTTGCTGAGTGAGAGCCAGCACAGAGCCAGGTGACGGACGACAGCGGGGAAATATAGTGTGATACATGTCTTGATACCTCACGGTCATGCCAGGGTGGTGGGTGCCTCCCATTGTGTCTTCACCATGGTTATCACCTCCATCCATCATCATCTCATTTCCTTTACTAGCTCAATCACCTAAGAAGACCAAAGAAAAATCCCCTGCAAAGAGGATGATCATTTCCTTGAAGATCAATGACCCACAGGTCACTAAAGTCGGTATGTATATACCCGTCTATATTCTAAGAATGCCATTGAACAAATGGTCCTCTCAGATTTAAAAATGAACAAGCAACAGCAAAGCAAAACAAAACAACAGTAGACTGTGTTCAGTGCTTTCTTATTCAAAAGGCCCGAACGTGCAAAGAAAGAAGGGGCTAGAAGGCTAGGGTGACTTGGGGAAATGGAAGAAGGTGGAATGCTACTAAAGAGAGGTTCTTGTCATTGAGAAAGGGTGTGAAGGATGCAGAGACTGGAAAAAGATAGCGGCTTCTCAGACACAGACCCAGCGCAAGAGGAGTTGCCGCTCTAGGCTCACACCCAACCAGGGAAACCATCAGGCCCAGCCTTGCTCCCAAATAGCACTTCACCTGCCTCTTCCTGCCAAGGACCACCCCCTACCTCCCCCAACTTGGGCTCACTCCCCATCCCCTCACAGCCACTCAGGGGTAGTCTCCTTTGTTGCCCCTGTCTCTCTTGTTTTTGTAACTTCTTATGAGTCTTAAACTATTTCAAAATAAACAGGTATTTAAAAATGCATCTATGGGCTGGGCACGGTGGTTCACATTTGTAATCCCAGCACTTTGGGAGGCCATGTGATGGCACTTGTTTAGGAATCGCTTGGTGAGGAAACTTCAGCACTAGTTGGGCCATTTGCGACAGAGGACACTCTGATGGTGAATCAGCCAAGTCCATCTGGCCCCTAGCCATGCAGTTCAGTTCCTGAACCATCCAATTATTCTAGCTCTTTTTGGAAGTCTCCAGACTCCAAGAAGAATCTGCTGTAAGATATATGTTGTCTCCAGAAAAAAAAAAAAAATGTATGACTTGCACACAACATTCTGCACCTATTTGGGCAGTCACATTCCTGCACAGGCCACAGACCCCAGGTTAGGAGAGAACCCAAGACGGTCTCACCCCTGAGAACAGGCTTAAAGGAGGATCCCTTCAGCAGAAGCTCCACTCTCTTTAGCTTCAGCCTCAACTCCTTTGGGAAGGCTGGTAGCAAAGATCATCAGCTTCCGGGTGGTGCCTGCATCCAGGTCAGAGATGGTGCATTTTCTCTAAGGGCACCTCTGCCTGCCCAGCTGCAGTAGTGAGGGAGGGCCCTGGGTGGTGTCCTGTGTGCAGAGCCCCACACTGACGGCTCTCTTGGCTGTGCCTCCCCAGCCTTCGCCACGGCCCTGAAGAACCTCTACATGAGTGAGGTGGAGATTAACTTGGAAGATGTACTGGGGGTGCTGGCTTCCGCCCACATCCTCCAGTTCAGTGGCCTGTTTCAAAGGTAAGGAAACAAGGCGGACTTCGGGCAGGGCCAGGCCTGGGGGAAATCGGAAGGGCAATTCCTGGCCCATTTGGTAGAACATTCCTCTTCACTGGGCTAAGACACCTCAGGTGTCTTTGTGCCAAGCATGGCCTTCAGCCTGGAAAGGAACTGAGACATTCATTCACAATAACAGGTGAGCCATCTCTCCAGCAACATACTAGTTTTAACCAAACGATTCTCAACTCACAGGAATGAAATGCAAATGGGGGGATTTCTACCACTGGGAGAGACTTCATGCGTATACACAGTGACTTCCTAGTAGCCCTCAAACCAGGCTTGCTTATCAATTTCACCTCTTTTCATTGGTGGCTAAAAAAAAAAATCTTTCTCCTTCAAGTCATACACACACACAGAAGCTGGCAATTGGAGGGTAAGCTAACTTTCCCATCACTGTCAGTCCTCGTTTTTCCTGCTCATTTGAGATAGTCTTGTTTTTTCTTGTAAATAATATTTTTATCGTTATAAATGTTACATATGGTCATTGTAGGTCTTTTGGAAGAGAGGAAAATGAAAAGATCAAAGTTAAAATTGCCCAACAATGCCCCTGCTCATTTTAGGCATAGCCTCTCTTTTGGACATTCAGACCCCGCTGGCCCACCTGGGCTGCCCAGCAGGAGGGTTCATCCGGGTGTGTCGGTGTGGGGAGGAGGTGGTGGGGGGCCAGGAGGCATTCAAAGCGGGTTGGCATTGAATGTGAAAGCTTCCTCATCCTGACAAGGGTTGCCTGGGCTCATGGATGCAGAAATCATGAGCATGAGGGGGTAACAGACATTGCTTGGTGTTTCTGCCTGCCTCCAAGCAACCGAGGAAATGCACCCTGATGGGATGAGATCAGAGCTCCCAGTTTGTGTTGGGCTTTTCCTGCAAAGCCAAAAGCAACCTGGGTCCTTGCAGGGTCTGTGCTCAGTTCTGCAATAAGGTGCCCCTTGGTCTCCATGTACCTTGGTGGTCTCTGACATAAAATGTGGCTTATAACATTTGTCCCATCTACTTCCCAGGACTTTGTTGGGGAGTAGGGGATGTCAGCACATAGGGCTTTGGGATGGAGTGTTTGCCTTTCAGTTCCCAGCTCTTTGCAGGGATGACCTCATTTCCTCTTCCCTGTAACCCTAGGAGGTAGGACTATTACTATGCTCATTTTACACATGAGAAAACTGGGACTTTGGGAAGTAAGTAACTTGGCCAAGGCCACACAGCTGCCAGGTAGAGAAGCCAGGACTCGAAGGTCAACGGGCCCCTGAACCTGGACCTCTAACACTGTACTATTCCACTTCGCTCGGGTGAGGTGGTGATGTTGTCACTTGCGCATTTGTGGTTCTGACCCTCCCTTCGATGGCATTTAGTCAGGAGAGGTTTGCTTAGGGTCACCCACTTGTCATTTTACTCACTGACACCCACACTTATTCATTCATCTGCCTCAAGGACGATTTCTTGGGCTTCTCTGGGAGGCTAAGGAGACAGTGAGGGACCAGATGGGCAGGATCCCTGCCCTCTAAAGTCTCCTGTCCAAACTTCTCCAAGACACCAGAAATAAATAAAGGTGGATGGAATGAAGTTTGGGAATTCCTAACTGGAAAATTTTGTGCTGTGTATTATTAAGTTCAAGCAAAATTAGTATCTATAAGAAGAAAGAGCAGTTCTTAGATTTTCTCCTCCCTTTCTGTGTGTCCTGTAATATTCCTCCGTTCCGTTAATGCTTGTGAAAGGGTAAGTGAACCAAGTGGAAAGTCATTCATGGGATTCATTTCTCTAGAATATTTTGTCTCCTCTCCTGGGCTTTTTCAGGGATGTGTGCCTACCGCATTGGTGTCCTGAAGACAGAGGTGGTATCTTGTGGCTTTTTCTCTCCCTCATTCCTGATGCAATTCAGTATAAAGAAGAGATCTGGGCAGGAGGTGGTCTGCCTGTTTTGTTTACTTCTTAAACCTCAGTCTCTTTTTCTGAGTGAGTGAAGGAATGAATGAGTATACTATCCAAGCCAAGAGAAGACATTAGCTACTCTGCAGAGGGGAGAGACAGATCTCTCCTGGGGATCTTACAGGTTTCAATTCGTTTTTTGTAGAGTTCACACAGTCAGATTCAACCCCACGAACGTTTTTGATCTGGTGCCTCATTCTGGGGACTCCTGAAATGACTGGGTCCAGGCCTTTGATCTGGAGCATCTGGTAGCCTCATTGGGAACGCAGGTGCCTGGACCTCTTTGCAGGGGACACACATTGAGAAGGGCCTGGAGTCTTGAAGAGGCACTCCCGTGTGTCGGCATGGTCAGACTGTGGGGTTAGGTGGCCGTGGTAGATGGGAGATGAGTAGTTGCAGGCAGAGCCAACTGGTGTAGCATCTTAGAGCCATCTAAGGAATCTGGCCTTGACCCTTAAGGTGGGGGGGTGAAAAGTCCAGGTTTTCCTGAGATGCCTATGCCCCTTCCATTGTATATATCTCCCACTGTCAGCCCAGCATAGTCTTGTGATGTATAACTATGAAATCTAAGCTCCTTTACACAGAGAATTTCTGAGCAGCTATTTCCTGGTGTGGTCCAGGAAATTATCTCTGACCTGAGTGCTGGCAGGGCAGCTTCCCTCTTGAAGTGGGGCCTCTGGCCACCTTCTGTCTCCAAGCCTCAGCTGCCCTACTGTAGGAGCAGACTGGAAGCCGCATCTCACCTTCAGAACTCTTGCCCTGGCTTATCCAGAGATGAACCAAGAACATCAGCTTCTTCATCCTCCTTTCCCCTCCCCCCACCTTGTTTTGAATGCCAGAGCAGGAAGGGCTTTGCAGCTAATGAGCCAAACCTTTCATTCCACTGATGAGCAAACATAGGCTTGCCTGAAGCTGATGGGACCTGCCCAAGATTCTCCAGATAATTGTGGTGGGGCTGGGATTCCAGGTCAGAGGCCAGGGCGGGCCTGCACACAGTTGGGCTGAGTCTTGCCTGCCTTTGAGAGGCTGATGGCGCAGTTGACAGGGTGTGGCGTCATCGGATACATGTGTGTTTGTGTTTCTGTGTAACAGAAGCACCCCAGGTCACTCTGATAGCATCACAATGTTCAGGTGCTGAATGAGACCTCACAGGTTATCTCAGCTGAGCTCCCACGCAGTGGGAAATTGCCAGATGACTGCTTGATTCTGAATCATACATACCCGAGGCCTCCCATCTTGAAGGGATGCAGTGTGTGCACACAGCTTCCACTGGGTGATGTTCCTTTGACTCATATCAATATCTTCATTGGCACTTGGGCTAGAGTCACAGCTGGGATTATGGCTGTCACATGCACGTCCCAGCGCATACGTGCATGCATGTATATGCACACACATGCTCACACACATACACATGGAGCACCTCCCTGGTTGTCACTTGGGTTCCTCCAGGCTCACAGGGCCAGAGGGGCATTTCCTTGCCTCCATGCAGGGTTGAGCTTCCTCTGTGGGCAACTTCCTGGTCCCTTAGAATTTCTGAAAGTGGAAACCCCCCACCTCCCTGAGCCCAGAGGCGAGCCTGGGTGGCTTTCTTTGCTTCCTTTGGTCTGGGAAGTCTGATCATTCCAGTCCAGCCCAGGCCATGGGTTTGACCGTGAGGAAGGGGAAGCATAAGAGAAGGTGTCAGTCTCCTGGGGCACTCATTTCTTCTCCACAACTCCAAGCCCAGTTAGTGCTCCCTGTAGGTTTCGACAGACAAAAGCTAGCACCTAAAGGCTCCTGTGCCCAATGAGGGTGGGGCCCGAGCCTCCTGTTCAACCTCATCACACTTTGGGCTTCCCCCTCTGCTGACCGGTGAGGCCATGAGCTCCAGGAGGAAAGGGCCTCCGTCTGTCCCTGCCGGCATTTCCAGAGCCAGCAGCACAGGTCAGCACAGAGCTGGCACTCAGGATGGGTGTGGATGGGGACGGTTGCTTCCCGGCAGTCTGTTGTTTCATGGGAGGTGGAGGGAGGTAAGGAACCAGGTAGAAGAAGGAAGGCATGGACATCAAAACTAAGGCAGTATGTGGGGAGGAGCAATCAGGGTGACTTCCAGGAGGAGGTGGTGCTGGACCTGAGCTTGCAAGAATTACAGCAGTCAATGGGGGAGAGAGAGGGGACAGGGCGGAGCAGCATTAAACTGGGATGAGCCTGGCCACTGAGACCCAGTGCAGTTGCAATGGCTGGAGGTTTGGATGAGCCCAGGTCGTGCAGGATCCTGTAGCCACATGAGCAGGTCTTGGTTCAGTCAGCAGAGCGGGGAGCCTGGGCTTGGGAGGGGAGAGTGGCAGAGCCTCTGTGCTTTAGGCTGAGCCCCTCCTGTGTGAAGGAGATATGTGGGAGGAGATATGTGGTAGATATGTGGGAGGCTGCAAGGCAGGGAGGCTGGCTGTTGAGAGGCTATGCAGAGGCTCAGCCGAGAGACCAGGAGGGTCTGAAATAGGCAGGGGAAGTGGGAACGAGAGGAGGGGCGCGCTCAAGAGACAGCCAAGATACAGGATTGACAGGACTCAGCAGTCTTAGAAGGCAAAATGCCCAGGAGATGACAGCAGCACCTCATGTTTACTCAGCACAGGTTTCGCCAGTACTCAGGACACCTCCTAATGGGTAGAGTCAGTCTCCCTGTCTGAAGGACCGATCCTAGCACACGAGGGGGTAGAGTGCCTTGGCCATGACCAGATTATTTATTCATTTATCATTTCTTACCTTGTTCTAGTAAAGGCTTTGAGTGACTCCCATGAATACATGAAATGAAGCCACAGAACACCAAATTGTTTGTTTGTTTGTTTGTTTAAGGAGGAAGAAAAAGACGGAGAGGCTACCATTGTACACTAACTGTAATAACCCACACTTTTCCTAAGATGGGCCATACGTTTAGCTCTGAACTTGCTAGTGGCAGATAAAAAGGGAAACTTGATCAGTGATATTAGATAAAAACCAGACAAAAGTTTAAAAAGCAATTCACTTGGGGGAAGTACAGCTACTATTAGTATTAAAACGGTGAAAGTCTTCAGCAGATGACCCCGAGCAACCTAATGATCAATGTCCTCAACAATATCTGTAGAGTAAATGCAACAATAAATCTTACAATGTTTTTTTTCTTGATGTTGGCAAAAGCGGCACACCAAAATGCAACTCAGTAAAAGCTACTTCAGGGATGTGGTTGTTGGGGGCAATGAGACCCCAGCTGCCTTCTGGTCTGGCCTTATGGAAGGATACGTTTTAGAATAAGTGCAAGAGGTACTGGATGTCCTTTACGCCTCTGCCCATGAGCAATGTGTATCTCAACTGAGTTTAGGACAACCACTGAGTTATAATGAGTTCAAGGTTGTGCTTCAGTATGAGATCCCAGTGGCTACTCTGTGGTGCCCTGCTCAATGGAGTGAACAACCATTGAGTCATAATGAGTTCAAGGTTGTGCTTCAGTATGAGATCCCAGTGGCTACTCTCTGGTGCCCTGTTCAATGGAGTGAACATGCTTCAAAGCAATTTTGCTGCAGAGAGGTTAATATTAGCTGTGGAAGTTCAGTCACTGAAATGTCTGTGACCCTACCTGCCACATAACACATCTACCACACTCCATCCACCCTAGCTCATGCCCTTCTTGGAGAGAGGCAAGGAACCAGGTAGAAGAAGGAAGTCATGGAAATCAAAGCTAAGGGAGTATGTGGAGAGGAGCAATTAGTGAGACTTCCAAGAGGAGGTGATGCTGGAGCTGAGTCCAGATGAATTACAGTAGTCAAAGAGGGACAGTGTGGAGCAGTGTTAAACTCACAGCACTGCAGCTATGCCAGCCCCAACATTCCCTCAAAGTGTGACAATTGCTCCTGCCCCAGGGCCTTTGCACATGCCGTTTCCTTTTCTTGCAATGCTGGTCTTCCAATCCCTGGCCTGGCCAATTCTTTGTCCTCCTCTTTCAGGTTTTAAGTGCCTCTCTTCTGACTTCTGGTCACTTTTCTGATTCAACCACACTAGGCTGAAGTCTCCATTTTCTGCCTTCCCATCACACCTTGTTCTTTAACTTTTTAATCCTTAACATGACTGTCAAATGTGGTTATCTGTTTGAAAGTTGACTTAACATGCCACCTCAATGGCCCATCAGTTCTGTTCTTTGCACACCAAGGACCTCTCTGGGTGCCTAGCACACGGTATGTGCTCAGCAAATAGATCCTTCATGGGTGGGTGAGCCAAATCGACGGGTCCTAGTCATGAGCTCACAGAGACCTTCATCTGAAAGCTGCTCTTTGATTCCATTTGTGGGCAGAGAGGAATGGGACTTGAGGCCCCTCTGGTGGCACCATAAGGGTCTGTACAGGAAGACAATCCTCAGGCAGGGGGATGACCAGATGGCTGTGTTGGCTAAAATCAAACCTCGACTCAGCACCTGGTGGCACTTCAGCTTTGAGCAATAATCCTTGTTCCCTGCTATAGGGTTACTTTGTTTTCTCTTGAAGGATTTGATCTCTGGCCTCATCTCCCAGGCCCAGAGCTATTTCTAACAAGCCATGTTGGTCTTGTCCTCTGGCCAAATGTCCATATCCCTAAAGTGAGGCTCCCTTCCATGCAAAAGTCTGCTGCTGTCCTGGAGTTGAATAAGAACCTCTGGGACTTCCCGCTTCTCCAAAAGCAGTGTGGGGTTCCTCCAGAAACTGCAGTTCTCTCTCTCCAGGTGCGTGGATGTGATGATAACCAGACTCATGCCAAGCACCATCAGTAACGTCTATGAGGCCGGCTGCAAGGTGAGAACAACCCAGACAGGGCACATCGCCCCTTGAGGGGGCCTTCAGGAGCAGCCCACATGCTGGGATTTTACCTACCAGGCCTACTTCCCCCCAGAATATTGATTTGAAGTCACTAAATATTTTATTTTGCCACATGAACACATTTTTTTAAAAAACATCATTTTATTTTTAAAAGGATGTTTTAACACCAAAAAAAATAGAAAGACTTTAATCTTAGATGGGGGAAGAAGCAGCATAGCCTTTCTCACTGAAACAGCAGAAGAGCTTCCAGGACATTCTTGCTGGAGTTGTGAGGTCTGGACTCACCTGGATCTAATCAGTGTGTCAGGGTTAGGAATAAATGATAGAATCCAACCTTATTCTCAGAGGAGAAAACAGAGCCAAGGAGGGCAGCAACCTGCCCAGGGGAACCAGCTGGGTCTGAACCCCAGGCCTCCTGACTCCAGCTCTCTATGGCCACCAGTGACCTGGGGGGATACCAGTCAGCAGGCCACAGTTCTCCTATCATCGCGTCCTCCCCTTCGCCCCAGTGGTAATTCCAAGGTCACTTGTGGTGGCATATGCAGCCTGGTCAGCATTTCTCAGCAACGCTAGGGCTGCAGAAGGACCCCAGGCCCTGAAGCTGTTTGAGATGTACTAGAACTCTCTCAAGATCCCTGGCTCTGGGAAGCCTTTTCCACCTTCAATGCCCTTTAATTCTTGCTTTTTGGGTGTGTTCACATCATAGCCTCAGAACTCCCGCGGGGAACACCCCTTGGGCCCTCCATGATCGGCCACTGACTTGAGCCAGTGGCAAGGCCTATGGTCAGGCTGCCTGGGTTTGCATCCGGCTCTGCCACTTACAAGTTGTGTGACCACAGGCAAGTGCAGGAACCTGGGACCGTCAGTTTCCCCACCAGTGACATAGGGATAACAGTCATCCCATGTCATAGGTTTTCAATGAGGATTGATTTAAATCAACTGAGGGCAGCGCCTCGAGCATAGAAAACACTTAGAAAAGGTATACGCTGTAATTCATGTATTTTTTCTATTTTATTTTATTTTATTATTTTATTTTACTTTTGAGACGGAGTCTCGCTCTGTCGCCCAGGCTGGAGTGCAGTGGCACCATCTCAGATCACTGCAAGCTCCGCCTCCCAGGTTTACGCCATTCTCCGGCCTCAGCCTCCTGAGTAGCTGGGACTACAGGCGCCCGCCACAACACCTGGCTAATTTTTTGTATTTTTAGTAGAGATGGGGTTTCACTGTGTTAGTCAGGATGGGCTCGATCTCCTGACCTCGTGATCCGCTCACCTCGGCCCCCCAAAGTGCTGGGATTACAGGTGTGAGCCACCGCGCCCAGCCTTTTCTTTTTTATTATACTTTAAGTTCTAGTGTACATGTACACAACGTGCAGGTTTGTTACACATGTATACATGTGCCATGTTGGTGTGCTGCACCCGTTAACTCGTGATTTACATTAGGTATATCTTCTAATGCTATCCCTCTCCCCTCCCCCCACCCCGCAACAGGCTCCGATGTGTGATGTTCCCCTTCCTGTGTCCAAGTGATCTCATTGTTCAATTCCCACCTATGAGTGAGAACATGCGGTGTTTGGTTTTCTGTTCTTGTCATAGTTTGCTGAGAATGATGCTTTCCAGCTATTTTGCAGAAAAGGTTTGAACACGTCTGCAGAGACCCTCCTTCTGAGCACACGTGTAGTGTCGTCGCCGGCCAGTAGAGGGCGCCAAGAGCTCAGGACTTCCTTCATCAACTGGTTTTTCTTGTCTTAGTACAAGGAAGAGCAGCTTACCACCGCCTGTGAGAAGTGGCTGGAAATGAACTTGGTTCCTCTAGTGGGGACGCAGATCCACCTCCGCAAAATCCCGCAGGACCTGCTCCACAAAGTGCTGAAGTCCCCCAGGTCAGAGCTGGCTCCCAGGGTGCGGCCCCTGACGGGGGGATGGGAGAAAGTAGGGGCCAGCCTGGGGAGGGAGGTGCTCTGGGGGAGGCTGCACCCACTCCTTAAGCTTCCTGCCCTCCTGGACAGCTGGGCCTTGGCTGGGGCTGGAACTCAGGGTGCTGTGTGTGGGGCTGGGGAAAGGGCTCCCTTCATGCTCCTTCTTGTGGGTAGGGACCCTGTCAGTATCTGCTGTCTCAGATATTTTCGCCTGGGTGTGAAAAATGAAAGACTTAATTACCTAAGTAATTTTTAGAAAAAAATCCTGACATTAATGCACATTCATTATAGAAAATAAAATCTCTCATCTGAAATCAGTTTACATCTCCAGTGCTGACTCCTCTGCTGAATAACTCTACACCCACGTATCTGACCACCTGCTTGACCTCTCCAACAATTAAGATTAAAACCCATCTCTTGGTGCCCCTGCCCTTTCCTGCACCCCAACCCTGCCCTCAGTGTTCCTCCACCATCTGACTAGCGGATCAAGCTAGAGCCTTGATAGTCCTGGATGCCACTGTGACCACACCCCAACCTCGAGGTCATTTCTCCTTCCAAATCAAGTCCAGTGCTATGGGCCTCTCTCCACCGGCAGCAGCCCCAGCCCAAGATCGGAGATCCAATGTCTCTTATTTTGGACCAAGGTGACCTCGAATGTCTTGCTTCTGATCTGGACCCCCTTCTAATTGCGTCTTTAGCCAACAGCCTTTGCCTCTGGTGACCTGGCTTCTTCAACTCACACAGCTTAAGTGCAGCCACGGGCACCCCTCCTGAAACTTCCCTGCTGAACACCTCCCCATACCAGGCCTTGGTTCATGCCCATCCTCCTGCCTGAAATGCCTGTCCCCTGCCAGGCTCCTTCTCCCTTACAGAAATTCATGGACATGTTTCCCAATGCCGGGCTTTTTAGGTTATTTCCAATGTTTTACCAATATAAATAGCACATGGGTGAACACCCCTTCAACATCTATCTTTATCTCAGATTCTTTTCCCACATTAAATTCCTAGAAGTGAAGTTACTAAGTCAAAAGAACTTTCTATTTTGTATTAGTCTCTTAAACATTTTTATTTGAAAATAATTTCAAACTTAAAAGTTGCAAGAATAATGCATAGAATATATACAATATATAATGCATAGAATATATATTCTATGCATAGAATAATGCATAGAATATATACATAGAATATATACACAATAATGCATAGAATATGTAGTTACACTCGGTACTGCCAATCACCATAGAGTTCAATTTCCGCCTTGCTTGCTATATCATCTGCATCTCTATGTGTATCTACATATACACTTGTTTGTTCTCAACTATTAATATTTGGGGGTAAGTTGCGTTTGTTAAGTTCCTTTACTCCACATGCTTCAGTGTTTATTTCCTAAGAAAAATAATTTTTGAAAAGTATAACTATAGTGCAGTTATCAACTTCAAGAAATTTACATCAACGTAATACTTTAATGTCATTTGCCCAATATTGCCTTTTATAGCATTTTTTCTTTCTTCAATGCTGTTTAGGACCACTTAGTTGTCATATCTCTTTAGGACTCTATTTAAAAGGATCTTGGTACCCATTTCCAAGTTACCAAAATTTTATTACCTTTGAGTAAATTTCAAAAGTGAAAACTAAATTCTGCTTAAAATCCTAGTAGAATATTAGAAAATGAGTGTTTACTCATGTTTATGTGTGTAAAGTGTTCTGATTTCAGAAATTAGATTTGGAAAGATTTATTCTACTGTTGATGTGAATTGGCTACGTAGTGTGCAATGCCCTCACATTTACGGAGATGTGAGGCAGGTAGACCAGAGTTCTGGGACAGAGGGAAGGAGACCATATTCTCTAGGAAGCCTCCAGGAGTCCCAGTCTCATGCCAGCCCAGGGCACTGGCTCACTCCTAAAGTCATTTCGTGGTGTTCTCTGCTTTTCCCTGCTTAGGTGCTCCCCTACTCCCCAGCAGAGCAAAGGTTGCGCAATTGTTGAAGAAAAGATAAACATGGCATCCCCTAGACTTTTCATAACATTGTCCCTCCCTTGGAAAGGCTGAGCTGTCACACCCTGGCAGCGTTAACCAAGAAAGGAGAAAAAAATGCCTGACCACAACCAGAAGGTTAGTGGTGGGATAAGCCTGACAAACGTACGCGGGGCAGGAAAAGAGGTCAAGAGCATTACGTGTCAAGTGTCTAGACTCACCAGCTTGGCAGACATGACTGATGTGGAAAATGGGTCCTACTCCTCCGGCCCCTCCCCAGGAGCTGTCTGCACAGACAGTCCAGGGCTATCACTGAATGGGAGAAGAGCCCTGTGTGGCTTCGGGCTTGTCATCAGCCACGTGCCCAGGCTGACCACTTCCCAGCCTCTGCTCACATCTTCTGAGGCTGATCTCCAGTGGCTGCCTGTGTTAAAGCTTGAGAGAGGTGGGAGACAGGGTTCAGGAAGAGGGGTCTTGTTAGAAGTTTCACCAGCTAGGGCTTCTCTTGTTAGGGTGTTTGTGAGTGGCCGGTGGATTTGGCACCGTGGCCCACAGCTATTTCAGAATGCATCTTTCTCGAGCAAACATTTTGGTGTGTGTTGGGTGCTAAGTGCACTGTCCCTTTCTATCTCCACCACCCCATGTGGTGGGCACAGTTATCATCCCTGATATAAGAGGGCTAATGATGGGCAGGGCAGGGCCTCCACTGGCTCCAAAGTCCACGTCTTGCCCTGTGTGCTGCACCCCTCATCGGTGGTCATGGAGGCCAAAGCTACCAGCAACTAAAAAGACATGGTGAGAACCGAGTGGTCCCAAGGAGTCACGTGGTCCCAGAGTGGGATGTGTGGAAATGCAGACTCCAAGGTTAGGGGTGGAGTGGCCCTTGGCCTGACTTATCTGGCCCCCCAGCTGTGGGTCCAGTCCCCTCTTTGTGGTCACAGGTGTTTGGAACAATCCATTTCCCAGCAGATGCTGCAGCTTCTGGGCCATTCGGCTGTCTCCATCGGAAGTCCCTTGAGCTCAACTTCCTTCAGGTTTTGCTTTTCATTTTGTAAACCACCTGGGGTAAAATAGGCAACAGTTTTCCTGACCTCCTGAGCCTCTGGTTTTAATTTATTTCCCTGGCATTTGGTTTTCAGTTAATTTTTTAGAGGTCACTACTGGGTTACCCTGTTTCTATTAACTCTAAGAAACTTTCCTTCCAAGTTCTGTTTTTCTGGAAGCCAAGCTCCTCACGGACTTAGGAGGATGGAGATCTCAGAGCACTGCCTAGCTCCCATCTCGACAAAAGACTACCTTGCAACCAGGGGCACTGCATCCCTGTGTTTCCAATTCTCCCTGACTTCCCGCCTATAACCCAAGAAGTCTTGAGGTCTCAGGAGTTCCCTAAGAAGAGCTACGCATGTCCTCCTTGTTGCATCTGTCCCACGGCTTGCCCTCTAGCATGGGACAAGTTTCCCAAGGGTGTTTGGGACACCCCGGGCACCCATCTCAAATATAATAGTTCTTGAATCCAATGCTTCTTTAGTTAATACTAACAATACCCACCAATTATTAAGCACTAGTTGTATGCAAAATACTCAAGTGGGTTATCCAGACTGATTCCTACAACAGCCTAATGAGGTGGATACTGTTATTGGCGTTTCCTGCCTATGGAATAGAGATGATAGGAAATGATGGGATCAGCTGAAGGTCTCCTCATGCAACATGAGAGTTGGGATTTGAACCCATGTCTGAGTGGCCTAAAGCCTGTGGTCATTACCAGCCCACTGATGTGCTCTGCATGAGGCCTTCTTTTTCCTTATTGATGGTCAAGAACGATAAGAATATTGATGTTATTTTTACTGTTAAAAAAGTATAAAGTTAGAATGATAATACAAAATGTGGTTGTATTCATCTCCCCAAATGAACACATATTAATATTTTGCCTGAAATTGAGAAATCAAACATTTCCAATGAAGCAGAAGTCACCTATGTTCCCCTCCCAGTCCTATTCCTTTCCTCACTTTCTGCCTCCTTCCCCTCCTAAAGACAAACCACTGTTAGGAACTCGTGCAGATTTAATCTATGTGATTTTACTCTTACCACATAAATAATATTGCTTTAAAAGATTTAAACTTGAAATACATGTTCTCATCGTGATTGTAACATTCTGCAACTTATTCGCGGACATTGTGTGCTGTGTTCTCTCCATGTTGATATTTACATATCTAATTAGCATTTAAAATTTTAATTGTACAGGGTTCTGTTGAATGAATGCACAACAATCTCTTTTCACTGCCTTCCTAATGGCCTTTTGTTTTGTTTTGTTTGTTTGTTTGCTGTGACAAGCGATGCAGCCGTGGGCATCCTTGTTCATATCTTACTCTCATGGTCATGATTTTCTCTATGGTCTACATGCAAAAGAGGGCTTTTATTGTTGATATATAATTTTCTCAGTAAAAAATAGAGGACAGTGTCTTATCAAAAGCATTTTTTCCCCTAAAGAACAAATACTATTTACATTCCAATGGCTGCATTAAACACACATGGTACAGCCCGTAGAGGGAGGGTCAAGTCCCTGTGGGTTCTGTCTTGATTGAGGCCATCAGAGCTCTTAGGTAAAAGAAAAGGTGTATGAATGTCTTTGGTGTGGTTGTCTGTTGCAGAAACAAATACTTTCACGTCTGATATTGACCTAAAGACTGAGGAATTGACCTTAATAATTATCCTTCATAAATAATAGAACCAGGATTCTGATTCGGGGAGCTCCCAAGGACTCCCCAGTGTTGCTGCTAGCCCCTCTTTAGTAAAACCTCAAAGGACCTTCTGGGCTTGAGGACCTCAGGTGTGGAGTCTACACTGGAAGTCACACCACTTTGCCAGCCCAGCTGACAAAGTTCTTCACGGGGACATCATACCAAGTGGCTCTGAAGAGAGTCTCCCTTTCTGGCCTCACGATGATTTGCCCAGATGGTGACAAACTTGGTCCTGTCTGGCCAGAGTCAAAGTCTATGCATTTGTAGGTGGCCTGAAAACCAAAGGAGAGGAAAGAGACCATTTTACTCTGTTCATAAATAGCATGAGAGGTGGGTGACATTTTCATTGTCCTTTAGAGTCACGATTTGTCTTTCGTGCCACCCACCATAACCACATACAGTGGTTGAGTGTGGAAGTGGTGATGTATTTTAAGGCCAGGGTGCTATGTCCATGGTCAGAGACTGAAAATGTCAACGGGTTTAGGAAATGTTGAAATGGCTCCATAGATAACCATCAGAGGCTGCTAGAGAAGGGGGCTGGGAAACAGCCGTACTTACAGAGCTGACATTACGGGGTAGCAGCTATTCTTTGGCAATGCTTGTTTATGGAAGAGAGGCCTCATGCTGCAGCAGGTACTGCACGGGCTCTGCAGCTAGGAACTGACTTTGCCACGTATCCATAAGAGCTTCCATCCGCTGAGCATGTCATGATGTGCCAGGCACTGTACTTAGCACTTCGTATGTGTGCAGTCAGTAGAATGATGGCCCCACAGATGTCCACATCCCACTCGCTGGAACCTGTGAATATGTTAGGTTGCATGGCAAAGGAAACTAAGGCTGCAGATGGGAACTAAGGTCACTAATCAGCTAATTCTTTTCTTTCTTTCCAACTTTTATTCTAGGTTCAGGGGTACATGTGCAGGTTGTTACATGAGTAAATTGCATATCACAGGGATTTGGTGTACAGATAATGTTGTCACCCAGGTGATCAGTATAATATCCTTGATATAGTTTGGATGTGTGTCCCCACCAAATCTCATGTTGAATTGTAATCCCCAGTGTTGGAGATGGGGCCTGGTGAGAGGTGATTGGATCCTGGGGGTGGATTTCTCACTAATGGCTTAGCACTATCCTCTTGGTGCTGTTCTCCTGATAGTGAGTGAGTTCTCTTGAGATCTGGTCATTTAAAAGTGTGTGGCTTCTCCTGCTCTTGCTCTGGCTGTGTGAAATCCTCCTCCTCCTTTATCTTCTGCCAAGATTGTAAGTTTCCTAAGGCCTCTCCAGAAGCCAAGCAGATGCCAGCATCATGCTTCCTGTACAGCCCATGGAACTGTGAGACAAGTAAACCTCTTTTCTTTACAATTACCCAGTCTCAGATATTTCTCTGTAGCAATTCAAGAACAGAACAATACAACCCTATACATAGTTTTTCAATCCTCGCCCTCTTCCTACCCCCCACCGTCAAGTAGGCCCGCCCTGTGTCTATTGTTCCCTTAGTGGTGTCCATGTGTACTCGATGTTTAAGCTCCCACTGATAAGTGAGAACATGCAGTATTTAGTTTTCTATTCCTGTGTCAATTTGCTTAGGATAATGGCCTCCAGCTCTACCCGTGTTGCTGCAAAGGACATGCCTTTGTTCTTTTTTATGGCTGTATAGTATTTTATGGTGTATATGTATCACAGTTTCTTTATCCAGTCCACCATTGATGGGCACGTAGGTTGATTCCATGTCTTTGCTATTGTTAACAGTGTCAGCTGGCTTTAAAATGAGGGGCTTATTCTGGATGACCTGGGTGGGCCCATAGTGATCACAAGGACCATGTAAATGTGAAGAGGGAAACCAAAGAGTCAGAACCATAGAGAGATTTGAAGATGCTGAACTGCTGACTTGAAGACTGAGAAAGGGGCCATAAGCAAAGGAATGTGGGTGGCTTCTAGGTGCTGGAAAAGGCAAGGAAACAATTCTCTAGAAGAAACACAGCCCTGCTGATAACTTGATCTTACCTTGTTTGGTACTTCTGACCTCCAGAATGAGGAGAAAATAAGTTCGTTTTGTTTTGAACCACTTGGTTTGTGACAATTTGTAATAGGAGTGATAGGAAACTCATACACTCACCTCATCTGCTCCGCACCACTCTCCTCCGAGAAGCTGCTGTGATCACACTTTCACAGATGAGGACATTGCAGCTGCAGGGCAATTAAGCAACTCACAGGAGGTTCCACAGCCAGTTTGGTGAGAAACTGAGATTCTAACCTGCCCTGTACCCAGGTCTGAGCCCAGAATTGTGTGACCTTGGATAAGTTATTCAGGTTTCAGCCCTCAATCATGGCCAGAACTCAGGTGAAGTGAGTGAGGCACCTTGGTGCAAAATTTAAGGGAGCACCAAAAAAACTTAGTCATGAAGATGCAGCATATTTTACTGTAATATATTAGAATTAAAAGTGACAGACTGGATTAAGAAAATGTGGCACATATACACCATGGAATAATATGCAGCCATAAAAAAGGATGAGTTCGTGTCCTTTGTAGGAACATGGATGCAGCTGGAAACCATCATTCTCAGCAAACTATCACAAGAACAGAAAACCAAATACCGCATGTTCTCACTCATAGGTGGGAATTGAACAATGAGATCACTTGGACACAGGAAGGGGAGCATCACACACCGGGTCCTACTGTGGGGTGGTGGGGAGGGATAGCATTAGGAGATATACTTAATGTAAACGACGAGTTAATGGGTGCAGCACACCAACATGGCACATGTATACATATGTAACAAACCTGCACATTGTGCACATGTACCCTAGAACTTAAAGTATAATTAAAAAAAGAAAAAGAAAAAGAAAAATAGTGGTAAAGACCACTATTTACAAAAATAAATGAAAATAAATTATAAAAAAAATTGATGCAAAAAATGCCATGATGAACAAAATACTAAAATTTTAAATAAACATAGGGTTAATCTCAATTTCTACATCTATAAAAGTAAGGACTAACTTTGCAGAATGGTTGTGTGGGATTAAATGAAAGAATCTACAGAAAACATCTTGGGAACACCTGACACATAGTAAGAGCTCATTAAATAATGATCATCGTATTGCAGGGGCACACAGGCCCCCATGTCAGGCTGCTGAGAGTCAAATCCTAGCTCCGCCATTTCCCAGTTGAGTGGCCTTGAGTAAGCTGTTTACCTGCTCGGTGTCTGAGGCTACCTTCCGACTCAAAGGTAGTGTCACCTCATTCCCAAACTCATTCTAACCAGTTTCTTACAAGCACCATGATTTTGTGCTATTTCTAAAATTTCTTCTCAATCTTTTTATTTTGGCCAGGTTGTTTACCTTTAGTGAATTCCGTCTTCTGAAAACAATGCTTTTGTGGGTCTTCTTGCAACTAAACTACAAGATTCAGGCAATTCCAACTCATGAAACCGTGATGACATTTTTTAAGAGGTAATATAACTTAGTGTTGCTTGATGAAATACACAAATACTGAAATGTACAAACACTGCTCATAATATCACGGGGGAAAACCATCAGTGATAAAATTTTTTTATAGCATCATTCAGAGGGCAGTTTAAAAAAAAAAAAATAGGGTCTAAGATTATAGGATGCTTTCAAACCACCAAATTTTGGTGGAAAAGTAAACAACATGTAGGTGTTGTACTGTGAGATAATCAGATGCTTCTGGGAACTTGTTGTGTCCAGTAATAGGCATGATGCAAAAGGTACTCCTCGGTTCAGGAAAATGACCACACTAACCTGACCTTTAAAACTTCGTTTGAAAAAAAAAGCAGCTTTCTTAGGTTGAATAAAACTCATTTTTTTTTTCTGTGGAAGTAACTGGTGGCATTACCTTGTTAGGTTTATGTTTCTGGTCCCCACATCCTCAGGAATGAGGGCTTCCAAGAGTGATGAGGTGAGTTTAAGGAAGTAAAGATGCTTCATTTCTTTTCATGTGTGAGTTTAGCAGATAAACACGCATTCACATATTGACCTGTTTAAGCCAAGTTTCATTTGCATTGTTTTGAAGCATTTAATTCATTTCTGGAACATCTGTGTACTGCGTTAACTAAAGAGCCCATTTTTTTCCTCTGTCTTGTTATTTGAGGAAAGCAGTATTCAGTGTCGGAATTACATGTACTTTGTTTAGTTTCCATATAATTTGCTTTGAAGCCAAATGTTTTACCCGCCCTCCCCCACTCTTTTAATAGCCTATGAGACACTTTTTCCAGTGAGTCATGCACCACCAGGAGGAATTGCTGTTTGGCTCCAGGTCAGCTCTCCTACTGGAAACGTCTTAGCACTGGGAGATAGGAAAAGAGCTAGAATGTGGTGATTCATTAGAGCTGTGTTTTTAACATGGGAGAAGCAAGTGAGGAGAAGGGAATCAAGGTGTGGGCCCCCTGCCAAAGCTGCTGTTTCCGAGGCCTTCGCTTGCACTCCTGAGCCAGAGACGCCACAGCTCTTCCCCGGAGTGGCAGGCACACGGGTGTTTCTCACCACCACGGCTTTCCCATTTTCCTTTCGAATCGACATTGATTTGTTCCAGAGTTCACATCGCCATGCATTTCCCCAAGCCCCCTGATCCTGTACAATTTTCATTGTTGGAAACCATTTGCTTCTTTCCAAGTCATGTCATTGCCCCAACCTAAGCACTGATGACAAATCTTTCAACAGGGGCTGAGTCCTCTCAATGTAGAGTGGGGGGTGGCTCCAGACAGCCAGAGCCTGCTGTGTCCCTTCCCCAACCTCCCTCCTTCCCTGCTCGGCCCTCCCCTCTCTCCAGTAAGCTTTGGGTCAGACTGGGAGAAAAGATGGGAAAGCGTGGGGCTTGGATGCTCTCCCCTGCATGCTGTCCAGGCCCACTCTGTCAGCACGGAGGACCCTGTGGCCCACTTTTAGCACTGCAGATGGTTCTCCTCCTTCCCAGCTCATCTCCTGCCCCACAGTGGTAGCACCTCGCAGTTGTGTCCTTGTCATTGGCCTCCATCTCCCAAATGCATTTCCTGAGCCCTGGGCTCCTTCACCTGGGGGTCTGCTCTGACTGCTCCTGCTTCCCCCAGTCCCTGCCTGCTCTGCCTCGTCTCTGTCTATCCGTGACAGGGGCCTCCCACCAGAGCTGCTCTGCCCAGCCCCTGATGAACCCCTCAGTTCATGTATATGTCCTGCCCCTCACAGGGACACCATAAGCAGCTTCAACAAAGGGCTTATGATCCTTTCTCTTGCCCCAACTTGCCTGGCACCTTGCTGGACCATGAGTCTCCATCAGACATTTTTTCTTTTTTTTTTTTTGAGACAGGGTCTTGCTCTGTCATCCAGGTTGGAGTACGGTGGCGTGATCATAGCTCAGTGCAGCCTCAGATTCCTAGGTTCAAGTGATCCTCTCACCTCAGCCTCCTGAGTAGCTGGGACTACAAGAGCATGTCACCATAACTGACTAATTTTTAAAATTATTATTTGTAGAAACAGGGTCGCTCTGTTGTGCAGGCTGGTCTCAAAGTCCTGGTCTCAAGTGGTCCTCCCACCTTGGCCTCCCAAAGCACTGGGATTACAGGCATGAGCCACTGTGCTGGGTACATTTTTTTTTTTTTTTTCTTTCTGGAGGCAGGGTCTTACCCTGTCACCCAGGCTGGAGTATAATGGCACAATCTCAGCTCGCTGCAACCTCTGCCTCTACTAGTGCCTCAGCCTCCCAAGTAGCTGGGACTACAGGCATGTGCCACCGCGCCCAGCTGATTTTTGTATTTTTAGTAGGGGTGGAGTTTCACCGTGTTGGCCTGGCTGGTCTTGAACTCCTGGCCTCAAGTGATCCTCCCACCTCAGCCTCCCAAAGCATTGGGACTGCAGGCGTGAGCCACTGTGCTGGGTCCATTTTTTGTAGCTCCATTCTTCTCAGAGAAGTGGGTCTTAAATGCTGATGGAAAATTCAGAGAACGCCATGTGTATGGCAACTTGAAACCATAGAGATAGGAGACACATTTCCATTTCTATTGATGGGTGGTGCTCGTTGAGTGCACTAGCCCAAGAAGGATTCTCAGTTTTTCTCTAGGCTCTGAGAAGAAGAATGTTGCAGTAGATTAGCGGTGTCTATCCTGGATGCAGGAGCCAGGCTTGGTGGCACCCTGGCTCCATGTTTGCCATCCCCTGCCGACAATCCCCAGGGCTGACCAGCGACAGTGCGGGGGGCCTTGTAGCTGCTGGCCTAGCAGGGCTGGTGGCTGGAGGGCTCGGGCTGCCCTGAGGCACCTCTGCTCCCTGCGGAGGTGGAGGGAGACTGCAGGGAGTCATGGATAGCCTGGGCCAGCATTGCGTCACCAGGGGAGTTGAGCTACAAACTTCGAAGGGGCAAAGGGAGCAGATGATCAAGGAAGCTCCAGTCGTTGCTGACAGGGATGTGCCAGGAGCATTTCAAAGTGAGACAGAGGAGCAGACCCCGGGGGAGACAGTAAACAGGCAGAGGAGCAGACCCCGGGGAAGACAGTAAACAGGCAGAGGAGCAGACCCCAGGGGAAGACAGTAAACAGGCAGAGGAGCAGACCCCGGGGAAGACAGTAAACAGGCAGAGGAGCAGACCCCGGGGAAGACAGTAAACAGACTTGGAAATGAGAAGAGAGGGAGCTATTTGGCCCAATTTTAAAAATTGCAAATATTGATAAAATCATTTAAATGACAGAGCAATCTACTTCCTGGGGAGGAGGACATGTGGAGGCCATCACATTATGGGAACTCACAACATGGATCTGCACTTTCCTAACATGTCAGTAGTGGGACAAGCTGAACAAATATTAGCTCACCCGGCCCTTGACCCTACCAGGAAAGAAGCTGAGCAGCAACTGCGGGCATGGCCTTGGCTGGCCCAGAATCCGGAAAGGAGGGTCGAGAGCCATTAACTGAGTAAAATGAGTCAGACGCCCTTTCCTCATCTGTCTCAGCAGTGTCCGGAAGACAGGCTAGGAGGGAACGTAGTTGAATAATTGACTTCTCCAGCAACAACTATACCCAAAATTAAAGACATACGTCCAAGCCATTTCTACTCTCCCATTTTCTTTTGTTCATTAATTTTTTTTTCATTCTTTCATTCAACAAATACTTTTTGAACATGTGCTATGTGCCTCAGACATTGACATAATATTGAAGGGGCAGTTTCTTTGCCTAGCCAGATGTTTAGAAACGACTTTGTTTATTTTTGTTGCTATCCAAGAATATCAATGTAAGAAGGAAATATAAACACACACGCACGATCGTGTGTGTGGCTTGCAAACACATGCAAATGCACACCTATATGCATATAAACACATCACAATTACACACACCTAAAGCATACACACACACACACTCACACACATCCCTCTACATTCTACAGCCTGTTTTCCTGGCAATAGCTAGTTTAGAAAAACAAATAGGCTGTCCAGAATTAAATTTAACATCTCCTTGTAGGAAAAATAAAAAATATAAGCAAAACTGTTGCCTTCATCCATGAAGGAAAAGTCATCATTTCATTCCACTTGGTAGTCTGAGAAGTTCAGGAAAGCTGTAAAAACCTGTAATCGGAGAAAGGGCAGAAGCAGGCACATTTTCAACTTTTTAAAAGAACATTTTAAAATCAAGGCATAAAATGCAGAAAAGTGTGTGAACCTTAAATGAAGAGCTCAGTGAATTTCCACAAAGTGAACACACCTGTGTAACCAGCACCCAGACCAGAACGGGGGACATGGCCAGTCTCTAAAGCCCTTATCTCAGTCCCTACCTCTTCCACCAAAAGTAAACAGTATCCTGACCCCTTTTGCTGCCGACACATTTTCCTTTTCTTGAACTTTGTATAAATAGAATTCTGCAGCATACACTTTTATTTTATTTTATTTTATTTTATTTTATTTTATTTTATTTATTTATTTTTTTTTTGAGACGGAGTCTCGCTGTGTAGCCCAGGCTGGAGTGCAGTGGCGCGATCTCGGCTCACTGCAAGCTCCGCCTCCCTGGTTCCCGCCATTCTCCTGCCTCAGCCTCCGAGTAGCTGGGACTACAGGCGCCCGCCACCTCGCCCGGCTAGCTTTTTGTATTTTTAGTAGAGACGGGGTTTCACCGTGTTAGCCAGGAGGGTCTCGATCTCCTGACCTCGTGATCCACCCGCCTCGGCCTCCCAAAGTGCTGGGATTACAGGCTTGAGCCACCGCGCCCGGCCTAGCATACACTTTTAAATATCTGTCTTCTTTCACGCAATAGTGTATCTGTAAAATCCATCCACGTGGCTGCGTGTAGCAATAACTTGTTTATTCTCATAGGATATTTCATTATATGATTATACCACAATTTATTCAGATGTTGATGGACATGTTCAGCCACTAGGAATAGTATTGCTATATACGGCCACGTACATGTCTTGTGGCACACATAATTATGTGCTTCTATTGGGTAAAAACCTGGGAATAGAATTACTATGTCATAGGGTATGAATAGGTTCAACTTTAGTAAATGCTGCCAAACAGTTTGCAAAGTGGCTGTGCTAATTTATTCCCTAACCAGCAGTGCATGAGAATTCTGATTTTTCTATATCCTTGCCAACACTAGGTGTATTCGGTCTTTCACTTTTCTTTTTCTTTTCTTTTCTTTTCTTTTCTTTTCTTTTCTTTCTTTCTTTCTTTTTTTTTTTTTTTTTTTTTTTGGCAGTCTCGCTCTGTCTCCCAGGCTGGAGTGCAGTGGCATAGTCTCAGCTCACTGCAACCTCCACCTCCCAGGTTCAAGCAATTCTCCTGCCTCAGCCTCCCGAGTAGCTGGGACTATAGGCATGTGCCACCACACCCAGCTAATTATTGTATTTTTAGTAGAGACGGGGTTTCACTATGTTGGCCAGGCTGGTCTTGAACGCTCAACCTTAGGTGATCCACCCGCCTCAGCCTCCCAAAGTGCTGGGATTACAGGCGTGAGCCACCGCTTCCGGCTGGTCTTTCACTTTTCTAATGGATGGAGAGTGGAACTAATTGGCCTATTCCCTTTTAATTTACGTTCCCCTGCTAATGAGGCTGAGCATTTCTTTATATATTTGTTAGCCATTGGGTATCTTCTTTAGTGAGGTGCCTGTCCAAGTCCTTACCCCATCTTTTCTATTAGGTGGTCATGTTCTTTTCTATGTTCTGCTACATTGTGGTCCATGTCCTTGTTGGATATATGAATTCCAAATACCTTCTCTCTGTGGCTGGCTTTCTCACTTTCACAATGGCCTTTTGTTGTTGTTGAGACAGGGTCTTACTCTGTTGCCCAGGCGGGAGTGCAGTGATGTGATCTAGGCTCACTGCAAACTCTGCCTCTTGGGTTCAAATGATTCTCCTGCCTCAGCCTCCCGAGTAACTGGGATTACAGGCATGTGCTATCACGCCTGGCTAATCTTTTGTATTTTTAGTAGAGACGGGGTTTCACCATGTTGGCCAGACTGGTCTCAAACTCCTGATCTCAGGTGATCTGCCTGACTTGGCCTCCCAAAGTGCTGGGATTATAGGCATGAGCCACTGTGCCTGGACTCATAATGCTCTTTTGATGAACCAAATTTTAAATTTTAAGGCAGTCCAATCTATCAAGCCTTTCTTTTATAGTTAGTACTTTTTTTTTTGAGATGGAGTCTCACTCTGTCACACAAGCTGGAGTATAATGGTACAATCTCAGTTCACTGCCACCTCTGCCTCCCAGGTTCAAATGATTCTGTTCCCTCAGCCTCCTGAGTAGCTGGGATTACAGGCACATGCCACCATACCTGGCTAGTTTTTGTATTTTTAGTAGAGACGGGGTTTCACGATGTTGGTCAGGCTGTTCTAGAACTCCTGACCTTGTCATCCGCCCACCTCGGCCTCCCGAAGTACTGAGATTACAGGCTTGAGCCACCACACCTGGCCTATAGTTAGTGCTATTTAAGTATCTTTGCCTATTCCAGTGCCACGTGGATATTCTCCTATTTTCTTCTAGAAGCTCCATTGTTTTACCTTGCATTTAGATCTAGAGTCCATCCAGAAGTATTTTTTTGAGTATAGTGTGAGGGACGGGCCATGGTCATGGTCCTTCTTTTCATAAGGATGCACAATTGATCCAGCACCGTTTACTGGAAAGGCCATGCTTTGCTCTCTGCTCTGCAGTGTCACCTTTGTCACAACATATTTTACATGCTATAAGTGTTAGTGTCATGCAACTATATGTATGACATATGCATCATTTTTAGTATCTCTATTCTGTGCCATTAGTCTTGTCTATCCTTGAAGCAATACCACACTTTCTTAATTACTGTTTCGTTATAAATCTTGAGATGGAATAAGACATCCACCAATTTTGTTCTTCTCCAAGATTACCTTGGTCATTCTTGGTCCTTCGGATTTTCACATATTTACATTAGAATCAGATTGTCAAATTCCACCAAAAAAGACAAGAGAAAAAAATGCTGAGATTTTGACTGGGAAGATGTTGAATATGTAGATCAATTTGGGGAAAATTGACCTCTTTAGAATACTGGGATTTGTAATCCATGAAAATGGTATACATCTCCATTTGTTTGTCTTTTAAAATTTCTTGACCAGGCTCAGTGGCTCACACCAGTAATTCCAGCACTTTGGGGAGGCCTAAGGCTGGGAGTTAGAGACCAGCCTGGGCAACGTAGTGGGACCTCTTTACAAAATAAAATTTAAAAATTAGCGGGGCATGGTGGCACACTCTTGTAGTCCCAAATACTTGAGAGGCTGAGGCAGGAGGATCACTTGAGCCTGGGAATTTGAGCCTGCAGTGAGCTGTGATTGTGCCAATGCACTCCAGCCTAGATGGCAAAGTGAGACACTGTCACAAAAAATATTAAAAATAAAAATAAAATTTCTCGCAATAATATTTAACAGTTTATTGTGTAGAGGTCTTGCTCATTTTCTGTTGTATTTATTCCTAAGTGTATAATGTTTGCTGACTCTATTGTAAATGGTATCATTTAAACATTTTTATATTCTAATTGTTCAGTGCTGATACATAGACATACAATAGTTTTGCATATTGACTTTGTGTTCATATATTGATAGATTTTCTTATTAATTTTAATAATAGCCTGTACATTTTCTTCTATGTTTTCTACATATAATTATGATTTTTAAAGAATAATGCTAGATTCATCTCTTTCTTTCCAAATCTTGTGTCTTTCACTTATTTTTCTTCCCTTATTGCACTAGGTGGAACCTCCAGTATCATGTTGAGTAGACGTGGTGATAATGAATATCTTTTTTTTCTCCCCAGTTTCAAGGAAAAAGCTTTCGGTAATTCCCAATCTATGTATGCTGTTTGCTGTGGGTTTGGTGTAGATACTCTTTATCAGATTTTGAAAATCCCCTTCTATTTCTAGAGTTTTTAAATCATGAGTGAATCTTACCAACTTTACCAAATGGTTTTCAGATTCTCTCAAAATGATATATAGTTTTCTCCTTTTTGCTGTGAATGTGGTAAAATATATTGATTTTTCAAAGCAATAAACTTTGAGGTGTGACTTAATTACAGCAAGATAAGTACATTTTAAACGTACAGTTTGATGACTTTGATAAATAGATATGCCTGTATAACCAGCACTGCAATCAAGATATAGAACTGTTCATTTATTTTTTAATGGTAAACCAACTGTGTATTCCTAGAATGAAACCAACTGGGTCAAGCAATGTTATCCTCTTTTGTGTCACTGAATTCTATTTGCTGACTGTTTAGAATTTTTGCCTATATATTCATGAGAGATATTAGCTTGAAATTTTCCTTTCTTGGTTTATCCTTGCCAGCTTTTAATTAATATTAAGGTTATGCTAGTGTCATCAAATAAATTTCAAAGCAGTCCCTCTTCTTCTGGTTTCTGGAAGAGTTTGGGAGAGACTGCTATTTTGTTTCCCTGAATATTTGGAAGAATTTATCAGTGAAGCCGTTTGGGTTTGAGATTTTGGAAGACTTTTACTTACAGATAGCATTTTCTTTATATATATAGTATTATTCAGATTTTATGGGTCTTTTTGTGTCCCTTTTAGTTATGGTCTGTTTTTCAAGGAATGTGCACTTTTCATCTAAATTGTTTTAAATTTACTGACACCAGTCATTAACAAACTTTCTCTTTTTAGAGCTTTTTTGAGGAATAATTGGAATTCAATAAACTGCACATAGCTAAGGTTTCAATTTGATGAGTTCTGATGTACATAAGTACCCCAAAAATGATCATTACCATAAAAATAATGAAAATATCCATCTCACATAAAGGTTTCCTTATGACACTTAATGATCCGCTCGTAGGCCGGGTGCAGTGGCTCACCCCTGTAATCCCAGCATTTTGGGAGGCCGAGGCAGGTGGATCCCCTGAGGTTGGGAGTTCCAGACCAGCTTGCCCAACATGGTGAAACCCTGTCTCTGCTAAAAATACAAAAATTAGCCAGGCGTGGTGGCGCACATCTGTCATCCCAGCTACTTGGGAGGCTGAGGCATGAGTATCACTTTGAACCTGAGAGACGGAGGTTGCAATGAGCCGAGATCACACCATTGCACTCCAGCCTGGGTGACTGAGTGAGACTCCAACTCAAAAACAAAACAAAAAAAGCCAAAACAATCCACTAGTCCTCTTTGCTGCAGCCCCACCACCACCCTTGGTGGGCAAACACAGATCTGCTTCTATCACTCTTGATTTGTTTGCATTTTCTAGAATGTTATACAGTCATGCGTCACTGAACAACTAGGATGTGTTCTGAGACATGCATTATTAGGCTGTTTCATCCTTGTGCAAACATCATAGGGTGTGCTTACACAAACCTAGATGGCATAGCCTACTACACACCTGGGCTATATGGTATAGTGTATCACTCCTGGACTACAAACCTGTACAGCATGTTCCTGTAGTGAATATCATAGGCAGTTGTAACACAATGGTAAGTATTCGTGTATCTAAACATAGAAAAGGTACAGTAAAAATATGATGTAAAAGATTAAAAAAAGGTACACCTGTACAGGGCACTTACCATGCATGGAGCTTGCAGGACTAGAAGTTGCTCTGGTGAGTCAGTGAGTGAGTGGTGCATAAATTTGAAGGCCTAGGACATTACTGGGCAGTACTGTAGACTTTTTTTTTTTTTTTTTGGAAACGGAGCTTCATTCTTTTTGCCTAGACTGGAGTGCAACGGCACAATCTCGGCTCACCACAACCTCCGCCTCCCGGGTTCAAGTGATTCTCCTGCCTCAGCCTCCTGAGTAGCTGGGATTACAGTCATGCGCTAGCACGCCTGGCTAATTTTTTGTATTTTTAGTAGAGACAGGGTTTCTCCATGTTGGTCAGGCTGGTCTCGAACTCCCAACCTCAGGTGATCCACCCGCCTTGGCCTCCCAGCGTGCTGGGATTAAAGGTGTGAGCCACTGCGCCTGGACTGCTGTAGACTTTATAAATGCTGTGCACTTAGGCTACACTGAAATGTTATTTCTTCAATAATGAATAAACTTTAGCTTACTACAAGTGTTTACTTTATAATTTTTTAAATTTTTAAAACTTGACTGTTTCATAATAAGACTTAGCTTAAAACACAAACACATTATACAATTGTACAAAAATATTTTCTTTATAATCTGTTCTATAAACTCTTACCCTGTTTTTTTAAAATTTTATGTTTATTTTTTACTTTTTAAAACTTTTTGTTAAAAACTAAGCCACAAACACATGCATTAGTCTAGGCCCACATGGGGTCAGGACCATTAATGTCACTGTCTTCCACCTCCACATCTTGTCCCACTGGAAGGCCTTCAGGGACAATGACACCCATGAAGCCGTCATCGCCTATGATAACAACGGCTTCTTCTGGAATACCTCCTGAAGGTCCTGCTTGAGGCTGTGAACTTTTTTTTTTTTTTATAAGTAGAAGGAAAACACTATACAATAAAGATTAAAAGCATCTAATAGTAAGTACATAAGCCAGTAACAGTCATTTATTATTGATTATTAAGTATTATGTACTGAACATAATTGCATGTACTATACTTTTGCCCAACAGGCAGCACAATAGGGTGTTTTTTACACCAGCCTCACCACAAACACATGTGTTGTGCTATGGAATCACTAGACAATAGAACTTGTTCAGTCCTGTCTTTCAGTTCCATTATAATCTTTTGGGACCACTATCTTATATGTGGTCTGTTGTTGACTGAAACATTGTTAAGTGGTGTCTGACTGTATATCTAGAATGTTATGTAAATAAATCATGGAGTCTGTACTCCTTTTTTTCTGGATTCTTTTACTCATCATAATTATTCAGAGATTCATCCATGCTGTTGCATGTATCAGTAGATCTTTTTGTTTATTGCTGAGCGATATTCCATTCATGGATTACCAAAATTTGTTTTTCTGTTCATCTTTTCATAGACATTTGGGTTGTTTTTCGTAACTTCATAAATAAAGTTACTATAAATTTTCCTGTACAAGTCTGTATGGGGGAATATGCTTCCATTTCTTTTAAGTAAATAAATACCTAGGAATAGAATGGCTAGGTAAAATGGTAGGTGTATGTTTAACTTTTTAATAATCTGCCAAACTGTTTTCCAATGTGGTCGCACTATTTTTTGTTTTTGTTTTTGTTTTTGTTTTTTGTTTTTGAGACAGAGTCTCACTCTATTGCCCAGGCTGGAGTGCAGTGGCATGATCTTGGCTCACTGCAACCTCACCTCTGCCTCCCAGGTTCAAGTGATTCTCCTGCCTCAATGTCCCGAGTAGCTGGGATTACAGGCACATGCCAACACGCCCGGCTAATTTTTGTATATTTAGTAGAGATGGGATTTTGCCATGTTGGCTAGGCTGGTCTCAGGCGATCCACCTGCGTTGGCCTCCCAAAAGGGGGCATTTCATTTGCTCCACATCCTTGCTAATATTTGGTCAGTCTTTTTAATTTTTGCCAATTTAATGCATTTGTAATGGTATCTCATTGTGATTCTAATTTACATTTCCCCAATGACTAATGATGGTAAGCATCGTTTCATATGATTATTTGTCCTTCATTTATCTTCTTTAGTGAAAAATCTGTTCAAACGTTTGGCCCATATTTTTAAAACCTGTTTGTTTATTATTGAATTGTGAGTATTCTTTATATATTCTGGATACAAGTCCTTTGTCAGATATATATTTCATAGATATTGTCTCCAAATCTATTACTTATATTTTCACTTTCAAAATAGTGTAGTTTGAATATCAGAAGTTTTTTATTTTGATGTTTAATGTGTTGACTCTTTTGTTTCTTTTCAGTTCATTCCTTTTGTGTCCTACTTAATAATCTTGCCAAAGCAAGATGACTATGATTTTTCCTCTATGTTTTCTTCTGGGAGATTTATTGTTTTAGCACTCACATTTATATTTATGATTAATTTTGAGTTAAGTTTTATATATATATGAGGTAAGGGTTAATGTTCATGTTTTGCATATAGATATCCAATTATTCAGAATGATGTGTTGAAAAATTATCCTATTTTCCTTGAATTGCTTTTGGCACCTTTGTCAAACATCAACCATATGTGTGTGTTTATTTTGGGACTCAATATTCTGTTCCTTTAAACCATATTCCTATTTTATACTAATATATTATCTTGATTAGGTAATTCATTTTTACTAAATCTTGACATAAGGTAATGTAAGTTCTCCAGCTTTGTTCATTTTTTTCAAAGTTATTTTGACTACTCTAGCTTCTTTGCACTTTCATATTAATTTTAAAATCAGCTTGACAGTTTTTATAGAAAAATCTCATGGAATTTTGATAAAGATTGTCTTCAATATACGGGCCAATTTGGGAAGAATTTGCATCTTAACAAGATTGAGTCTTCTGGTCCATGAATATCGTATATCTTTCCATTCATTTAGGTCCTTTTAAATTTCTTTCATAAATGTTTCATGTAGTTTTGCACATTGTTTAGAAAATTTATCTCTAAGGCTTTCATATTAACACTATTGTAAAAGGTATTATTTTAACTTTGATTTCTGATTGTTCTCTGCTAATATGTAGAAATATAAAATTAATTTTTTACATTGACTTTGTATTATGCAACCTTAGGAGAACTCAACTGTAGTTCTAGAAACTTTTTTTATAGATTCCTTAGGAATCTACATAGGCAATCATATCACCTGTAAACAAAGATAATTTTATTTCTTCCTTTTTATCTGTATGCCTGTTTTTGTTCTTGCCTTATTACACTGAATAGAATATTCAGTACATTGTTGAACAGAAGTGGTGAGAGTGGACCTTCTTGCCTTGTTCTAGATTACTGGAGGAAAGAATTTAATCTTTCATTATTAAATAAAATTTTAGCTATAGGTTTTTTATAATTACCCTTTATCATGTTGAAGAAGTTCCTTTTATTTCTAGTTTGATGATAGATTTTATCAGGAATAGATGTTTTATTTTGTCAAATGTTTAGTTTGCCCTTCTTTTCCTAGTTTCATAGGTGGAAACTTAAGTCATTGGTTTAAGACCTTTTTTCTAAGTGTTTAGTGCTATAAATTTCCCTCTAATTATTGCTTTAGCTGCATCTGAGAAATTTTGATATGTTGTGTTTTAAACTTCATTCAGTACAAAATACTTTCTAATTTCCCCTTTGAGTTCTTCTTTGCCCTATGGATTAATTAGAACTGTGTTCTTTGTTTTGCAAATATTTGAGGATTTTTTAAGATATCTTCCTGTTACTGATTTCTAACTTAATTCCATTGATATCAGAGAAAATACTTTGTATGATTTTAGTTCTTTTAAATTACTGAGACTTGTTTTATGGCTCACAATATGATCTCTCTTGGTAAAAATGTTTTAAAAGTCTTTATAATTGTATTTTATGTCTATTTTTAAAAATTTCAACTTTTATTTCAGATTTAGGGGGTACATGTACAGGTCTGTTTCAGAGATATATTACATGATGCTCAGGTGTAGTACAATTGATCCTGTCACCCAGGTACTGAGCATAGTACTCAATAGGTATATTTCCAGCCCTTATCTCCCTCCCTCCCAACTCTAGTAGTCCCTAGTTTCTATTTTTCCCATATTTATGTTCATGTGTACCCAATGTTTAGCTTCCATGTGTAAGTGAGAACATATGGTATTTGGTTTTGTGTTTCTGCATTAATTCACTTAGGATAATGGTCTCCATCTGCATTCATGTTGATATGAACACAATATATATATTTTTAATGGCTATGTGGGATTCCATGGTATATATGCACTACATTTTCTTTGTCCAATCCACCATTGATGGGCATCTAGGTTGATTCCATGTCTTTGCTATTGTGAATAGTGCTGTGATGAACATACGTGTGCATGTGTCTTCTTCGTAGAATGATTTATTTTCCTTTGGGTATATACCCACCCAGTGATGGGTTTGTTGGGTCAAATGGTATAGTGCAATTTTCAGTTCTTGAGAAATCTCCAAACTACTTTCCACAGTGGCCGAACTAATTACATTCCCACCAAAAGTGTCCCCAGAAAAGTGTTCCCTTTTCTCCACAACCTTGGGAACATTTGTTATTTTTTGACTTTTTAATAATAGCCATTCTGGCTAATATAAGATGGTATCTCATTGTGGTTTTGATTTGCCTTTTTCTGATGATCAGAGATGTTAAACATTTTAGCGTATGTTTCTTGGCCACTTGTATGTCTTCTTTTGAAAAGTATTTGCTCGTGTCCTTTTTCTACTTTTTAATGGGGTTGTTTTTTGCTTGTTGATTTGTTTAAGTTCCTTATAGATTTGGGATATTACACCTTTGTTGGATGCATGGTTTTTTTTTTTTTTTTTTTTTTTTTTTTTGAGGCGGAGTCTCACTCTATCGCCCAGGCTGGAGTGCAGTGGCCGGATCTCAGCTCACTGCAAGCTCCGCCTCCCGGGTTTACGCCATTCTCCTGCCTCAGCCTCCCGAGTAGCTGCGACTACAGGCACCAGCCACCTCGCCTGGCTAGCTTTTTGTATTTTTTAGTGGAGACGGGGTTTCACCGTGTTAGCCAGGATGGTCTCGAACTCCTGACTTCGTGATCCGCCCGTCTCGGCCTCCCAAAGTGCTGGGATTACAGGCTTGAGCCACCGCGCCCGGCCGGATGCATAGTTTTTATGTTTACTCTGTTGATGATTTCTTTTGCTGGGCAGAAGCTCTTAAGTTTAATTAGGTCCCACTTGTCAATTTTTGTTTTTATTGCAATTGCTTTTGAGGACAATCACAAATTCTCTGAAAAGACTGATATCCAGAAAGATATTTCCCAGGTTTCTTCTAGGATTTTTATAGTTTTAGGCCTTACATTTAAGTCTTTAATCCACTTGGTAAATGTTTATGTTTTTAGTATCTGTAGAATTCGTTGTGATAGCCCTCTTTTCATATCAGATGTTGAAAATTTATGTATTTCTCTTCTTTCTTTCCTTGATCAGCATTGATAGAGAGTTATTTTATTAATTTTTTTAAAAACACCTTTTGACTTGACACACCTGTTGATATTTTTCAATTGTATATTTTCTATTTCATTAATTTTTCTCTTCATTCTTTCCTTCTACTTTCTTCAAGAATTACTTGATATTCTTTTTCTAACCTCTTGAGATAGGTGTTTAGATGTCTGATTTCCAGGCTCTCTTCTTTTCTGATTTAGAGCTATACATTTCCTTTAACTGCATCCCAGGCGTTTTGATATAATCTGCATGTGTATAGTGTATTAGGTCAGGAGTGGGGGCGGCTTTATCAGACATTCTAGTAGGGGACAGGTGGGTGGAGAAAGTGAGGAGGACTTGGGAACAGTTGCCACTCTTTCCATGAGGGGCAAAGTGTCTGAGCTCTGGTGATATCAAGAAGATGGAGTGGAAAGAGTGTCTGTAAGAACAAATATGGTAGCAAGAGAATTAATTCATTCATCTGGTTCACCTGGCTAGAAAAGGAGATGAAAGAAGATGGGAGAAGCAGCCCAATGCAGTTTGGAATCCATGGTGATTTATACAAAAATATGGCACCTGTGGAAGATGATCTTATTTTGGATTAATTATGGTGAATTTAAAGAGATCAACTCTTTATCAGGAGCTCAGGTGTATGGTGTATTTCAAAAGCCATCTTGCTAGAGTGATCTGCTGTGCCTCCACACTTGGCTCAGTTATCCCCAAGGAAACCCTCCAGGAGCACCCTCTCTCCCCACAGTCTGATTCAGATGTTCAGTCTCTGGGCTCCATAGTATTGCATGCCCATCTCTATAAGCTTTCTCCTTGTAAATAAAATAATTATTGGGATTATCTATTCCTAAGCATGGTTCCCACACTGGCCATTTGCAGCAAGGACTGTATCTCACTCACTTTACCCTCCCAGTCCTCAATCTTTAGTAGCTAGTAGCTGTTGACTAAGTACTGAATGAATGGTGCTTTGAATGTTCTTTAATGGTGGTTTTCACCTCTGAAATATTTCACTTTAACTCTGAAAACTACTCTGCATTGCATGTCAGGTACACACCGTAAGAAAGAATATAGTGACTTTCTGGCCTTTTCAGTGTTAAATTGAAACAGTGTCCTGTTTGCAGAGTGACAGCTTGAAGTGCACAAAACATGGGATGGTTTCAGTCCTGCTGGGTATGGATTTGACCTTGATTTGCAACTTTCTCCCTCCAGCCTTAGGCATTACAGTATGTATGCTACATTTCAAGTGGAACTGTCTTCTCAGGGCCTAGGGATGACTCTCCAGTTGCTTTGTGTATGCTCAGGTTCAGGAGGAGATTGACAAGTAGCTTCTTGTTGCTTCTTATGTGTCCTTTTATGGTATGTGGGGCAGGGCTGGATCTGAATGACTACTAGAAGGGTGGAGAATTCAGTCCTCAATCAGGTGAAATTGGTCACTATAATTAGAAGCAGAAAATGTCTTCCCACCTCCAAAAACCTTTATGAGAATAGTGTAGAACTCTTCTTATGATTGTACTAATTGAAATGAGTGGCAGTTTGGGAGCTACAGGACAACAAAATGCATTCAGGTCATGTCAGTTTGTAAATTACTTTATTAATTCAAAGAAGGTTGATGCTGGAAGGTCCCTTAGAAGTCACCTGGTCTCACCCTTTCATTCTGCAGTTGAATAAGCTAAGGCCCAGGCATAATGAGGAGCTTACTTAGGCTCCTTTTGCAAACGGATAGTGGTGCTGGGGTTGACCTTGGTCTTCAAGGTCTTCTGACACTCTTAGCTCTTAGGGTCAAGGGCAAATCAGCAGACATGTAATTCTAATCCTTAGCTGATTTGTTAGTCACTAAATAGGTATCTCTCAGACACTGCAGGGTAGATTCTGGCAATGAGCTTCCACCTCACCAGAAGGAGGAATTAATTTGAACGTAGCCAATGAAGCCAATTCCCATATGATCCAAACTTCTAGATTCCCCTGATTCTCCAGCTGAGTCTGTTCTTTCCTGTACCCTACCCAAAGCTGACCCAGCCTTTACAGAGCTGGACAAAGCCGGTTCCAGAAAGCCTTCTCTGATCTCACTTGTGCACTGGATGAATTCCTCCTCTTAGCTCCTCTTTGCGGAGAGAACAAGAGCATGTGCTGGCTGCATGGGTGTGCACTGGCGAACCCAACAGCACCTTCCCCCACCCATTTCCCCATATACCATTCCCAAGGGAACCGCAGGGGGAAACTTTCAAGGAGAGCTTCCCTGCCATGCCCTGTACCCTGGGTGCCCTGAGCCCACTGATTTCTTGAGGGAAATGTGCTATGATGCTGTGTCCCCAGGGAGGGCGAGGCCATGTGCCTCTTGTGATTCATGAATGGCATTTGCAGATGTAGCCAGAGTTAGCATAAAACTGGGCAACCCTGGTGTGTCAACACTGATCTCTTTACCAGCACATTAATTTTGAAATATCCCATGAGTCACGGACATTAGGCCATTAAATTGTTCTCTTTTAGAATAGCTCAACCAAGCCTTGTGCAGGGAGGTTGATGTATTCTGGGTCAAGAGGATTTCTCATTATCTGACGTTCGTGCTTCTTGCCTTGTTTGTGTCTTCTCTTGCTCTGAGAGGTGATGACTCTATTCCCCTTTAATTTGGATCTCTGGAACCTGAGTGTCTATTGTTCTCAGGGTCCCTAAATATTATGCTTAGTTGTTACTAATTTTCCCCCTTTGCCACATTGCTTCTTGGCTTTCCAGACATATTGAGAAGCAGAAGCACGAAAACATACCTTCAACAATAAGCATGGAGGAATGGAAGAAGTATAAGAGTCTGAGTGTAGGAGGTTCTTAAAAAGGGCAGCTGTGGTTGTGAGTAGACAGGATTTCCCTTTGTGCTAGGGTCAGGACCATCTTGACAGACAGAAGGACATTGAACTCAGTCTCAGTGAAAAGCTGGTAGGTCATAGTGACAGCAGACAGGACCACATGGGCATTGAGATAGCAGCACAGACGCCTGTATGTGCAGCAAGTGTGTGTGAGTTTGTGCACCAGGGCTGGCCCTACTGGCATTCCTAGCAGGCAAGTTGTGGGTGAATGGAGGGATGGGATGGTGGAAATGAGGCTGGAGATTTGGCAGGGACCAAGTCGTTCTTCCAATTAATTCACCCAACATATTGCAAGCTAAGTGTCAGGCACTGTAAAAGACACCAAGAGTACAACAATGAACAATGCAGACACAAACCCTGTCATCACGGAGCTTGCAATCTAGGAGCAGAGACAAGCAATAAATGAGATGTATGTTAGGAGAAGTCAGCCCCGAGTCTTAGCCCCACCTCTGCCGTACACTGCCTGTAGACTTTGGGCAAGCTCTGTAAGCACTGTGCATGGAGGTAATGACACACACTCACCGGGACTGATGGGTGGGTCAGCCCTGACTCAAAGAAAAGGCCCAGGACAGCATGTGACAGGGGTCCTAAAATGTGGTGACATTTGGTAGGTTATGATGTAGGGGTGGCAGCAGGAATTATTGTTGCATTTATCGCAGTTGAGTGTCAGGAGCCAAGAGGACCATTTCCTGGAGATAGATAGATAGATAGATAGATAGATAGATATTTTTTTTTGAGATGGAGTCTCGCTGTGTCACCCAGGCTGGAGTGCAGTGGCACGATCTCGGCTCACTGCAACCTCTGCCTCCTAGGTTCAAGCAATTCTCCTGCCTCAGCCTCCCAAGTAGCTGGGATTGCAGGCGTCTGCCACCATGCCTGGCTAATTTTTGTGTTTTTAGTAGAGACGGGTTTTCACAATGTTGGCCAGGCTGGTCTCCAACTCCTGACCTCAGGTGATTTGCCCACCTCGGCCTCCCAAAGTGCTGGGATTACAGGCGTGAGCCACCGCTACCGGCCTCCATTTCCTGGTTCTTTGATTTCAGAAGAGTCCCGAGTCTTCCATGCTGAGTTGTATTTTGGGCAGGGGGAAAAAGCCATTTTCTCTTCTCATTGTGAGTTATTGCCCTAAAATGTGTATTTTTTTCAAACGTCTTAAAATTTAATATGTTAGTTCAAGTGTTTCTCAAATAAGCAAAGTCATTTTTAACCCTCATGTCTTTTTTAAAGTGGGAAAAATATGCATAGCATAAATTTTTCCCATTTGAACCATTCTTACGTGTTCAGTTCAGTGGCATTAAGTTTATTCACATTGTTATGCAGCCATCTCCAGAACTTTTCCATCTTCCCAAACTGAAACTCCACCCATGAAACAACTCCCATTCCCCTTCCCCAGTCTCTGGCAGCTACCGTTCTACTTTCTGTCTCTATGAATTTGATGACTCTAGGTACCTCATAGAGTAGAATCATCCAGCATTCACCCTTGCGCCTGGCTTACTGCTCCCAGGTTCATCATGCTGTAGCATATATGTATGTTAAGGCTAAAAATCTGAAGTGCTGGGAATATCAGGGCTGTGGGTCTGATAATCACAGGAAGGGTGGAAGGCTCCAGCAGATGACAGGGTAGAGGAAGTGAGAAAGTTGTGGCTAAGAGCACCTCTAAAATTACATTATGTACCCATCAGAGGGAGACTTGTCCCCAGGCACTGTCTTTCTGAGTCTATGGGAGATTTGTCCCCAAGGTCTGGCAAGTAGAACCCAGGGCCAACCTGGATGTGTCCTTCAGTAGCAAGGCACTGTGAACTGTCTTCCCTAGAGAGGTCACGTCCCAGGGTTTCTCAGTGAACTTTGGGAGGCATAGACCATCGCCTGAAGTTGTCTCAAAAAAGTGAGCACTAAACCAAAAGAGGTCTTTGCACAAACAGAGCGCAGTACCAGAGAAATCATGCCAGTCTTTGAGTTCACCAGCGTAGCCAAGCACAGTAGTCCCCAGACTTAGCAGCTGCTTGCTCCCTCCCATCTTACGTGACACCATGTGAAGGCACTCGCCACTGGGCCAGAGAGGAGCAGGTGTCTCCGCTCCCAGACAGTTAAGTGGCGCCAAGTAAAATGGAAAATGTGCTGGACTGGCCCTGAGTGGCCTGTGTAGGACACTGGCTCCAAGACAATGGACCTTGCTAGGCTCCCAGAGCCAGGTTATATTGATCAGTTCTGAGGGTGGACCACAATCCTTAGATCCTTTGAGATTTCAGGAAATCAGAAGCTGAGGACACCACTTTCTTTCTTTGAGGTGGCCCATAACTTGGGTGATTTGGAGGGTGGCAATGATGATGAATACCGCCAAGAACAATTCCCTGCATTTGACCCTGCTTAAGTCCATTCACTTTCCCTGGGGCAGGAGGACAATGGTGGCGCTTATGGGTGTTGAGGACTCACTGGGTGCCAGCAGCTGGCCCAAGCCCTTCCCACTGTCAGCTTTACTCCTCCCTCCTCCCCAAGGCAACACCTGTGGCTGCTGCTCCCACTTGATAGAGGAGAGTGAAGCTCTGAGAGGCCCGGTCACAGGACTGTGACTGGCTGGGTTGGGATTGGACCCTGGTCTGCCTGCCTCAGGGACTCCAACTTGGTTGGATGATGAGATGACTCATGGCCTTTCCATGTCAGCCACAAAAGTGGGTATCCTTGCCACTTCCCAGAGGCCCCAAGGGGTCATCAAGTCCAACCAGCTGTCTCAACAAAGCTGTTTCCAAATCCTCTGGGACAGGATGGCTGTCCAGAGAGGCCCTGGCTGAATGGCCTGCGGGTCTGAGTGCCTCTGAAAGGGAGGATCAGGGTCTCGGTTCCTCTTGTCCCTGCCAGCAGCCTTGCCATGCCAAGCACGTCAGCAGAACCGGCGTCTGGAGCTTCCTGGTGGGGGGCAATGCTTTCCTCCAGATGGGTCCTTTCCTTTCTGGGGCTGAATCTGTTTTTAAGCTGCAGCTCCAGCAGGGGCCCACTGCTTAGGGCAGCACCCGGCTGTGGAGCCCTGGCCATAGGTGCTGGCTTGTCCCCAGAGCACTGGGCAGGGCTAAGGAGGATGGCGTCAGCTTGGCCCCTTCTTGCCACTTGGCACCTGCTGCCCAGCCATGATGACGCCTCAGCTGTTCCTCCATGACATGAAGAAAAAGAAGCAGAAGAAGGAGGAGGCTCAGATCATCTGAGGAAAGGAAGTGAGCCAGTGTTATTTGTCTCACGAAGATGTCAGTGTTTTCAGGGCACAGGCACCGCACCCACCAGCCCCGGCTCCACTTACCCTGGGTAATGGAGGGCTGGTTCCAGAACCAGTAGTTCTGCACTCCTGAAAGCATCTGCCTGACTTTATTTATGGCTGCTCTGTCCACCTCCGGAGACAGGCACAGGGTAGATGCTGGTAAATAACCCTCGAATCGAATCAGAACTCACTTGTCTTTATGCCTACAACTTTTCTGCACCCCTAGGCCTATCTTCTGGGACCTCTGGCGTGGAGCGGTTGGGCGGTCCCAGAAGTTCCCAGATCTTATAAAAATAAACGGTTCCGGGAAAGCTGACGGGCATCTCTGACAGAGGGGACCACAGGGTCAGTGGTGCCTTCTGTCCAGCTGAGACAGGATGTAACTTGGACATCACTCTTGATTTACGGAAAAATAATCTACACGTACCCTGGGTGGGTCCTATGCAGGCTCTGCCTTGAGGGAGTGACTGCATTTCCAAAGGGACTTGGAAACATTGTTCCGCGTTGTCCCCATTTATGAAAAGTGACCATTTTTGTGAAGTAAGTTATTTCAAAACAAGGGCAGGGAATGCGTGTCTGTGTGTGTGTGTCTTCTCAAAAAGAACTGGATATTCTCAACCTGGCGCTGGCCTTCAGCTCCATGAGGAAGTTAATTGGAGCTTGGTATTAACGCTGAGTATAGCAGAACTGATCCGGAAACCAGCTGCTAAAACTAGTTCCCCACACAGCCATTCTCTTCTTTTAAATTTTACCAGAAAGCACTTACGAAGCACCTAATTTGATCGCTTACTGGAAGGGCAGCATATGTACAGGGGGAGTCAGGAGTCCCAGGTTCCAGTCCGAGCTGAGCCTCTTTTTCCCATCTGTAAAATGGAGCTCACCATCCTTGCCCCGTCTGCCCCACAGGAAGTTGGTGAGATTCAAGTGAGAACTGTAAAGTAACATGCGTTCCCATTAGTCACTAAATACACTTTTATTGAGCGCCTGCTATGTGCAGAACTCAGTGGTAGATGCTGAGGAGAATATAAGCGTTTGTCTCCATTACCATCTCTGGGGCTGGACTTTATAAAATGTCATCTAAGCCACCATCTGCTTTCATATACCTGACCCCTCCAGAGAGACTGAGGGTCCATCTCCCCCTGGCTGGTGAAGCCACTAGTCTCTACAACATGGCTTTCCCTAGCCCGAGCTAATTCCAGAAAGGAGTTTGCTGAAGGACTGTTATTCTTCTTTATGCCTCTGCTAAGCTTTCCCGAGAACTGTTGCTTTCTGGACCGGGATATAGGACAGAGCTTGAGGCCACTCTTCCTCTGCTTGCGTCTGCACGGCATCACCAAAGGTAAGCCCCAGTCCCGGGGAGCGCATCCACAGGAAAGCTGCTGGGCACCTGCCCACCCCGTAGCCACTGCTGGGGGAGCCTCACCTGATGTTTCCAAGGGAATCACCTGAAACATGGTATTGTCACTTCCAAGCTATGTGACGTCAGGAAAGTCATGCAGCCTCGAAAGTCATATAGCCTCTTGGTCTCACTTTCCCTGTCTGTAAAATGAGGGTAATTAGAGCTCTGATGAAATGCAATGATGGCTAAAAGGAGCTTATATATTGTGAAGCAGTGTACAGCTGCCAAGGGCTGTTTTATTGGCGTCTAATTGTATGTCCTACCTCGTCACATGCTTCACTTCTAGGCCCCTTGTTCTGCAGTTTGGGAGAAAACTCTAGATTTGTGCTCCCTCAACCTCATGCTCTGGGCACAAGGGGATGATACCTGTAACTCGGAAAGAGGAAAGAAATGTGGGTGAATATGTTTTTGGCAGTCCAGGAGGCCACCCAGTGAGATCTTTGCATCTGAAAGGACATCTGAGAACATTTTCAAAGCCATTTCCAGCTATCCAGATACAATAAGTGGCTCTAGAATTCAGGAATGGTTGATGGGGCCAGGTAGTTTTTGTCCAAGTTGCTTCTAAACACTCCAGAAACACTGATTACCTGATCTCAAACCTCATTTCCCAGGCAGGATTGCAGTCAGGGGGTCGTGAATGTTGGGGTGAGGCGTGGTTGTGGGGGAACACTAACTCTTCCCCAGAGACCTAGGAAGGGAGATCTAGGGAAAAGTATAGGGAAAAAAATAAAACTAGAAATTTTAAATTGGAGCTATGTGCAACTTAAATATCTTCTTCCTTTTTGCTTTGTAATTTTTTCGATAATATTGTGAGAACTGAAATATCTTTAAAGAATAAGGAGGACTGGTCAAAGCTGACCTTTGAGGGTCACTGATGGCTTTTCCTTTAACAATAGTTCTCAAGGTACCTTCCAGGGTTCACTGGGCAGCAATATCTTCGTGCAGGATTGTTGAGAGTATATTTTATTCAAAATAATGTAAGTCACACTTAAGTTGTACATTAATGTGTAGTATAGACATTTTTTAAACTGAAGTTGAAATGGCCATCCAATTTGGAGTGAATGTATTGTTTCCTTTGGAAGATTATTTGTATAAGGTGGGTTTTTTTTGTTTTTTTTTTTGAGATGGAGTCTCACTCTGTCCCCCAAGGCTGGAGTACACTGGTGCAATCTCGGCTCACTACAACCTCTGCCTCCTGGGTTCAGGCGATTCTCCTGCCTCAGGCTCCCAAGTAACTGGGATTAAAGACGTGCGTCGCCACACCCAGCTAATTTTTGCACTTTTAGTAGTGACGGGGTTTCGCCATGTTGGCCAGGCTGGTATTTCTGTAAGTTTTTAAAAGAGAATTGATTTGGAATAGAAAAGTAATTGACTCTGAACATAACCACAGTGACCCTGAGATGGTTTATTTCCACTTTGTCAATCAAACCTTAAAGGAGACCATCCACCCCTTTCCCTTCCCTCAGCTCCTGACTTCTTCCTTTTCCTTTCTGTAAATGAGACTTCTGAGGCTCTGGTGTGAATAACACTAAAAACCCTTCTCTTTGTGTTTCTTCCCAGGCAAGGATCTGGAGGTGCTGCGGTACATTAACTTCTTCCCGGAGTCGTGGCTGAACCGGGTTACAGCCAACCACTACCACGCAGTGAGTTGCCTGCTGTGCGAGAACACAGTTGTCGAAATGTGTTGCCTCTCTGACTTTGCTTTTCTGGAGATGGGTTTCACTTTTAAAACCTCTAGATCTCTGAGGTCAGGACATATCTGGATCGTCCTCCAGGGAAAGCGGGGGAGAGCAGGGCCTGGGAAGGAGAGAAGGGAGGAGACCCAGCTTTGGAATCCGGGTGGTTTGAGCTCCCCTCATAAGCATTTTTGTTCTTGGTGCAGATTAACAAATGTTGGGGCCAAATTACTCTTCCTCCAGTAATAAATGAGCATGTCTCTCTGTGCACCCTCAGCAACACAGAGCATTTACATTTCTAATCACTTTTCTTAATTGAGAAGGGAACAACGGCATCTCATTTTTTAACAGGCATTTCCTTTATTACTGGTGACTGTGAATGTTTTTCTATGTGGCATTTCCCCTTTGTGAATTGTCCATGCAAACTGTTGTAGTTCTTATGTGTTTTCAATCTCCCGTTTTCAGAGATGAAGAGGGGCAGTGTGTGAGTTCTGAAGAAGTATGAGTCACTAGTTAAAATTCAATCCTGCTCAACAAATACTTATTGTAATATGCAAGCCACAGTGCTCAGTGCTCCCCGCACCATAGATCTTGACTCCGTGGAAGGAGGTGCTTTTATGGGACATAACTCAGGACCATGCTCTAACAAGGCAGCAGAGGAGTGACAGAGAGGGGACAGTCTGTGCAGACATCTTGGGAAGTCCCCACCTCGCTCTTGGTCCTCTGACTCTGCCCACCTCCTTCCTTTTGTCCCCTGCTCCTAATGCCATCCTCTCGAATCCCACTCCCTCCCCGCCCCAGCCCTCACCTTGGAGCCTCCCATGAGGGGACTTGCTTGCTCTTGATTTTGTGACCGTGATCATCTCTGCCCCATGTACACATTTTATTTCCCAGGTGAGACTGCTCAGGTACTTTTCTGTCTTCTCCTTGCATCCTCTGAAAGCACTGGGCACAGCACCCGACACAGTAGGTTTTCAATAAATGTCTGTGAACTGAATGCATGGCTGAATGTGAGTCTAGAGGCAAAACTCTTTTTCAAACATGGCGAGGGGTGCAGGCATCAAGAAAGAGGCATGAAGATGAAGACAGGCACTCAGTGTCCAGAGGATCCCTTTGTGGTCAGTTGTATGTGTTTTCCTTTCAGCTGGAGAATGGGGGCGACATGGACCAACTGAAAGATCTTAACACCCAGGCTGTGAGATTTGGACTGCTTTTTAACCAGGTACTAAGAACTGCACCCAAACAAGGGCAAGAACTGTCTCTCTCGTGCTTAGTTAAGAACCTTTGGAGGGCAGCCACGATCACTTCTGGCTCCTGGTAGGAAAGTCAGGGGACCAGGAGAGAGAATCAGAGGTGTCTCTCCTGCATGGTCATCAGCTCCCAGGAAATAAAATTCACAAGGCAGGGGCCTGGGACAGGTCGTTTAATAATTACCCCACTAAGGGGACCAGCGATCCTGGTGGTACTGGGATGGAGGAGTTGCCCTGGGATGTAGGACTTCAATTCTAAAACCAGGAAAGGCCAAGGCAGACTGGGAAAGGTTGGTCATCCTATTTCTCACAAACACCAACAGTTGCCAACTGGCTCAGCAAGAGACTCCACGCCAAGTCCATGTTTAAGCTTATAGGGGTGAACTCAGTCTGGGCAGCTATTTTGATAGATCTTAGAATAAAACTGCAGTGGGTCCAGGAGCTTGATTGCAAGGCATCTTGGCACTTCGTGACCAGGGGAGCGTTGGGGTTGGTAGCTGTGCTCCATGCTGGGTTCCCTGTGATGGAAACAATTTTCCAAGAAATCATTGATCTCCTTTGATTATTTCAAGGCACCCCCGCAGTGATCTCAAAAGAATTCATGTTTCAAGAACTAAGGGATGCTGAATGTATCATCAGAGAGACCCCTCTGAGTCATCCCTGGAGAGGCTGGCTCAGCCTTTTGGTTGCAGAGATGTCGTGCCTAAGTGGGCAGATGGAGATCACAGAGCCAGGACTTCCTGCACGTGCTATGAGTGGCTCTTGGGTCCATCAAATTGAAACAACATGCTTTGTTTCAAAGGTCTATAGACCACAGGTCATCTAAGAACATACCTAACCTATTCTTTACCTCACTAAGGAACATGAAGAGTAAATCATATTGTCACTGTTCAGTAGTTACTACTAAGGCTACTACTAACTTCTACTAACTGTACCAACTGTTTGTAGTGAGACCAAGGAGAGGAGGGTCTAAACCCTCCAGAAACACTGATTACCCGATCTCAAACCTTTTTTGCCAAGCAGGATTGCAGCCAGGGGACTGTGAATGTTGGGGTGAGGCATGGTTTTGGGGGTACACTGTAACTTTTGCAAACTTGATGGGTTCCCAGGGACCTGAGAAGGGAGATATAGGGAAAAATATGAGGAAAAACATAAAAATAGAAGAAATTTTAAATTGGAGCTGTGTGCAGCCTAAATATCTTCTTCCTTTTTGCTTGGTATTTTTTTTCTGTAGTATTGTGAGAACTGAATTTTTTTTTTTATTATACTTTAAGTTCTATGGTATGTGTGCACAACATGCAGGTTTGTTACATATGTATACTTGTGCCATGTTGGTGTGCTGCACCCATCAACTCGTCATTAACATCAGGTATAACTCCCAATGCCATCTCTCCCCCCTCCCCATAATAGGCCCCGGTCTGTGATATTCCCCTTCCCGAGTCCAAGTGATCTCATTGGAGACCTGAAATATTTTTAAAGAATAGGATGAATCAGTCAAAGCTGACCTTCAAGGGCCACTGATGGCTTTTCCTTTAACAATAGTGCTAGAGGTAGCCTCCAGGGTTCACTGGGCAGTGGTATCTTCTTGCATGGTTGTTAAAAGTATATTTCATTCAAAATAATATAAGTTACACTTAAAAGCATTAATATGTAGTATAGAATTTTTTTAAACTCAGGTTGAAATTGCCATCCAATTTGGAGTGAATTTATTCCAAATTGTTAGCAGTAATTACTACTACCAAGGATTTCAGTTTCGCTTTCTCCATGTTTCCTACGTTAAAATTGCCGTTGTATTTTCACTTTCAAATCAGTTGCTGAATGAGTGACGTTTGTTGTTGTTGCTTTACTTTGTTTTACCATGTCCTCTTGACTTTTTTTTTTTTTTTGGAGACAGAGTCTTACTCTATCGCCCAGGCTGGGGTGCAGTGATACAGTCTCTGCCCCCTGAAACCTCTGCCTCCCCCTATTCAAGCAATTCTCTTGCCTCAGCCTCCTGAGTAGCTGGGACTACAGGCGCCCACCACCACATCTGGCTAATTTTTTTTTTTTTTTTTTTTGGTATTTTTGGTAGAGATGGGGTTTTGCCACGTTGGCCAGGCTGGTCTTGAACTCCTGACCTCAGATAATCTGCCTGTCTCAGCCTCCCAAAGTGCTGGGATTACAGGCGTGAGCCACTGCACCTGGCTGACTTTGAACACTAGATATTTCTCCCCCTTCACTTTGTTGTTTCTCTTTCCCAATTTAGGAGAATACAACTTATTCCAAAATGATTGCTGTATATGGATTCTTCTTCAAGATAACGGGACTCAAACATGATACTACCTCTTACAGTTTTTACATGCAGGTAAGGATAGAGTGCACGAAAGTCATGTCTCTGAAAGTCTTTTAGAGTTAGAGTCAATCCATGTTGAATTAATAATAATTGATTCATCATTAATTACTAATTGACATGAAATGTAAGTGCTAACCATGCTTGTATATGTGATGTCATTTGATTTTTACAACCACCTTGGGAAGTAGGCATTGGTAGCCCATTTAGCAGATGAGAATCTGAAAACTGAGCGTCTTTGTGTTTATATGGCCTCTACTGGTAAAGCCAGGATTAGATTCTAGTCTTCTGTCTCCACATTGGGGCTCACTTCATCTTCAATTTATACAAACAATTCAGTTATTTTCCCATGAAGATAACCGGTAATGTCCCCAACTGGGAGAGGGGGTAATTTTGTTTAGCTGCAAAGTGGGCTATGGGCAGGACCCCAGGAAGGTGCTTGACTTCTCCGTAGTGCTCCTACTGGACTTTAGGAGAGGCAGGAGAATGTCATGTTTAGGAATGGAGAGTCCGCAGGCAAATGGCCTGTGAGCTATACGACCTGGGCAAGTGCCAGAAACTCTCCTCTGTGCAGTTTCCTTACCTTTAAGACACAGAAGGTAACAGGACATACCTCACCAGATTGTTGTGAGTTTAAATGTGTTAATCTGTGCAGGGTGGCTTGGAGCAAGCTTGACACACAAAGCACCATGTGCATTAGGGAAGATGAGGAAGATGATGATGATGACAATGACAACTATGATGAAAGATCGCTGTGTTCCACTTAAGATTTGCTTACAAGTCTCTCTTCTCTAAACTGCAAGCTTTTGAGAGGCCATACCTTATTAATCTTTTTATTACTACTGCCAAGCACAGTACCGAGAACATAGAGGAGCTTTATTTTTTTATTTTTCTTTATTTTTTGAGACGGAGTCTTGCTCTGTCACCCAGGCTGGAGTGCAGTGGCACAATCTCGGCTCACTGCAACCTCCATATAAAAGGGCTTTAATGGCTGGCTGAATGAATGAATGGATAAATGAGTGAATTAATGCATGAATGAAGAAACCAGAGTATTAGTCTCAGCTTTGCTAGTAGCTCATATGTACCCTGGAGCAAGTCATTTCTCTTTCTTGGGCCTCAGCTCTTGGTCTCCTCAGTGGTCTCCACTGACTCAGGCATCTCCCTACACAATGAATTCTTCTGGGTGGAAGAGACGAATTATGTGACAACAACAGTCCAAATGCCCTTATTGAGTACTACGTTGGTTTTTTAATTCTGGCAAAGTCATCATAAAGCTTGACTTATGGTGTTTTTCTAGATTGGCCAAAGCCCAGGCCATCAGCCACTGGTTTATGTATGGTAGGGGCTCAAATAACAACCCACTCAGCAGCAGCAACTTTTAGGAGATGGTGCCAATTGGGAAATGCCCGCTTGCTGCCTGCACACATTATATACCAGGGTCTATGTGCCAGGCGCCGGCTTTCGCTAACTCTGGGCCACCCCGATTGCAGTTCCACCTGAGGTGGGTCACTCTCTTTGCAGAGAATAAAGCACACAGACCTGGAATCCCCCTTTGTGGTCTACGAGCACAAGCCCATCAGCCTGCGCACGGCACGCCTGGTGAAGTATGAGATCAGAGCCCAGGCCCTGGTTGACGGCAAGTGGCAGGAGTTCAGGACAAACCAGATCATACAGAAGTTTGGGTTGACCAAGCTATCCTGCAAAAGCCATGCAAGTGTTCATGTTGCCTTTTTCTTTTATTTCCTTTTTGCTCTTTTTCTCTCCCCCATCCTTTTGGGGATCACTGGCTTCTAATCTCCAGTGCTCTACACTGAAGATCCCTGGAAAATCCGGCTCAGTTTCTTAAGGATTATCACAGCCTCAAATAATGCTAAAGAGAAATCTCTTCTAGAATGAAAAATCACGGATATGGATAACCATAACCCAAATCAGACTGCCTGACTTGGGTAACACTAGATCTATTTTATAAGCATCAAAGGGTATTTTTTTTTTTAAGTGAGGAGGCTCCGTGGAGCGCATTTGCCATCACTGCCTCCACTGATGCCTATGAGTGACACATTAATTTCCCTGAAATCCACAGCCCAGACTCACCTGCCTCACTCTGGCCCACTGGGGAAGGACAGGGCCCATCTACCTCAGTAGGTGGTTGCCAGCATCTAGGCAGATCCACTGCCTGGCCTGGCTTCTGACCAGAATAAGACTTTGCTACAAGCCAGTGAGTAATTCCCAGTCCTGACTGCACATCAGAATCACTTGGGGGCTTTATAACTACCAAGGCCAGAGCCCCACCCAGATCACCAGACTAGATAGATACTCCATGGGTCGGGCCTGGGTATCAGTATTTTTAAAAGCTTCCAGGTTATTTTCTATGATGTTAGAAATCACGGTAACAATTTCCTTTGTGGGGGCAAGGGAGAGGAGCTGGGAAATTAACTGACAGAGAACATGAAGGAGATTTCTGTGGAGCTGGAAATATTTGTCTTTGGTTTTTTTTTTTGAGATGGAGTCTCATTCTGTCACCCAGGCTGGAGTGCAGTGGCACGATCTCGGCTCACTGCAAGCTCCACCTCCTAGGTTCACACCATTCTCCTGCCTCAGCCTCCCGATTAGCTGGGATTACAGGCGCCCGCCACCACGCTCAGCTAATTTTTTGTATTTTTTAGTAGAGACGGGGTTTCACCCTGTTAGCCAGGATGGTCTCGATCTCCTGACCTCATGATCCGCCCGCCTCGGCCTCCCAAAGTGCTGGGATGAAATATTTATCTTGATCAGGGTGATGGTTACACAGGAGTGTTTACTGTGTGAGAATCCATCAAGCTGTCCTCTTCAGATTTGTGCACATTATTGTGTTTAAGTTATTCCTAATTTATTGGCAGTTTATTTCCAATACCCTGTGCAAGTTATTCTGATGTGCAGCCATCGTTGAGAGCCAGCATTTCCTACAACTGTTAGGCCTTCCTCTTTCCCCTTCTGGGGGGCCATTGTGTTTATCCTAAAAGTCACATTCGCTTGGTTTTGTTTCATGTTTTAGATCTTGAAAATCCAAACTGTGGGCATCCCAATCTATGTAAGTTTTGCATTCATCTTCCCACCATCCTGACAGTTTCCAGAAGAATCTGTGGGATTTTCCCCTCACTGGTCTGCATAAAAGAAAATAAAATGACATAAAAGGGAGCACTCAAGCATTCCATTGCCTTTCCTAGTCGGTGATGGTCTCATTTGAACTTTTGTCCACATTTGTATCATTTGAGGGTGGAACGTGCCAGACCCAAGAGTGTATTTACCAGCCCTGCCCCCACAGCACCCTGAGTCCAGCCCTAACTTTCTGCCCCCTCCCAGCACCATGGAAGCACCAGCGGCGGCAACAGACTGCAGCTAGGATTGTGGAGGACTTCCCTTAGATGCAGCTCTGTCTGCTACACAGAACAACATGCCTGCCAATTGTCCCTGACAGTTTGGGCTCAGACAGAACAAGAGGTAGGAGGGGATGGAAGTGATTCTTAAGTACAGAGTGACTTATTTATTATCCCACCTTTTAAACTGAAGCTCTGCAGTTTGGAAGGAGGGAAGTAGACAGCCTTCCTTCCCACTTTATTTTCTATTGCAGTGTCACAAAGAACCACAAATTTAGTGACTTAAAACAACACATTGATTACTTCACAGTTTTCATGGTTGAGGAATTCAGGCGTAGCTTCACTGGGTCCTATACTCAGGGCCTCATAAGACTACGGTTTAGTGGCAGGCAGGCTGTCTTCTCATCTGAAGAGATGGCCAGGGGAATTCATGTCCAAGTGCATTCAGGTTGTTCGCAGATTCATTTTCTTGCAGCTGTATGACCAAGGGCCCTGGCTGCTACCAGGGTAGAGAGAAGGCTGCGCAGGCCCTAGTGGCCCCCTGCAGTTCCCTGCCATGTGACTCTCTATAGACATTTCAAATCATGGCTATTTGCTTCTTCAAGGCCAGCAGAAGAATCTCTCACTCTAGTCTGCTAAGACAGCATCTTATATAACGTAAGGTAATCATAGGAGTGGCAGCCCCTCCCCTCTGCCCTACTTTCTGGACTAGAAGTAAGTCACATGTTCTACCCACACCCAAGGGGAGAGAATTATACAAGGGGTCACCTGAGGGTGTGTCCACCACACCGTATTGCCCATTGTCTTTGGAAAAGTGATGGAGAGTCAATGACGCTATGCACACAATTAGGTGGATAAGTTTAGTCTAATAATCACCTTAGAGTCAGACACAGCTGGGGGAGCCTCCTTCCCAGCAGAGAAACCTGTGCAGTGTGACCTGGCAGGGAGGTGCAAAGGAACTGGGTGTTGGGAGCCTGTTGGCAGGTTCTCCCGGCCCTTCCCCAAGCCCTGTTTCCCAGGCTGCCTCACCAGCTTGCTTCTGGCCTGATTCAGTCAACGGGAGGTGGGGATGGGAGCTTGGAAGACAGAGAACAGGAGAGGCCTGGGTAGTTTGTACCCTCTGGGCTCAGAGGACATTTTCCAGCAATAACTGTGTCTCCTTCCTCCGCTGCCCAGCTCGTGCCCCAGCTCATGCCTGCAGCCTCCTGCCAGGGTTTCAGCACCCATCAAAGGTCCCTGCTTCTGGTTCTGATAACACCTCACCCCTGTGTCCCTCCAGAGTTTGGGGCAGTGGGGACTTCCTTCACTGCGGTTCCTGGGTCGCCTCATTCCCTGTTTAGCTTCGTGAGTTTTACTTCATCTGGGAACCAGTTCTCTGTATTATATTGATACTGTTTGAAACCCCTAGAGTAGTTTATGTTTCCAGGTTAGTCCCTAATGTAAAGGGTTTTGGTGAGTTGGCAGATGCGGTTCAGTGGGGTGGATGACTGGATAACACGGCCTCAGTGATTCTTCCCATCCCTGCGGGGCGGGGTCTAGGATGAGGCAAGTGAGGCACTTGCTTGGGCATATAACCCAAGGGGGCACTGAAATACTCAGTAATATAGATAAATAGTATTTTAATTCAATGTTTTAAAAGACCAAAATCAACACACACAAATCTATGACAGAACTTGGTGAAATGTCATAAGGTGAACACACCCATATAACCAGCACCCCAGATCAAAAACAAAAAGAACATAACCAGCACCCCAGACACCCCCAGTGGACCCCCCAAGGTGAATACAACACCAACTTCCATCTCCATGAATTAGTTTGGCCCTTTAGTTTGAATACCTTACAAACAATCTGGCAGCGCACACTCTTTCATGCCTGCATGCTTTTGTTCAGCATCTCATTTAAGAGATTCCTCCAGGTTTTCACCAGGAGCTGTAGTCTGTTCTCAAATAACATGATAGTTTCACTTTTTTACTTTTTAAAAACTAAATGTTACTTCAATAAAATAATACATGTCACAGAAAAGTGAGAAAATACAAAGAAGAAAATCAAACGGCCTGGGACTGCCGTCACTGAGATGCTTGGTAGGCGACTTTCCAGGAGGAATTTTAGGTGCATTTACAGTTTTCTTGCCATTTAAAATGGGATTTGCAGTTCAGAGTCTCACTTTTCTCTTGAGAGAGCTAAACAGGATGGCAGGGTGTAGTGGCTCATGCCTGTAATCCCAACACTTTGGGATGCTGAGGTAGGTGGATCCCTTGAGCCCAGGAGTTCAAGACCAGCTTGGGCAACATGGCGAAACCCCATCTCTACAAAAGATATAAAACTTAGCCAGGCATAGTGGTGCGCAGCTGTAATCCCAGCTACTTGGGAGGCTGAGGTGGGAGGATCATTTGAGCCCAGGCAGTTGAGGCTGCAGTGAGCTGTGGTTGTGCCACTGCACTCCAGCCTGGGCAACAGAGCAAAACACTGTCTCAATTAAAAAACAAAACAAAACAAAACAAAAAAACGGGGAAGGCGGGGGAGGTTGAACAGGATAACAGGATGATTTCTTTAATAGGGAGCACAGTGTTTGCGGAGGAAGGAGATGGTGTTTTTTGTTTCACCTTCAAATTGTGGGGCATCAGAAAAGTCACTTGTCACTTATCTTCCATGACTGTCACTTTCTTATCTGTAAGGGAGACATAAACTGTCCCCTCTGCCTCCTTCTCAGGGCTGGGAGCCCCGCAGGCAGCCCTGTACGTAAGGCCCTTTTATGGACCAGCCCCTGTGCAGATGCCTGGAGGCTTGGTGTTACTGGCTCAAGCAAAAACGCAACCTTGTGGCATTTTACCACAGTTCTATAGGATAACAGGGATGACAAGAACTGAAAACACTGACAAGCAAATCTGCAGATGTCTAAGAGAGGAGAGGTTGTTTGGAAGCGTCTCTGAAACATGAATGATTGCCCAGTCTCTAGGGGAAACAACTGTTAGGTATTTGAAATATGTAAACTCATTCGCCAGGAGTTTGCAAGAGTGGGAGAAACTTGCAAAGCAGTGATGCCAAAAATGTGTCTGTAAGGTGAGAAGTAAAGCAGAGCAGGGAATATTAGGGAGGGGCTGGGGTGGGCAGGAGAAAGGCAGCCCTAAAACCTGGGGTGAGGCTGAGGTGGCAGGAGGAAGGCAACCCCAAAAAGACAGGGAAGGACTGAAGGCTTGGGCTGCCTCCCCCTCCTCTTGACCTGGCAACAGGAAGGTACCAGAGGCAGTAGGACTTGGGGTGTCAGGGAGGGGCCCTGTGATGTCATTTTCACCCCCTAATAGTACAAGGGGGGAAATGGAGCCCCAGCAAGCTGGAGTAATGATTCTGGTGGGAAAATGCTTACTAAGCACCATCTCGCTGAATCCTCCCGACCCCATGAGGTAGGTGTATTTTCCATGTCTGATAAGAAGGAAACTGAGGCCAGGCCATGGTGGCTCACACCTGTAATCCCAGTACTTTGGGAGGCTGAGGTGGGTGGATCACTTGAGGTTAGGAGTTCAAGACTAGCCTGGCCAACATGGTGAAACCCTGACTGTACTAAAAATACAAAAATTAGCTGAGTGTGGTAATGTGTGCCTGTGATCCTGGCTACTTGGGAGGCTGAGGTGGGAGGATTGCTTGAACCAGGAAGTTGGAGGTTGCAGTGACCCAAGATTGTGCCGCTGCACTCCAGTCTGGGCCCAGATAAAGTAAAGTAAATTTATTCATCCAAGGCTCCTCAGTGTGGCAGAGCTGGGAGTCCAGCTCAGGCCTGGCCACAGGCCTGTCTGTTTCTAGCTCCCCTGATGGCCCACTGAGAAGAGTGGAAATGTTTTAGGGTGTTTAATTCAAATATTTCTTGAACATCTATCTGTTCAAAAGCAATGTGCATGGAGCATCTGCTGCACGCCAGGCCGCGATGTGCACGGTGTGCTCCATATGATATCTCATTTGATTATGATGGGGCCTTGAGCAGGGGCGAGTGTGGGAGAGTGGCACATACCTAGGCCTGGAAGGATGGTGGGGGGGGTGGTGTCCTTGCAGGTGGGGATGGAGGGAAACAGTACACAGATGGTGTTCCAGCCCCATGGCTCTAGGACTGAATATGCATCTGAATTACCTAGGACCTTGTGCACGTGCAGATCCTGGGCCCTGGCTGAGAGAGGCTGATTTTGAAGTCTGAGAGACACTCAGAAATCTGCACTATAACAGGCCTCCTGGGGGATGCTGATGCAGGGTGTCTGTGGATCACACCCAGAAACTGATCTGTGTGTCAATTCCACAGCAGGGTTTCTTACTGTGCTCCACACACCCAATTGTCTTCCTTACCCAGTGCCAAAACAAAATCCAAACAATAACAAAAAACCTGTGAATTGACTTCACCACACTGGCTGATTCGAAACAAAGCAAAACAAATTTCCTAGAATATGAAATAAACAGAACTTAGTAATGAGGCCCCTCCTGTGGGTGAGCCATAATTCACAGTCACAGTTCACCCCTTTCCACTAGGGGGCATGGTCCACCTCAAAAATTTTAGTGGCAAAAATTTGCAACCTAAAAACTCATTTTACAGCAGGGAGTCCCCTTGCTTTGTGGTTGAAAGTGAGTTGTACATCCTGGGAGAGGCTCTGTTTATCCAAACATCCACAGTATGCACATCATAAAATCTCTGAACTTGAGAAGTGTTAGTTTTGAGACAAAAATTCCTAAGATAATTTTACAAGCTTTTCTTACAAGGGAGAAATTCGTAGAGATTCAAGGGAGAATTTGAATTTTAAAGCCCAAAGTCCCAATGCCCAAAGCAGTGGCCATGAGCAGTGGTTAATGAAACATCTTATGTACCATGTCTGAAATGTCTCGTTCACCTCTCCCGATGCCCACCTTTCTGGCTCACCTCCTGGCCCCTCCCCTTCAAAGGGGGAGATGGCCCTGGACTAATTTGGTGCACACACACCAAGTCTTTTGGGTTCTAGAGTACAACTGACCTGTGTTTGAGTCTCAGCCCTGCCCCTTACCAGCTGTGTGGTCTTAGGCAAGCCATCTAACCTCTCTGAGCCTCAGAGACTGATCTGAGATAGGCAATCAAACTCATGGTAAGAATTAAATAAGTTGATGTGATTTGTAAAGCACCTACCACATAATATGTGCTTTGTGCAATTTGTTCCTTATTGTTTCACCCTTATTGCTTGGAGTCAGGTAGTACTTGTTGAAGGCCAAAATGGTTGCTGTGCGATCTTGGGCCAGTCCCTTTTCTTTCTCTGGGCCTACTTCCCTTTATGCAAAATGAAAAGGTTGACTCAGGTGCTCTCTGCAGTCTTTTCCGGCTGCAATCAGCAGATTCTCAAATTCTGTGAATATGGAAAAACAGATGTGAGTGGTTGAGCCTGTGAACCAGAAGAAGGAGGATTTGGAGAAAGGAACTGTCTTATTTTCCCATGGGCTCATCAAAATGGGAATGAATTGGAAAGAGTAAGAGAGGGTTTTTTCCTTGTCCTCTTTAGAGGGTTTTGCATCCTGGAGACTAGTATGTCTTGTAATTCCGGGGAAGAGAGAGTTTGTTCTTGCTCTTGTAAGCCTAGGCTACTGATTGGGGTTGGCCAAGCTGTCGGGGAGACGAGTGCGCTTCCCAGGGATGACCTGGATACCAGAAGTCCCAGGCCCTGCTTGAACATGGGGGTAGGTGTAGGATGTGGGGGATTGGGCCTCTGGGCCCTGAGGCCTTGAGAGCTGGGGAAAGAGGTTCTCGTGGAGGAGAGAGAGACAGAAGAAAGCTCGGTGAGACAGACCCTGAGGGCAGCACCAGCCAACAGAACTTTCCACAACGATGGAAATGTCCCATATCCGCTCCATCCAATGTAGCATCCGATGTGGCATCCGATGTGGCATCCGATGTGGTATTCGATGTGGCATCCGATGTGGTGTCTGATGTGGTAGCCATTAGCCATGCGTGGCCTTTGAGCACTTCAAATGTGGCTGGAGCAAACTGAGAAATTGAGTTTTCAATTTTATTTCATTTTAATTCATTTAAATTTAAATTGCCATAAGCTTAAGTAGAAGAAGCAAGGTAACAACAGCACCCAACATGAAACCAGAACTGGATGCTTCCTGGCTTTGCAGACTCTCTGGGGTTCTGAACCTCTCAGTCTCTTCCCAGGCCCCCCACGAGTGGAGCCTCAGTGGCAGGCCGTGCCCATGCCTGAGGCTCAGCCTGAGGCCACCTCAGACTTCTTTCTGGAGAAAGCCTTGCTGCAGAAAAGGAAAGTTCCCATGCTGGGGAAGTGGAGCTCAGCTCTGTATTGATATTATTCTTATCTTGCTCCTTCTACTTGCGCTAACCACTTAAATTTAAATAAATTAAAATGAAATAAAATTTAATATTTCACTCTTAGTCACTCTAGTCATGTTTCTTTTTGTTGTTTCTTAACTCCTCCTTGCAGAGGAGCGTTAACTCACAGGCCGTGTGCCCAGAGTCGGCCAAGCCACCCTTCAAGTGCTCAGTGGACTCAATGGCTAGTGGCTGCCCTGTGGGCATGGCAGATGTGGGACAAAGGGCTCCTATGGCTGCCCCTCATGACTTTGAGCTTTGTGACTTTGAATGAGTCATGTGACCTTTGTGCTTTTGTTCCTTGGCTTTACTCACGCCATAGATTTACAGCGAGCTGCTGCAGGCCAGGCTTTGGGTGAGGTTGCGAAGGCGAACAAAACACACAGTCTCTGCCATCTTGGAGCCTACAGTGTGTGGGGAAAGATGGTTATTAGTGGAATATGCACTAAAGAATGCCTGGGTGCCCTGAAGAGCACAGTTTCCAGAGAGCATAAAGCAAAGAAAGCTGACCTGGATCCTGATGTGGGGGTCAAGGCCCAAGGAGAGCCCTCCCAGGGGAAGCAATGCTTACACGGAGAGCTGAAGTAGGAGTGGGAATTGAAACAGGTTTAGGTGAGGATGTAGAGAAACGACTACTCACATGCTGCTAGTGAGAGGGTGAAATGGTGCAGTTGCTTTGGAAAACTGGTGGCTCCTCAAACAATTAACGTACAGTACCATGTGACCCAGCAGTTCTCACCTCTAGTTACATACCCCCGAGAAAATGAAAACGTATGCCCACCCAGAAACGTGAACATGAATGTTCATAGCAGGATTATTCACAATGGGCAAAACAGTGGAAATTAGCCAGGAGAAATGGCGTGCACCTGCAAAAAGGGTGAGGTGCCTGTAGAAAGGAGGTTGGTGCATGCCTATAGTCCCAGCTGCTTGGGAGGCTGAGGTGGGAGGATCACTTGAGCCCAGGAAGTGGAGTCTGCAGTGACCCATGATCGCACTACTGGACTCCAGCCTGGGTGACAGAATGAGACCGCCCTTTACAAAAAAAGAAAAAAAAAGTTCTCACTTTGGTAGCAGATATACTAAAATTGGAATGATATAGAGATTAGCATCACACCTGCACAAGGATGACATACAAATTTGTGAAATGTACCATGTTTATAATAAATTTTTTTAAATTAAAAAAAGTAAAAGAAAAAGAAAAAGAGAAGTGGAAACAACACGAATGTCCATCAGTGGATGCATGGATAAACAAAATGTGATTTATCCATGCAATAGAATATTACTCAGCCCTAAAAAGGAATGTAGGACTGGCACGTGCTACGTGGATAAACCCTAAAAAGATCATGCTAAGTGAAAGAAGGCAGTCACAAAAAAACACGGTTATGTAACTCCATTCATACGAAATGTCCAGCGAAGGAGCGTCTACAGACAGAAAGTAGATTCGTGGTTGCTCAGGGCTGGAAGATAAGAGGATGGTCACTAAAGGGCACAGGGTTTCCATTTCAGGTGATGAGAATGTTTTAAAATTGAACGATGGTGATGATTGAACAACTCTGTGAATATGCTGAAAACCACTAAACTGTACACTTAAGTGGACGAATTGTGTGATACATTAATTCTATCTCAATAAAACTGGGGTTTATTTGGAAAAAAAAAAGAAGAGGAATTAGGGGCTCGGGAGAAGATTTAAGCCCAGACAATGTGTGCAAGTGAGCCTCGTGCCTTTAAAAAAACACAGAAGGCCCCAGTGGTCAGAACCAGCAGAGCCAGCAGCAGAGGCTGGAGATGTGGGCAGCCGGGACATCCCTGGGTTTTGGTGTCCTTCTCAAGAGCACCTAGTATTCAAGAGTTTCAAGTCTGGGGCTACCCTGATGAAACCTGGGTTTTGAAAAAGTTATTCTAGATGCCGTTTGCAAGCAGAGGTGAGGGGAGCTTGGGCAAAAATGCCAGGTGTCAACATGGTGTGAGATGTGTTGTGGGTGAGCAATGACTATCTGGGCCAGTGGTGCAGGGGTAAAAGAATTTACCAAGACAGTTGTAGAGAATGAAAGGCAAATTTACTAGAGAAAGTATGAAACTATGTTGTGAGAATGCAATGGGCAGGCCAGCAGAAGAGGAGCTGACTGCAAGGAAACAAAGGCTGGGGGGAGATTTTATAGAATAATGCTTATGCTGTGTGCCGAAGAGGGCTTTGTGCAATACTGATAATGCAAGGTTGCAGGGAGCCAACTTGCAGGTGTCTGGTGATAAGTTGGGTGCACAATAGGTACCTGTTCTGGGCCATGAAGAAAGGCAGATTTGCAGCTTACGGAGATGCCCCACATCCCCTGGTGGGAGCTTTCCCCTGCTCCCACAGCCTGACTCCTTTTCCCTTACCAGGACTCCACAAGGAGGACAGGCTGGGGGAGACGTAGAGCTCAGCCCCTGACCCATCCCAGAGAGGGAGGGAGAATCCCTTAACTTCCCTGCATGATTCCTTAACTTGCCCTGGTCCTGAGTTACCATTGAGGGGTGTGCCTGTGGCCCCTTGGGGCAGAAAGCTCCTCTGCTATCACATATCACAAAGTGGTTGTACCAGTTTGTTTAAAGAAACACATTCCCAAAGGACACTGGCTGGTGGCAGTATAAGTTGGCACTGCCTTTCTGAGGTCAGTGTGGCAGCATATTAGAAAAGAGCTTAGGATGTTAATTACTCTGGTAGATCATGATAATGATGGCCCCGGTGAATCACACCTCCCTGTGTCCACACCCCTTGGCTTTGTGGTGCCACCCATCAACAGATGGAGTCCATTTCTATGTCCTTTTGAGTCTGGGTTGGCCCTGGGGCTTGCTTTGGCCAATAGAGTGTGGCAGAAGTAACACGATAGCATTCAGCAGTTTGGCGCTCAGTGTGCCTTGGAGCTTCTGCTCTGGCCGCTTGGAGACCTGGGACCGTGTAGTGCAGGTCGCTGCTAACCTGCTGGAGGGTACGTGGCCATGTGGAGGAGAACCTCAACCCGACCACCAGCCCCAATTGCCACACATGTGAGTAAGGCCATCTGAAACCTTCCAGCCCAGTCGACCCTGCTGTGGAATGCAGCCTCATGAGTGACTCCAGAAGAAACTCTGCAAAGGATTTCTTCAGCCAACCCTCAGAATCATAAGAAGTAGTTAATTGTTGTTTTAAATCACTAAGTTTGGGGGTGCTTTATTACCCTGCAAGAGCTAACTACAATACATACCCTTTGAATTAAGCGAATCCACTTTAGTAATTTATACTTATAAAATAAAAATCCAGAAAATAGCCCATGATTTAGGTACAGAGGCATTCCTTATAGCATTGTTTGTAATACAAAGCATCAGCATGATTTTAGTTGCCCAGCAGCAGGAATCAAACAGGATAGGGTAGATCTGTACACTAGATAATCATTAAAAAGTTTTTGTTGAAGCAACTTAGTGGCAAGATTTCCAGAATATACTGTTAACTGGAAAACGAAGACAATTCTTTTTAAGTATGCAAAAGTATGATCTATTAAAATATGCATATTCTAAATATATTTTAATGAAATTGATGGGTCCAAAAGCATATGCAGCTTTGATTTGATAGTATAAAATTATTCTCTAATGTGGGTGTAATAATTCTTCTTCCTCCCAACACTGAGGAACCTTGCTGCTGCTTTCTGTCCCTGTTGCAGGTGGTAAAGGGTGCTTGACTGACACATTTGAGAGGCTGGTCAATCCATGCACAGAGCTGATGTGAGTTAAGGCAAAGGAAGCTTCAACCTTTATTTCACTTAGCAGAATTTCCTGGTTTCTCGGTCACTCAGAGACACCCTCTCAGGACTTATTTCTCACCCAACCAAAGGGGCATCATGTGCTCCTGGACTCCTTTAAGAAGAAAGAAACTTTGGGTGCAGCATCATGAATTGTAAGCAGGAAGCCAGGCTTCTGAGAGACAGATGGAACTGCAGCCGGGAGCAGGGGGTTGTCATTTGTCTGCCCTGAGCCACCAGAAAGGGTTCAGTGAGTCTTGAACACAGTGATTAACTTCTCTTTAATCTATGCATCACTGCACAGCACAGCCAATTGCTTGGCTCCCCCAAGAAGAGACATGAGTCACTCGATGTCTTACTGTGGCCTGAGCACGTTTTATTCCAAGCAGGTGCAACTGTTCCTGTATGTACCTTTGAGATACCCACGAAATGAATAATGCTTGTTGTCCTCCTCCAACACCAACTAAATATTGAATCAATGGTTTGCTATTATAATAACAAGTGAATATTGCACTAAGACTCTTTTGTTTTGCTGGTTCAGTGCCAGGGAGATAGGTTCCTATTTCTTTTCCTGGCTGTTGGGTCACGACTGACGGTCCCTGGGATGTGGGGCATCTCTGTAAGGAACAGGAAGTATATTAACTCATGGGTTAATTGAGAAAATCATTGACGAAACCACATAAGTGTGTGCTGTGCGAGCAACCCTTGGACTGCCATAGAGGCCAGGGATAGGGAGGGAAAATTGGACCCAGCTGTGGCCTGCTTAGCTCTTTTCTTCCAATGTGGGTCACTCCTTGAACTAGGACAGTCTGCAGGTGTTCCCATTGTGCTCAGACAAACACTCAACTCTTAACCCTTGAAAGAAAGAAGTAGGAACAAAGGCCTGCTTGGGCATGTTGGAGACACAGAAATTGTGGAGGGAAAAGCGGCAGGCCCTTTTCACACGGTGGCTGCCTTACCCTCTCTTACTCTGTTATACAATCTGTTTAACTTAGTTAAGACCCTATAGATCTAGATTCCACCCCCTCCTTCCCTACCACTCTCTGGCTGGGTGACTTTTGGCAAATTGTCTATTTTTTCTGAGCCTCAATTTCTCATCCTCACAGAACCATTGTGAATACTAAATGAGGGGCAGAATGGGGACATGTGATAGGCAGAATAATGGCCCCAAAGACATCCATGCCCCAATCCCCAGCACCTGTGAAAGTTAGCTTATGTGACAAATGGAGCGCTGCAAATGTGATGAAGTTAAGGATTTTAAGATGGGAAAATTATCCTAGATTATCCAGGTGGGCCCAGTATACTGAAGGGGTCTTTGTAAGAGGAAGGCACGCCCTCACAGAGGCAGAAGGCAATGAGACTACCGAAGCAGAGACGGGAGTGATGTGGTCACAAGCTGGGGGATGCATGCAGGCCCTAGAGGAACAGACTTTTCCCTGGAGTCTTCGAAGGAACCAGCCCTGCTGACCTTGACTTTAGCCAAGTGAAACTGATTTCAGACTTCTGACCTCCAGAACTGTAAGAGAATAAATTGGTATTATTTTAAGCCATCAAGTTTGTGATTTGTTACAGCAGCTGCAGGAAACTAATGCAGGCTGATTTGTAAAGTCCTCCTGTAAAAATGGCAGAATCTCCTGTAATGTAGCCAGAGCCAGGTGAGGCCCAAAGGGGTGGGTGTGCCTGATAAGCCAGGAACCTGTCAGCCTGCAGGTGTCTATTTGCATGAGCTTATTTGCAGGGTGCTGCCTGTGAGGCTGGACTATGCCTGCTGCCTGACCCTGCCTGGTCACCCAGATATGAGCCCAAGCCCAATGAGGAGACACTGCATGGACAAAGGTTAAGGAACAGTTCTCCAAAGTACTCTGACAGCTTGTGGGTACAAGCTGTGCTGCTTTGGGGCCCAGTGACAGGTGAGGTGTGGAAGGGGGCAGGGACATTTGTTCCATTTCTGTTGCACACTTTACGGCATGGCTACAGCTGGATAGACACCACCTGATGTATTCTGACACCCTGAAGGCTACAGACATCTCAAGACCACTAGCAGACCTCAATCTTGATCACTGTCCAGGTGGCAGTGAAGAAATATCCTCTTGCAGGCAGCAGGCATCACCAAGAGGTTTGAGCCAGAGATATGGTTCTCCCCTGAAGATACCATTGCAGGTGGTTAAGCAAAAGCCACTGGCATTTGGATTAATGTGTGTTGGTGCCCACCCACAGATAAGGCCTTGGGACCCCCAGGCCACTGCAGGGCCTGCCTTTTGGCATCCACCAAGGTTTCTCTCCGGGACACCTGTTCCCTAGTGGACCCAGTGACCTGAGTCCCCAGCACAGACATGACCACACCTCCCATTATGTAAGGAAATCATGTATGATTCTCTGGGGAAAATACTTTCCAGTTCTTATCACTCCTCCCTACCTGCAACACATATTCTGAATCCACCTGGAGAGCCATGAAACTCGATGGCAAGTGGCAGGTCAGATGCCACCAGGCTTCTCCTTCTGGCCCTGTGTCTTCACTCTATCTTATTTTCTTGCTTCTTGCCACTCTCTAGACTGATCTTGCTCATTTCTGGCTTGTTCATCATGACTCCAGGAGAGCGTGGACTTTGCCTTTTCCCCTGTGGAACGCCTGGCTCTGACACGGCTGCACAACATGTCACAGCACTCATATCTCAGTGAATTAATTAGTCGACGCCCCAAGCATACTGAGGGTGGAGGGCGGGTGCCTGGGACTTGAAAGACATGTGGCACATCTCCAGGTCCACTGCACACTGAGCTGGAAGATTTCAGAAATGAGCCATGTGGAAACAGCACAGGAAGCGCACAGAGCGGTTCTTCCATTGCAGTGGCCTGAGGGAGGCTCAGTGGAAAGCTATGGGAGAAACTGACCTGGTCCTCTGCCACGTGACAGCTTCCTCTTCCCTGAGGGCGTGGGAGAGACTGGGGATGGGGGAGGGAGGAGGAAGCAAGTGGGATTTCTCCTTTGGGGTCTTTCTCTTCCTGCCTTCTCCTCCTTGGCCTCATTTTTGTAGCATCGTTACAGACTGCATCTTCTGTCCCCGCCACCGCCCTGCCTGTCCTCCCTTCTCAGGCCTGACTCCTGCAGTCAAGTGTTAAGGGTGTTCTGGAAAGTTCCTTCTGGGTCACCCAGTGCTTAAGAAAATCTCACAAGAGGATCTTAGCATCACTGTGTTTTCCATCTTGAATCATTCTGATATAAAATTTGTGGTACCAAGGTGGGAGGAGGAAGAAAAGGGGAAAGAAAGAGGCAGCGAACGTCTTCATTGATTCAAGGTTTTCTTCTTCTGGAAGTCAGTCCACAAAATCCCAACTGTTCTTGATCTCTGAGACTCTCAAAGCCCTACATGGGTAATGCTTGTGTGTGATAGGAAACAATTTTCTTCCCCCTAGTTCATCTTAGATGGACACTTGTATAAAGTACAAAGAAAAATGAGTAACTCAAAGATTTACAAAATACAACTGCGTTCATGGTGCATTTGTGTGTGGCAACACCCCAATGCTGTAAAGGTTTCTAAATGCTTACTCCCCATTTCTGCAGCTATCCCATTGAGCATGGACAATAACTGTCTGTGCACTGGTACCAGTCTGCGAACACACTTGGGGCTCACAGCATAGATTCATGGACAGACTGCCTGTTTAAGGCTAGAGTCCTGCAAGGGTTAGTTATTCTTTAGTATATGAATCTGCAGCCAAAGACTTTCTCAGTAGAGAAGGAAAAAGAAAAGCCACTCTGATGCTTTACCACTCACCCTGGTCTTGTTACAGGGAAAAAGTGAGCTCCAATAAACATAGGGTCACTAAGCCACTGTCTCCTTGGCAGCAGACAGAGAAGGCCTTGTTTGGTTGTCCAGGACTGTCAGAAAAGGGAGAAGTCACACTTCTGCCATGAGGGAACACTGGAGGTCATGTTGGGTGGGAAACGGGGTATGTCATGGTGCCCTCCACCAGTCCTGTCAGGGAAGCTGGCCTATGTGAGAGGAGTGGTTACTGCCACGTTAGTTCCGAGGATTAGCATGAATCTTGTGCCATGACTTCAAAGTCGTGATGACTCCATTTAAAAAACGGTATTGGAGGGCCAGGAATGGTGGCTCACGCCTGCAATCCCAACACTTTGGGAGGCGGAGGCAGGTGGATCACCAGAGGTCAGGAGTTTGAGACCACCCTGGCTAACATGGCAAAACCATGTCTCTACTAAAAATACAAAAATTAGCTTGGCATGATGGCTTATGCCTGTAATCCCAGCTACTTGGGAGGCTGAGGCAGGAGAATCACTTGAACCCGGGAGGTGGAGGTTGCAGTGAGCTGAGATAGCACCAGTGCACTCCAGCCTGGGTGACAAGAGCATCTCAAAAAAAAAAAAAAAAAAAAAGGTCATTGGTACCTAGGATGGCTTGCGTGTTTACTATGTGGTTGGCTCCCAAGGTGTCATCTTCAGCTACCCTGTTTGGTGGTTGCCATTGTTACCATTGTCACTTCAGAGATAAGGCAACCGGCCTCAAAGAGCCAGAGGGCACGGCCAATAAGATGAGACTTGTGCATGGCATCTGGGATCTGAACAGGGACCATCTGGCTTCAGGGCACCCTTATCTGCTGCATCAGGCCACCTCCCAGGTTCGTAAAAGGGTCTATTCAGGACGCTTTGGAAAAATATTCCCTGGCACAGGGCTCCCTGGAGTCAAAGGCAATCTCTGTGCATTGAAACTATGTAAGAGCAAGAATTCAGCCACAGAAGTCATGTAGAGCAATAGTTCTCAGACTTGAACATGCATCAGAATTACCTGGAGGGCTTGTAATCACACAGACTGCTGGCTCTCAACCTCAGCAATTCTGACTCAGTAGGTCTGGGTGAGATGGGAGAATTTGCATTCAGCAAAGCAGCAGGTGTTGTCCAGGCTGCTGGTCCCTGGCTCACACTTTGGGAGTCCCTGGTGGAGAGACAGGCAGGACTGTGCTCTGGGATGTGCTCTGAATAGGATTGTTACTACCTGGGTGAGGCGGTCCTGAGGGGGTGAGGCGGTCCTGAGGGGGTGTGAATGAAAAGCCTGCTGATAGCTCCACTGTCCACTCCAGACATCCTCCCATCACCCCTTTGCAAAGGGCCAGTCTCTCTAAATGCAACACAGCCATACTCAGCTTTGGGGCATGAGGGCTCAAAAGCAAATGCTCTGATACCTCTTGGACTATGTTGCTAGCCCCGTGCCAGGTGCAAATTAGGTGTTTACCAAGTGCCCAGGTTGATTCTCTTCGATTAGCAAATCCTGTGAATTCCTAGATATCCCCTGGGTGGGAGAAAGAGCTGATACTTTTCTTCCTCCCCACATTATTTTACTTACTTTTAAAATTGGAGATGTACTGACTCAACTCAGAAATGACAAGGTGATACGGTGTGGATATTGTCCCCTCCAAATTCCATGTTGAAATGTGATCCCAGTGTTGGACATGGAGCCTAGTGGGAGGTGTATGGGTCAAGGGGGCAGATCCCTTGTGAATGGCTTGGTGCCATGGTAATGAGTGAGTTATTGTTCTGTTAGCTCATGTGAGAGCTGGTTGTTAAACAGAGCCTGGCTCCTCCTCCTTCCTCTTGCTCCCTCTCTCACCATGTGACATACCTGTTTCCTCTTTGCCTTCCACCATGATTGGAATCTTCCTAGGCCCCCACAATAAGCCAAGCAGATGCCAGCACCATGATCCTTGTATGGCCTCCAGAACCATGAGCCAAATAAACCTCGTTTTAAAAATAAATTATCCATACTCAGGTATTCCCTTATAGCAATGCAAAACAGACTAAGATGCAAACAATGCAAAACAAACAGACATGGGAAGGCAATGGAAAATGAGATTCCATAGGGAAATTGACATTTTATGCAAGAGAAGGAATAAATCAACCCAGCACTCCCACAGCCCAGGCAGGCAGGCTCTCAGTGCACTAGAATCCAACCTGCACATGGTGGGTGACACTGTGTTGTGACTTCTGCCTGAAAAGTGAATCACTCTGGTCAACAAAGCAACATCAGACTTGACAGATGGGACTATTATTTCAGGACCCTCTTGGACCTGGTGTTGCTTTTCAGAGGATCCACTTCATATCACAGCAAACATGTGAAAACTCAGCCCCTTCCATGTTACGGCTAACCTATTCTCTTGTTGATTTTGAAAGGATTTTTTATAATTTTGCTTTTGGAATTATTTAGCCATAAAAAATATTTAATGTATAAGTGGCCATGATTTCTTAGCAGTCTTGTATATTTGGGAACTTTTTGTGAATTGAAATAAATCTAGGCTGGGCATGGTGGCTCATGCCTGTAATCCCAGCACGTTGGGAGGCCAAGGCAGGTGGATTGCCTGAGGTCAGCCTGGCCAACATGGTGAAACCCAGTCTCTACTAAAACTACAAAACAGAAGCTAGGCATTATGGTGGACACCTGTGATCCCAGCTACTCGGGAGTCTGAGGCAGGAGAATTGCTTGAACCCAGGAGGCGGAGGTTGCAGTGAGCCGAGATTGCGCCACTGCACTCCAGCCTGGGCAACAGGAGCATAACTCCATCTCAAAAAAAAAAAATTATGTGTGAATATTTAATTAAATATGTATTAATTCCAATGTTGTTATTTCTTATTTTGGAGCGAATAGATTTTTTTTTTCCTTCAGCATTTAATCATGTCAAAAGGCTCATAGGACCAGGCACTGGCTTTTTAGTGCCTAGAGGTTAAAATATTCCTGCCACAGGTGGGGTGCTCTTCTGCAAACGCCTCAGCCTGGGCGCTCTCCTGTGGACGTTTGTGAAGCTCAGTCCCTCCGCTCCACCGATTGTGAGCATGAGCATCACCTTTACCATGAGGCCGGCCCTGGCCACACTCTCCCTTCCTTGGCCTCCCCAATCCGCTTTACTCTTCTTGCCTTTGCCACCTTCAATGGTTCATGACATGTACTCACTTATCATGTGTACTGTTTACTATCTGTCCCTCCCAGCCCAGCCCCACCTACTCCATTCAGATAGAACAGAAGCTGCAAGAGGACTCAGGGCTTTGTTTTTATCCCAAGTACCTAGAAACATGCCTAGAACTTAATATATTTGTTGGGTAGAAGTGCACATCTAATTGTAGCTAGGGGTCAAGATACTAAATGGGGGCTTTTCCTTATGTGCCCGAAGCCAAGGAAGGAGACAGAACCTTCTCTTGCATAATAATATCTAGGAAAGCTATTGGCCAAGCTTTACCTGGAGGGTGAGTAAGGTCTGGGTGTTGTTTCAGTGCCCTAACTGCCAGAGCTTGAACTCAAAACTGGGGTTGTGCAGGCAGGATGGCTTTAGTTAGGTGCAGGGAAGTCCAATCCATGTAAATGTCATCTGGTGCCTCCTTGACCTAGATGGCCTAATTGCCTCTGATGGCCAGATGGCAAGGAGGTAACAAAGGGAGTCATACTTCTGGAACATACTCCTGGAGTCTTCATGAAGTGCACTTTCCTAGACTTATTCTGTCCCCCATGCGCATAGAGTGTTGTTGAAATTGTCTATGTTGTATCTTCAAAAGTCACCATCAATTTGCCCTTTGGGCCATTATATGTGCCACCTTCATTATGGGGTACCCTTTCTGAAGAGCCCAGTACAGCACCAATTGCTTTCCTGGTCACTGATCAGGGCAACTAATTTCTTAGGCAATTAACCTGCATCGTCCCCTCACCCCTCTTTACTATGCCCTTGAGAATGCCTCAGTTAATTAACTCAGATAATTTCTAACTCCCACTTGAGCCAGCAATTCTTAAATTTAGTTTAAAACCCAAATTTAAAACAGGCAATAGAGATCCTCCTATTTCTTTAGACTGGTGGATATTAACACTCCCAACTAGTAACAACACTAATAATGTAATCATAATTTTTTGGGCCCCAGTGTGCTAGGTAATGTTATCACCAACTCTTAATACATTATAGAAGGATCCTTTCATGCAGTTTAATTAGATAAACATATGCAAATTCAATGGCATTTTTCTTCATTTTGATGAGCAAGGATTTGTTTTGATTTTCCCAGTGGGGAATTTGTGTGTGCAGGATTATGATGTTAAGTTGAACTGTGGTGTGTGTGTGTGTGCCTGTTAAGCCCAGCACTCTTATGTGTCTTTTAAGATTGTCATGGTAGACATGGCAGGAAATGCTAGATCTTGAGTCCCAGCTCTTCCATTTCCTAGGTGCATAATATGCTCCTCTTTCCTCCTCTGTAAAATGGGACACACCTGGCAGGGTTGTACCAAGCTCTAAATGAAACTACGTGTGCAAAACTGAACCTAAAATAGTGTGGCCCACACAGTACTTTGGTTTTGCTCCACTTGTCTGAGGGTCCATCATCAAAGAAGAGATAACAAGTCCATAGTGTCCTCATTGCCTTAAAGAAGTGGTAAAAGTCTAGGTGCAAAGATGCAAAAGGATCTAGATGAGAGAATCAGGCAACAGGTGCAGGTGCAAGGCTTGCAGAACTGACTGACTGTTCAATGAGTTGATAGGAAGCTTTAATTGAACTGGAACTGGGTCTCAGCTTTATCCTGTGAGCCAGTAGAGAAGATGGGGGCATCAAGAGACTCAAGGGGATTGCCCAGGCTCTGCTGTCACTCTCTAACCTTGAGCACACCTTTTCCCATGGAGGGGGCTCCCTATATGTATAAGGGTGGAAAGAGAAGCTGGCACTCCCTTGCTGCCTCCCTTCTAGCATGGCTATGAGAGACAGCACTTGTGAATGGCTCCTCAGTTGGCAGACATGCCAACTGTCTGTCAGAGCCATCTCCAACCCACAGGCTCACAGACAGTAGGATGAGGGCCATGCCCTACCTCCAGACTCCCTCTTCCTGGGATAATAATGTGCTTCCTTGGCTTGCTGATGTTAGTTGCATCTTCACTAATGAAGCAAATGATGCCCTTTCTTTCCCAGAGGAGGTTGGTGCCTGCAAAAGGGACAGCCCCACCTCAGGATGGGAGGGCACCTGGGCTGATGTTCTTCTCCAGTGGCAGCTTGGAGTGGGCACTTCCTCTGGTGCACATAGCCCCAGAATATTTGCCTTTGTTACCAAGATAGGCCCGGATGCACTTTCAAAGAAACCAGAAGCTGCTTCTCTTCAGGAACTTCGTTACCCTGGTTACCTGGCAGGGACATCTGTCTGCCACAGGGGGAGGTCCTTGACAGTAACTAGTGCTTTACAAACACCACAAAGGCCAGGCCAGAGGGGCTCGGCCTCAGGGCCACAGTCATTTACCACCATGTCTATCCTGTCCTGCATTCAGTGACTCATTCTCTCCATTCACTGTTCATTCATTCAGGCACTACTTTGCTCCTTGGTTTTATTCAACTATCAGTTTGGTCATCCATCCATTGATTCATTCAGTATTCAGTTAGACCTTCATTTGTCCACCAATCTTCTCATTCATCCATCCCTCCATCCACCCATCTCCCCATTCCTCCATCCACCCACCCATCCATCCTTTCATTTGGTCAGTCAGGAATTAAACAAGCCAGGCAATCAGTAGACACATATGTACTCCAATATCCAAAGCACTGTCTTTTGGGAGCAAGGATGGAAGGGCACTAACATCCATTGCCAGATTACTATGTGCCAGGTACAGTGCCAACCTCTTAACATATTTGATTTTCACATTAATCCCAGAGGCAAGTATTATGCTTCCCACCTACAGAGGAGGAAAGTAAGGCCAGAGAAACTGTCTAGAGACAGTCAACCAGTAGGAGACAGAGCCAAGGTTCCAACCCAGGGCTTCCTAACTCTTTAGCCCCTGTCTTTTCCAGTTTCTGTTTATCATCACTATTTACAAAGTGCTTTGGTATTCCTGTGATACCACAATCCCGGAGATGCATCATATTGCCCCACTGTGCAAATGAGGAGAGTGTGGCTCAGGGAGGTTGTGAGATGCTGGAGGCCACACGGTGGCTAAGGACAAAATTAGAACTTGAACTCAGGTCTTCTGAATGCAAAGGTTTTGTTCTTTCCACAGCATTGTGTGCTCCAAGAATTAGCCACTTGGAGTAGCAAGTTCTGAGTGGCTCTGTTCACTGGGTATATGGGAAGGAACCCTGGGTTCTGGGGAGGGGGTGATGATCATGTGCTGGGGGGCAGGGGAGGATTTATAAAGGAGGGAGAGCCAAGCCAGGCTTGAAGGACTAGGGAATGTTGCCAGCTGGAGAGCACTCCGAATGAAGCAGAGGTGCAGAATCTGTTTAGGGGTTTGGCTAGAGCAGGACACCTGTGTTGGGCAAAGGAAGATGGAATGTAGGTGAGGCCTTCCCTTCCAGAAAGACTGCTCAAAGAGTCCAGAGGACTTAAGTAATCCACAAATCTGACTGTGTCTCTCTCTTAGTTAAAATTCTTCAATGTCCCCTCTCCATTTCTTCAGGATAAAACCCGCACCCTTTGCCCTCTGTCCCTGTCCCTCTGCCTGTGCACCTGGCCAACACCCAGCAGCCCTGCCCACAGGGCATCCTACCTCTAACATGTCTGTGTAGGTGCCTGGATGCAGTGGCTTCTCCCGGCAGTGACTCAGGGAGCAACTTTTGTTTCAAGGAACCGTATGGGCAGGCCCGCCACTCCCTGGCTGGCCTCTTCCATCCAAAACAAACAGTCTGGCAGGCAGCATGTGGGCCCCAGAATTAAGAGAAGGGCATTTCAGGATAACCAGGAGAGCTTCCAGAGAAAAGCTCATTTGTTTTTAGGAAGTAAAGATGATGAACCCAGGAATAGGCCTGGGTAAGCGTGGGTGTGTGACTTCTCTAATGGCCCAATAGACACCATAATAAAAGCCACTTATTGAGAACTTACTGTGTTCTAAGTCCCATCTTCACAACTTCTATGCAGCAGAGGGATCATTTGCCCAAGGAGGAAACCGAAGCTCAGAACCCTTTAGCCAGTGGCTCAAAGTTCCACAAGCCAGCAAGCAGTAGATTTGAACTTGGGTTTGTCCAGCACCAACAGCACCCTTTGCAACAGCAGCATGGGTCAAAAAGCTTAGATCGCAGAGATGTGATCATTTAGGTCTTTGCAAAAAATCAATCATTTTCATATTTTTAGAGCAGTTTTCCTAAACAATGTGCTAGTCATCTCTTTGGGACAAAAAGCCTAAATGATGGAGAACTATTGAACCAGGACATTAGGTTTTCTGAGTGGTGCTGCTGGGTTGCTATACTGGAGTGAGAACTATACTGACGGGCTTATGTAATTGACAAGAGAAAGGACAAGAGGAATCAGAGAAGGAATCCCACAATGAATCCCAGAATGGTCTCCTCTGACCAGCTTCCTGGGCAGCTCCACATTCCCCAGGGGAAAGCAGGCAGAAATGGAAAGACCAAGGCCATGTAGCAGTGCCCACAATGGAGCTCAGGGCCATGCCAGGACTTCAGCCGCCAGTCCCTTGTAGGTGGGCTCACTTATGCCCCACCTAGGGGCTCCATTCTCCCAGGTTCTTAAGCCCATCTCCACAGGGGCCATATGGGGCTCAGCATCTGATGTGAAGCCTAAGGGCTTGCAATTAAGTCACCTGGAGCTGCTACCAGGAGTGAGCCCTGGGCAACTGCACATCACATTCAAGCTGAGTTTGTTCCACTGGATTTCCTGTCAGACTGTCCATAGGGGTCTCTAGCCCTTTTCCAGGCCTGGGGCTTGCCTTGTTTCTGCCAACCTCCTTTCTGAAAGCCAGATTTGTCCCCAGGCTCATCCACCACACCACTATCCCTTGATGACCCCCACCCCTACTGCCCCATCTCTCATCCTGGACACTGTACTAGGGGCTGATGCTATTGAGGTAATTAAGACATGGTCCCTGCTCTTGAGGAAATCATGATCCCCTGGGGAAAACAACACTACAGTCTGCACATGGGGAGCAGTGTGGTTGCAGAGGACAGAGGACCACTTCTGTAAGCTCAGAAAGATGTCTCAGAGTCAACGAGTTTTGATTGGAGTTAATGTTTGTGTTCCAGTGTAGGCAGATTTTATTTGTGGGAGGTTAGGGAGTGGGGTGGCGCTGAAGGAAAAACCCATTCTGCGCAGAGGAAGCAACATGAAAAAAGACACAGGAGAGGAAACAACTCAATATCCTTCAGCAGGTGAATGGATAAACAAACTGTGGTGTATCCACACAAGGGAGTACTATCCAGCAACAGAGAAGAATGAACTCATACACACAACACAGAGGAATCTCAAAATACTTAGGCTGAGCCAAGGAAGCCACACATAAAAGAGTACATACTGTATGAGTCCATTTCCAGAAAGTTGTAGAACATGCAAACTGTAGTAACAAAAAGCAGACCAGTGGTGGTGGTTGGGGTGGAGGAGGTAGTCGGGGGGAATGATAAAGGGGCAGAGAGCAGTTCTGGGGGTGACAGATGTGTTCACTGTCTTTTTTTTTTTTTTTTTTGAGACAGAGCCTTGCTCTGTTACCCAGGCTGGAGAGCAGTGCTGCAATCTTGGCTCATTGCCACTTCCACCTCCTGGGTTCAAGTGATCCTCCTGCCTCAGCCTCCCAAGTAGCTGGGATTACAAGTGTATGCCACCACGTCTGGTTAATTTTTGTATTTTTAGTAGAGATGGGGTTTCATCATGTTGGCCGGGAAAGTAGCTGGGATTACAAGCGTGTACCACCACGTCTGGCTAATTTTTGTATTTTTAGTAGAGATGGGTTTCATCATGTTGGCCAGGCTGGTCTCGAACTCCTGACCTCAAGTGATCCATCTGCCTCGGCCTCCAAAGGGCTAGGTTTACAGGCGTGAGCCACCACGCCTGGCCTTGTTCATTGTCTTGAGTGTGGCAATGTTTTCACAGGTGTATTTATAGGTCAAATCTTACCAAACTGTGCTCTTTCCATATGTCCACCAGTTTATTGCATATCAAGTATATTTCAATAAAACTGTTTTCTTTTTTAAGGCAGGGAACCTGGAATAGCTGGGGTGTGGGGAGCCCCAGGCAGTTGGGTTAGGCTTAAACAAAGTGTCTGAAGGCTTAGAGGCCCAGGGAGAGTTGTGACGAGAAGCTCGGATTTTATTCCGAGGCAACTGGGAGCCACTGAAGGCTTTTAAGCAAGATGATGGCGCTGTCAGGTTTGTATGGGAAAATGATTGTTCTGGAAAGAGGCTGGTCAGGAGTCCAGGCACAGATGGGAGGACCTGGACTAGGTTAGGAACAGTGAGACAGAGAGGATTGATGGATTCAAAAGATGTTTAGGAGTCAGAATTGGCAGGACTTAGTCTCTCACTGGACATGGAGAAGGAAGACTGGAAGGAGTCAAAGGTGGTGATCAGGCTTCTGTTTGGGTGACTAGGAGCTGGCAGGACTGAGATGAGAACTCATAAGGGGCTCGGCTTTGCCAGATGCTGCCCTTAGGACGCTGACTGCTGTCTCCAAGGCTTCTCCAGGTACTGACAGTGGCTTGGAGTTTCTCTGCTTTTGGGCTGTGGTGCTTCAGACCACATACATGCTCTCCCTGGAGCCAACTTGAGGCGCTCTGCCAATTCCTTCTCCCTCTCAGTGGTGCTAAGATGCTCAAGTCATGCTCAGTTTCTGGCCCAGATCTGTCCTTGTTCTGACAGGAAGGCAGACAAATACTAAGCATCCAGGGAGAGGTATCATGGGAAGATTCCCGGACCAGGAGTGGGGAGCTCTGAGTTTGACTTTGACTCTTTCTCCTCTTATCTTCAGTTTCCTGTCTGTAAACTGAGGCAGATAAGATCCTTGGGTCCCAGCCCTGGCTGTGCATTAGAATCATCTGAAGGTCTTTTAAAACAACTGATGCCACAGTAAGATTCCATTACACATCTACTAGAAAGGTTAAAATAAAAAGGTTGACAGTATCAAGAGCTGGCGAGAATATGGAACAACTGGAACTCTCATATACTGCTGGTTGGAGTAAAACTGGTGGACCAATCTGGAAAACAGTTTCACTGCTTCTTATAAAGCTAAATGTACTCTTAGTATATAACCCAGTGACTCCACCCAATATCCAAGAGAAAAGAGTACAATTGTCCACCAAAGACTTGCATAAAAATGTTCATAGCAGCTTTATTCATAATAGCCCAAAACTGGAAATTCAAATGTCCATCAACTGGAAAATAGACAAATTGTGCTTTGTGTGCAAAAGAGAATATTACACAGCAATACAACACACATTGATGAAGATAAATTTTATAGAGACAATGTTGAGCAAAAGAAGTTAGACCCGAAAGAGTATAATACATACTGTGTAATGACAGTTATATGAAGTTCAAGAACAGACAGAACTAATCCATGTAGATAGAAATCAGAATAGTGGTTACCTCTGGCTGCTAGAGCTAGAGGAAGCCTTCTGGGGTGTTGGAGCTGTATCTTACCCTGGATGATGGACACACAGTTGATTGAGCTTTATACTTAAGTGTTGTAGACTTTACTATATTTAAGTTATACCTCAAAACAAAGCAAAAAGAAAAGAAGGAAAAAATAATAGTAATCCCAGTCCCTCGTGACCAGAGATTCAGATTGGTCTGGGGTAGGGTCTTAAGAATTTTTTTGGCCGGGCGCGGTGGCTCACGCCTGTAATCCCAGCACTTTGGGAGGCCGAGGCGGGTGGATCACGAAGTCAGGAGATGGAGACCATCCTGGCAAACGCGGTGAAACCCCGTCTCTACTAAAAATACAAAAAAATTAGCCGGGCGCGGTGGCAGGCGCCTGTAGTCCCAGCTTCTCAGGAGACTGAGGCAGGAGAATGGCATGAACCCGGGAGGCGGAGCTTGCAGTGAGCGGATATTGCGCCACTGCACTCTCAAAAAAAAAAAAAAAAAAAAAAAAAAAAAAAAAGGACTTTTTTTAAAGCACTCCCAATGGTTGTAATGGGAAGCAGATTCTAACGTGCATGACATCCATGAGAGCAGTCCCTCTTAAAGACCCTCTTTCCCCAAGGGTCCAGGACTTGGTGCAGGAGAAGTCTGCGGCTGGGCTTATCCTAGAATGTGCAGACTGCAGTTTCAGATAAGGAAATAGGTAGAAAGCTTTCTTTTGTGTGAAGGAAGTTTTGCATGAAGTGCTGGTGCAGAGATGGCTGCTGGAGTCTCCAGCGCAGGAGCAGTCTGGCTCTGTCACCGTGCGCCTGCACTGGCTTCTCGGAGTCAGCCCCACGTGCACACCTGCCCTGGCTACCCTTGGCTGGGGCCCAGGCTTGGCATCCCTTCTCAGCCCCTCGAAAGCCGCGCCAAGGAGTCAGGAAAGCCGTGGTTCGCATAAGTCGCAGTGGGACTGGGCGAATAATTGTGAATGGAATTCGTGCTTGTGACTTCTGGTTCTCACAGCTGCGGATGGCGGGGATCACCATAGGAATTCTGAGTATTGTTCAGCACTGACTGCAGCTTCTATTGTTGGGCTCTGATTACAGCTTTTGTTTCACCATAAAGTACTGTTATTAAATGCCAGTCAGGAACAAAGATGTACTTACATGCCAGGGGGTCAGGGAAGGCATGCTATTTCTAAAGCTGCCCCTGCTGTTAGTCTAAGGGCAGGTAGGTTGTAGGGGGAGGAGGGCAAGCTGGAGGCTTTTAGATGAAAGTGAAATGTTTCTGAAGGAGCCAGACAAGATGGGAAATGAAGACGTCATCGCAGCCCTGCTCTAGTCTTCCCACGTCAATTCATTTATACTTGTTTATTTTTGTGGCCAGGAGAGAGTGGGGGTCGGGTGCACAACCAAACATCTACTGCACATTAGAATCATTGGGAGTGCTTTTCAAAAGTCTTCGATTTGTGGGGAAACAAATTCAAATACCCCCTTAGCTTGGTGGCATGAGCCCTTTCAAGTCAGGCCTCTGCTACGTCCCCAGCACCATATCCACAAGGCTCTGTTCCCCCATTGCACCAAATTCCACTAGAGCCTACACCACAATCCCATCCCAGTCACTCTCATATGAACAAGGACCATAGCAGTCAAAGTAATTCTAGAATCTACCCACTGCCCATGTAAGAGACTCTCAATGTATTATCGCCTTGGTCAAATGGGTTCAGGGAATCGGGCCAAACTAAATCATAGAATCGCTGACATCGATGGAGCCACTAATATGTGCCAGATCTTTATTGCATTATTTTATTGAGGACTAATGATGGGGCTGTGAAGTGGGAACTATCGCCAGAGGAATCAGGTAACGTGTTCAAGGTCACCCAGCTAGTGAGGGCAGATGGACTCCAGGGCCCCACCTTCTTACTTTCCTTTCCAGGGCTGGGGCCCATGACATCCAGGCTCTCCTGGTGGAAGCAGTGACTTTTATGTTCTCTTCCTTTTTTTTTTTTTTTTTTTGACGAAGTCTCACTCTGGTGCCCAGGCTGGAGTGCTGCAGTGAGGCGATCTCGGCTCACTGCAACCTCCGCCTCCCGGGTTCAAACGATTCTTCTGCTTCAGCCTCCTGAGTAGCTGGGATTACAGGTGCCCAACACCACACCCAGCTAATTTTCGGATTTTTAGTAGAGACGGGGTTTCATCATATTGGCCAGGATGGTCTCGAACTCCTGACCTTGTGATCCGCCTGCATCTCGCTCTCAAAGTGCTGGGATTACAGGCATGAGCCACTGCGCCCCGCCTGGTGAGGGGAAGGGGCCTAAGGTACAATTCCCACAGGCCAAGGAGCTTGTGAAGCCCAAGACAGACTTGCTCCCAGATCCTCTCTCCCAGCTTCGTTTGTAAGGAGTCTTCCCCTTCTAGAATGCTCTCTACTTCAGTGCTGCCATTAGCAAGCCACGTGTGGCCCTGGATGATCATCTTGATTTCAGAAAATCTTGTTTTTCAAGTTTTCACACCACATTGGAGCAAGAGTCCACACGTTTGGATGACAGTCAGCATCCTGTGCTCTGCAATTTTAGGGCTTACCACCATCCCAGGTCTGCCACATGTGGTCAGGGTAATTAATGTATGACCTAACTAGGGTGCAGATGCAGTTGGAACCCACCAGACCCCCAGAGATCATAGGGTTGCTGGGGACCTTTAGAATTCCAGTGGCATTCAGCGAGTTTAGATCCTGTCCAATCCAGATGTTCAGTGTTGGGCTCCCTTCCTTGTCTGATAATCCTAAGGCAGGAAGGACCTAGTTCTGCCCTCTACAAGTCTTGGAGGCAAGCATCTCCCCGGATGCCCTTTTTTTCTTCCTTTGTGGGCCTGGAATTTGAGCTGGTTGCTGACTTATTCAGAAATCCTATTCTTGCACCTTGGTAAGCATAAAATATGGACAGTCTTTCGTGGCACCTTCCTGAAGGAGGATTGTGCCCCAGTCCTGGGATGCAACAATTAGCTCCAGAAGGAGACTCCAGTCACCTGATTGGTAATCTGGGCAGGTCACTTAATCTGTGCCTGCTCAGGGTGATTACTGAGAATCACGCTTCCCCTCACTTGGTCGATGCCAGTTGTGTGGCAGGGTCAGAGAGCCAGCTCCGACTCTTCACCCACAGAAGCAACCCCACTGACTCCCTGCCTGGAGTTCTTGTGCCATTTTTACACTAAAAAATAGGGAAGAGCTGTTTTTAACTCTCTGCTGCCCAGTTTCTGGAGGGGACACAAAAAAGAACAAAGCCGGGTTCAGAGAGTGTTCAGTTCACGTTTAATTCTTGTCCTGTCTTGGTTCTGATTTCTGGTTAGAACAGAGGTTTGCTTCTGGAGGTACTCCTTCTGCTTGGCTTCTGATGCTGGCTCTGTCCATAAAGGGGGCTGTGGCATTCATCATTCAACACATACTTCTTTTCTAGGCACTAAGGATACAAGCAGGAACAAAACGTAAAATCCCTGTCCTCGTGGAGGTTACAGTTTAGAGGGATATGCAGAAAATACATATATATATATATGCTTGTATAATATGTAGGAAAGTGACCATTGCTAAGGGGAAAAAGATAATGCAGGAAATGCAGCAGACGTCAAATATTGGAGAGGTGACTAGCATTCAGGAACTTTCTGCGTGCCTCTGTACACTGCTTTTGTGTTGTCAGAGGGGCTGACATCTTTCTGGAAGCCCCAGAGCCCACCACTAAGCATATGGAAGGGGCTCAAGAGCTATTTTTGAATGAAACATCAAAGTGCTTCATACGTGCAAAGCATGATGATAATGATGATAGTGATACTTTAAAGGTAAACTGCAGGCTGGGCGCAGTGGCTCATGCCTATAATCCCAGAACTTTGGGAGGCTGAGGAGGGGGTAGATCACTTGAGGTCAGGAGTTCGAGACCAGCCTGAGCAACATGGCGAAACCCCGACTTTACTAAAAATCCAAAAATTAGCCTGTCATCATGGCAGGCACCTGTAATCCCAGCTACTTGGGAGGCTGAGGCAGGAGAATCACTTGAATCCAGGAGGTGGAGGTTGCAGTGAGCTGGGATTGTGCCATCACACTTTAGCCTTGGCGACAGAGCGAGACTGTCCCCCCCCCACCAAAAAAAAAGTAAACAGCTAAACTGTAGATTCTTGAATTCAGACTCCTCCTTTTTCTTCAGATGAAAAGTAGCAATGGAATATTCCAGCATTCCTCAGTGCCTTCAGTGTGTCCGGAGCGTTCTCGGTTTGCTCCCAGACTGTAATTTCCCCATACTATTTTTTTTTAAATAACACTGAAAGCACTGTTATGTAATAAACCTCTGCATCCAAAAAAAAAAAAAAAAAAAAAAAAAAAGGCTAGAAGAAAAGCAGAGAGCTTTTTCTTTTCTTTCCTTTTTTTTTTTTTTTTGTCTCTGTATTTATTGGCTGATCGGGAGCTATCAATTTTCTGGTTATACTGCAACCTCAAAACAGTCCTGGGATTATCTTGTTGTGTGTCTTTGGGCAAACTGAGTTACTTTTCTGGCTTTCTTCACTGTATGTAAATATGGCTCTCAATGACAAAAAAATCTGGGGGCTTGTTATGCAAAAAGAACAAAGGAACAATTTTTTTTTCTTGAGTCCCGTTCTGTCCCCCAGGCTGGAGTACAGTGGCAAGATCTCAGCTCACTGCAACCTCTATCATGTGGGTTCAATTGATTCTCCTGCCTCAGCCTCCTGAGTAGCTGGACTACAGGTGCCCACCACCATGCCTAGCTAAGTAGAGGGTGTTTCACCACGTTAGCCAGGCTGGTCTCAAACTCCTGACCTCAAGTGATCTGCCCACCTTAGTCTCCCAAAGTGCTGGGATTACAAGCGAGAGCCACCACATTGGCCAAAGGAACAATTTCAAACCACTCATCAATGATGTCAAACGACATTCAGGAGAGAGATCCGGTGGGTCCAGCCTGGAGAGGGTGAGAGGCTCTTGGCCTAAGTGTTCTATTCTCAGGACCAGTATTTTCAGATCAAATAAAAGATGTGAATTTGACTTTGAATTCCAAATAAACAAATTTCCAATCTGGACTCTTCTAGGATTCTAGCACTGAGAAGCTAGAGACTCCTTCTAGACATTCTAGCCAGGGAAGGCAAAGTCAAATGATTAGAGGGATAAGACAGGTGACACCTAGATTTTTGTTTTTAAATGTTAACCACACATTCAGTTAAATCAGCAAAAACCCACTGTGTAGACCAAAGGAAACAATCTGCTCTGGCTACTTTATAAACTATAGTGAGGCCAAACCCTTTCAACCATTATACAGATGAGTCCCCCAAAAGGGACAGATGTCAACAAGGCTGCATAGCTAAGGTTTCCCAAAAGATAATCAAAATATCACGTTGAATGAAAGGCAATTGAAAATGCTAAGTCTGAAAGAGGCAGTAAGAGAGCCGTCTATGCAGTTTGCAAGATATTTTCACCTCCATCAATTTATCAGACTCCGAAAACATTCTGTAAGGCAGGCAGAGTGGATGACACTCATTTACAGTTGAGGTCACTGAGGGTCAGAAGGGCAAAGTGTCACTCTCTGCATAAAGTCACAAAGGTAAGTCTACACAGGAAATTCTACGGCTGTTCACTACACCTCTGATTCAGATAACAGGTAGGCTTCCTCTAAGATTTTAATAAAGACAAACTCAAAATCCTATATGATGTCCCATGAAGAGAAACTTGTCAGGAGGCCAGGCTGAGAGCCCAGACTTCTAACCCAGTTTGCAAATAAAGAAGTGGCAAAGTAGTCAGATTCCAGCCTGTCACCAGGGTTGTGTCTTCTGTCCTAGCAGCTGTACAGCTTGTCTTACCACTGGACATTTGTTTCATGTACATTTTCACATAGGAAGGATGTTCTAAAAGATGTTGATAAAGATTTTTTAAAGGGTTTGAAGGGGATAGGATGTGATCTAAGGTTGTGCAGGGAGAGGAAAGAAAAAAGCACACAAAAATAACATATTTATTAAGAGCCTAGAGTGGCATGCGCTGTGAAAGGCGTGGCATGTAATTCTTTCCCAGTTCTTTGTATGTCTGAATATTTCTCATTCTTCAGGTTTCAGCTCATATATCACATCCTCAGAGAACTTTCCTTGCCACTCTCTCTGAAGAGCCTCCCTCCTCCCCCCACCGCTACTGTCTCTTGAACTTTCGCAGTATGGCCATTCTATTAAAATCTGGAACGATTATGCTAGTTTGCGGACGAGTTCCCCCCAGGCTGCAGGCTCCATGAGGGCAGCGACAGTGTCTCTCAGATGAATGCCGGGTTGCCTATCGCGTACTTGGCACACAATAAGTGCTCGAGAAATTGTTAAACACTCAAGGAATATTTACCAGAATACATATTCATGCTCCAACCTTGTTGAAAGAATTTCGACTAATTCTTCTTTAAGTCTCTCCCATCCTGTTGTACTATTAACACTATTGTAAGTAGGCGGTGGAGCTACATTTGCAGGGAGAGAGAAGAGCGAAAAATTGGCGCGCAGAGCTGTAAAGCGTTTTTCTCCAGGTCACACCGCAGCCTGTAAATTTGTGCCACTTGGACCGATTATGGGACAGCTTGCAAACAAATTATCTGCAAACTAACGAAGCCTATTTTTAAAGATCCCTGTTCCTCGCAGCTCTAGGTGATGACATCAGAAAACCCGGAGTTCCACCTCCGAGCCAAGCCCTGTGGTGCTCAAAAACTACGAATACCAAGAAGCACCGCGGCGCGGCGGCCCAGAGCTCAGTGCGCAACCCTCCCCGGCGCACCGAGGCCGCCGCCGCTGGAACCAGGAAGACACCAGACACCCGGCCCGCCACGCCGCCGGGACCCGCGCGGGGCCTGCCGGGACTCGTAGTCTCTGCGGGCTGGGAGCGCCGGCTCCGGAATCTCAGCCGCCGTCTGCGGGCTGAGGCAGCGTGGGGACGCGTGCGCAGTGCGCGGGCTGGCCGTCGTGGACGCCGCTCCGGGCAGCCAAGCCTCTGTGGCAGCCGGGGCCGCGGCGGCGCGGGTGCTCCGGGCCGAGGCTGCGGTAAAGTTTGGCTTAAGGAACGCGGCCGCGCTGGAGTAGGGGTGGGGGACGGGGCCGCCATAGCGCGGTTCCCGCTGAGGCGAGCGGGGAGGCGCCCGCCGAGGGGCCGGGGGCGCGGGTCAGTGCGGGTCCGGCGCCCCCTCCGCGCACGTCCGCCCCGCGCGCCACAGCACCTGAAGGCCGCCGGGCGGGTTCACCTGCCCTGGCTCGGGGCGGCGGGAGGGGGCGGCGTCTTCTTCCCGTGGGTCCCCGATTGTTTTCCCGACGTCAGCCCTCGGCGGCGCCCGGCGGGGAAGGGTGGGAGGCCCGCGGCGGTCTCGGGGCCAAAGAGCCCCTCGGCGTCTCCGCCCCCCGAGAAATCCCGCTTGGGGCGCGGTGCGCGCAGCTGCCGGGGATTCCCGGTGGCGCCGGTCGGAGCGGCTCCCTCCAGGGCTCTGCCCGCGGGGCGCGCGGCCCCGGGCATCCTTTCCTGGTGTTTAATGCGTTTTGGCTTCAGGACTTGCCGAGGCCGAAGCCGGCTCCGCCCTGGGCCCTGAAGTCGGGCGGTGTAGGCGGTGTACCTCCGCACCTCCGGGGCAGGTGGCCAGAGGCGGCGTTGAAAGCTACTTGCCCAAGGTCAAGCAGGTGGCACCGGGGAGGCGACCAGACCCAGGTCTTTCGACGCCGAGGCCAACTGCCAACCGCAGAGCTTTGGGGCCGTCCTGAGTGGTTTGTGGTTTGTTTCAGATGCTTTCTATTGACCTCCTGGAAAGAGGGGAAAGTGTGTCATAATGAAAGCGGTCTTGTTGCTTATAGTGTTTACTGCCTTTGGTAGAATTCTAGTGAGGCTGTGCCCCCGAGCAGAGCATCTACCGTGGTCTGGGCATATAAATAATGAAACTCCTTTGCTGTCTTTGGGGTCAGTACAAGAAGAGGTTCAAGGAACAAATATCCAGGCAGTTTCTGCATTTTCCTCGTCTGTTTCACCTTCCAGTTCTGCAATACTTGTTTTCTTATTTTACAATTGATCGTTGACTGTTTTAATAAGATTTTCTTTGTCTTAATGAAGTCACTGCCCCTTGTGAGTGAGTTTTCTAAATAGAAAATCTTATTTCCTGTGTGTTTAATGACTGGAACAAGCAGCGCACTATGAGGTTTACACCATTGTCTTTTATCTTAGAACTCCTGATCAATCTGCTTAGTTTCCCCAAGTACTCAGCTTGCATACTTTCTATGTTAATTTGATGCCACTGAAACCATTTACAGCAAAGTTTGGGTAAGAGTTATATGATTTTTTTGTGAAACTATATTTTTCTTCACAATCTGAAGAACTTGAAGACCCGTTATATTAAAATAATAAGATTTATTCTGACCACAATGCCTGTTTACTTTTCATGCTCTTAATTTTTCATGTTGACACACGTGTGGCAAAAGAAATATTTCCCCCAGTGGAGTTAGTTTAAGTGTTTTTTTATCTTGGCCAATTTTCCCAAGGAAAATTGCATTTTAGAGTACTGACACATTTAAACAAGAGTATTTAAGTTTGACAGATTTGAATTAATAAAGTAGTTAATTTATTTTATGGTGCCGTAAACCTTACACTGTATCCACCGACAGTTTTCTCTTGTAGCGTATAGCTGTATCAAGGTATATGACTGTGAATTTAGTGACATTAAGAATATATGTATTATGTAAATATATGTGTGTACACACACCGCGCAGGTGCGCGCAGAGCTTCCAATCTTTATCTTGTTAATTAGTATTTTCATTGTCGCTTTGGTAGGGGGAAGTAGCAGGTTTGTATCTTTTTCTCTCCCCAGTTTTAGCAGTGTAACAAAATAGGGAAGATGGTGTGTAAATTTGAGTTTGTCATAGACTAGGAGAGACAGTGAAGCAGGATAAGTATACAATTGTGAGGAAATTGCCATGAGTTCATAAGCCGGAAGGACCTTTTTAGAAGTGTTTAAGGATGTTAAGAATAGCATTGGATTCTTTTCTTTAAAAAGTCATTGTGGGCAGTATTCAAGTATTGGTTGCTAACATAAAGGATATGACAATATTGACGACTCCTAGGAACATACTTGGGAAAGGTGGAAACATTTTACATTTTTATGGGGACTTCCCCCACCCCCAAAAAAATCATTTAATGGAGATTTAAACAAAGTGACTTTTTGACTTAAGCCTGGAAGTTCTTTATTATTATTATTAGTCGTGCTGCAAATCCCAAAGTTATTTTAATTGTGTGATAATTTGTAACCCAGAATGAAATCTAAGAAATAATTTATTAGCATAATTTAAGTCATACTTTGATATTGACATATTGCTTGAAGTCAAGTCGTTATTGTTTAAGTAACTTATTTGAGAATGAGGAAGATAGTTTTCTGAATAGAGTGTAGTAATTATTTGTGACAATAGTAACACTGCTTTTGTTAGAAAATATTCGGTTTGATAGCACTAACTGCCTTAAAGTGTTTCCTATTTGATGCCGAGTGCGAGCTAACGTAATATACAAATAATTACTTTTCTCATGTTGGAGCAATTTACTTTTGGTAATATTAAAATTTAAATTTGAAGTTTAAAAAATCTTATTTTAGGTCTACAATGATACAATAAAATGACTTCAGTAGGAGGTAAATATTAAAATTTGGTTTTAGGTTTTTTGACCATTCGTGAGTACATACCCAGCATTTAAGAATTTATTGACATGGTATCTGAAAGGAATGCTTTCAGAAAGGGCAGAAAACTTGGTAGCTTTAGATGATTGTCTATAATGCTTAATTATTTTTAGAAACATAAAAATATGGGATGTTTTTATGTAAACATAAAGCATCCTGTTGTTATAGCACTAGAACTCTGTTACACTTACTGAGCAATATTAAACCACTTGACCCTAAGTAACTTTTTTTCTTATGGGTACTGTCTAATAAGGAATATGTGAGTTTGTGATTCCTAGATGCTTAAGCAAACATATGTTTGCTATTTATTTTAGTAAACCTTTTAATTAGTTGAATTGATTTTATTCAGGAAGATGGGGTTTTGGGGATTTTATAAGCTTTCTTTGAACTGAAATTTCTGTTGGATGTAACAGAAAATTAGTCATTTAGTATATTTTTTTTTTTTTTTTTTTTTTTTTTTTTTTTTGAGACGGAGTCTCGCTCTGTCGCCCGGGCTGGAGTGCAGTGGCCGGATCTCAGCTCACTGCAAGCTCCGCCTCCCAGGTTTACGCCATTCTCCTGCCTCAGCCTCCCGAGTAGCTGGGACTACAGACGCCCGCCACCTCGCCCGGCTAGTTTTTTTTTGTATTTTTTAGTAGAGACGGGGTTTCACCGTGTTAGCCAGGATGGTCTCGATCTCCTGACCTCGTGATCCGCCCGTCTCGGCCTCCCAAAGTGCTGGGATTACAGGCTTGAGCCACCGCGCCCGGCCAGTATATTTTTTAAGTTAAATAAGTTTTAGAGCAAAATATTGTTTCCTACATGGAACTCTTATCAGGCTTGTCAGTCTGATAGCTTTATTCTCCAGAAAGTTGTGGTTTTTAGCCCTTTAGGCAGCCTAGCCTTTTATGGTTTAACCATTGAACTCTAGATTCTGGATTCAATCTAACCTCTTGAAGGAAAAGACAATCACGGACACTAGAATTGGAAATGATCTCAGAGAGCTTCTAATGTAGCATCTCACCCGATACAGTAAATCCCTCCTGAGAATTTCCATGTCAGGTGTTCCCTCCCATTATTAAGGGTGAGAATGCTGTTGCATATGTCATCAGGTTATTCAGCAGTCCAGTCTTACTGAGAACAAACACAAGAGTTTTCATGAGTTTGAATTTTCACCATTCACTGCCTTTAACTATATTTTGTAGGCTCTTTCTCTCTCACCCTGCTGTCCCCCACCCCCCATAACATCATGGGTAAATGATAGCTTTTCTGTCATTTACAGTTATCAAAAAGCTCTAGGCTGGGCTCAGTGGCTCATGCCTGTAATCCCAGCACTTCAGAAAGCCGAGGTGGGAGGATGGCTTGAGCCCAGGAGTTTGAGAACAGCCTGGGCAACATGACAAAACCTTGTCTCTACAGAAAATAGAAAAATCAGCTGGGCGTGGTGGCACGTGCCTGTAGTCCCAGATAGTTGGGAGGCTGTTGTGGGAGGATTCCTTGAGCCTGGGAGACAGGTTGCAGTGAACAGAGATTGTGTTGTGGCCCTCCAGCCTGGGTGACAGAAGAGTGAGACCCTGTCTCCAAAATAAATAAATAAATAAATAAATAAATAAATAAACCCTCCAGTCCATTCCATTTTGAAAGTTCAATCTCATATATATTCAATTTAAAGGTTTTTTTTTTTTTTTTTTCCCCCTTCCTTACCCCATGGTCAGGCCACTTACTTCCTGAAGCACTTGGGGTATGGATGGCTTGTGGTAAGCTCCCGGGATACCTCTTTCCTTTCCCTCTTGAGGGATCTACTTGGATACAAACGTGTCAAGAAGAGAAGTAGAAAAAGACAAGTGTTTGTTACTCGTGCTGTTAAAGTCCTCTCTTGATTAACAGTGGCAGGCCATTGCAGTCCACTAATAGGCAACTAAACTGGCATTTTTGGTGAGATCTTGCAGGGAGACTCCTGCTGCAGTTTCTGGATATGAAATTTTCTGTAGCTAAACCTTTCCAACCTACACACCCATCTGCTTGCTCCCATCCTGTCAGTTTACCCACTGGTTACGTGAATGTGTGTGAGTTGGGGTGGAGATCTTTTCTCTCTGCAGAGAGATATTTTGATAATGGCAAAACAACTCCAGTCCAGGTACCCTGTGGTTTCCATTCAACCGACTGGAAACTCACTTCCTTGTGATGTCAAATAGTGGCATACAGACTGCTTAAGTCTGCCTTCTTTCTGCGCGCTGCCATTTCTTATCAGTTCTCTTTGTCCCCCTTTTCAAGTAGAGGCACGGGGTCCGTCTCTCAGTCTGCTGCGTAAGTAGATGTGGAACTGGAGAATGGGATGGGAGTCTCTTCTAGGCCCCTCTGATCTTGGTGAGTGACTTCTGTTAGAGGCCCCTGCCACTGTTTTGGGTGAAGACCTCCTTCCTTTCCCTGTGTTCTCCCTGAAGACTTCTAGTTCTTTCCCTCTCTTCTGTCAACTGCTCTTACAGAGTGGAAGGATGGTGCTGATTAGGGTGCCAGAGCCATGCCTGACTCTACAGATATTTGCTCCTCGTTATCTATATATCCTCAGCTTTGTGTTTGTCAGTGATTGTGGGGAACAGGACTAGTCCCACTCGACATGTTTTAACAAATAATAGTGAAGTCTTGTGGCCTGATGAGGTCTCACTGTGCAGAATTTAATTTTTCTTTGCTTTTTCTTCTATCACTCAGGCTGTTTCTGTGTTTTGCTTTTTTTTTTTGGCTTCCTGGTTCCTGACCGATGAGGTGTTAACTGTGATTATGTTAATTTATGATTGATTTGTAAGATCTAACTATACCTTAGTGTATGAGTAAAGCTGAAGGAGAAATTTGGGTGGGGGGCATGTTATAATTGTGTCTGTTTTTGCCTCATGTAATTTTTACTAAGAATATAAATTCAAATGGAAATACAATGTTTGAACCTTTTTCCTTCCATTATTTAAATAAATCAGTTAAATCTGGTAAATGATTCTTGTCTGATGAGGAAGAACAACTTTCTGTCTGGAAACTTAATGTTAACTTTGATGCAGTATTTATGGGTTACTTCATACTTCATTCAACAATAGTTACTGAGGGTCTTCCATGTGACAGCCACTGTTTTGGGCATTGGAGAAACAACAGTAAATAATAAATCCCTGCTGTCATGGGACCTACATTACAGTGTGGAGAAACAAACAAGAAATAGGTAAATGAGTAAACTGTATCATTCGTTAGATACCAGTAAATGCTAAGGAGGAGAATAACATGGGGAACCGAGATGGAAGTGGCAGAATGGTTTGGAGGATTTGCAGTTTTAGATAGGATCTAAAAGGAAGTGCTCAGTGAGAAAGTGACTTTGAGTTAAGTCCTTGAGTGGGAATCTTGTCTGGTGAGTCCAGCGGCCAAATGAATGAGTAAGGTGGGTACTGGGATGGGATAACAGGGCAGACGAGGCCTAGCAGTCTTTATGAGGGCTTTGGTTTTTGGATTTTTACTTTGAATGAGATGGGATCCTGTTGAAACAATAGTTGTCAACCTCGACTGAATGTTAGAATTATCGGGGAAGCTTTAAAAAAGTACTGATGCCTCGATCCCATCGCAGAGTTTCTGATTTAATTGGTCGGCGGTGGTGGGGGAGGCAGTGTTTTAACGTAGGCATCAGGAATTTTTAAAACTCTCAGGTAATTCTAATAAGTGGCCAAGGTTGACATCTATTGCATTGAAGAGTTTTGAGCAGAGTGAGGTATTACATAGTATTGAGGAGTGTGAATCTAGAGCCAGACTCCTCCAACTTGACTCCTGGCACTGCCACTCCTAAGCATGTGACCTTGAGCAGATGTCTTGGTTTTCTCATCTGTAAAATTGTTATAAGGATTAAACAAACTAATATTTAGGTATTTAGAAACGTGCTTTGTGAGTAGTACTATGTGTGTTTATTGAATGAACACTTGAATAAATGTTTTAATGGTATCACTTTGACTGCTGTGTTGAGAATAGATTGAAGTGTGGTAGGGGCCAGATCTAGGAGAGACCCTTGGCAATAATCCAGGTGGGAGGTCATGGTCACTTGGACCAGAGTGGCAGCAAGTGGTGAGAAGTAGGATTCTTGTTATAATTTGAAGATGGAGATGACAGGATTTGCTGATGGATTGGACATAGGATAGGATGTGGTTTGGATTTGTGTCCCCACCCAAATCTCCTGTCGGATTGTAATCCGCATTGTTGGAGGAGGGGCCTGGTGGGAGGCGATTGGATCACAGGACAGACATCCCTACTTGCTGTTCTCATGATAGTGAGGAAGTTCTCGTGAGATCTGGTTGTTTAAAAGTGTGTACCTCTCTCTCCTCTCTTTTTTCCTCCTCCTCCTGCCATAAGAGGTAACTCCTCCCTCTTCACCTTCCACCATGATTGTAAGTTTCTTAAGGCCTCCCCAGTCATGCCTCCTGTACAGACTGTGGAACTGTGAGCTAATTAAACCTCTTTTCTGTATAAATTACCCAGGTAGTTCTTTATAGCAATGCAAGAACGGACTACCACAGGGTAAGAAAAATTTAAGTATGACTTCAAGGTATTTTACCTGAACAACTGGAAGAAGGGAGTGGCCCTTTACTGAGCTAGGGAAGGCTGGATCAGGTTTCTGAGGGGAATATCTGGAGTTCAGTTTAAGTTTGAGATGGCTTGTTAGATAAGTGGAACCGTAGAATAGGCAGTTGTATACATGGGTCTGGAGGTCAACAGTGTTCAAAGCTGGAGATAACAGTCTGGAAGTCATCAATATTTAGACCTGTGAGAATGAGTAAGCTCACCAAGACACTGAGTATATGTAGGAAAGAGATCCACAGACCACTCTCAGGGATACTCCAGCAATAGAGGTCTGGGAGATGAAATAGTCCTTAGGGTTTCTAATGTACTCTAGAATGAAATACAATTGTAATTGTTTCTTTTTTTAAAAAAAAAGCTTTATTGAGATATAATTCACAACATATAATTCACTTATTTAAAATGTATGATTTAGTACATTCACAGTTATGTGGATAACACCACAATCAATTTTAGAATATTTGTATCTCCCCCGAAGAAACCCTGTACCCTCTCATCCTTAGACAACAACTAATTTCCTCTGTACCTAGGCAACTAGTAATCTACCTTCTATCTTTATAGATTTGCACATTCTGGATATTTCTTGTCAGTGGAATCATACTATACTTGGTTTGTTTAGAGAGAAATGGTATCCATTAGTACCTAGCTTCTAGATCCAATAGATACCAAGTTATTTGGTAAAGGTGGGGGCTATAAGATCTCTCCAGTGTAAAGATATATTTCCTGTTTGCAATTAGTAACAAAACTGTGGGATGATATTTTGAGACTGTGAATATTCTGTTTCCTAATAGCATTTCATCTACTGGTTTTAGTGTTCATTGAAGATGCTTGTGTAAATCAGTGAGACATTGGGATTACAAAGTGGTGATTTTCTGTTACTATCATATCTTCAGAAATTATGTAGTTCATAGTATTTCTAATTCAGACATATTGTACACAGTTTGTTCTTCTGTTTTGTGTTTGTACCTCTTTTCTCTCACTGTGAAAGTCTTGGTTTCTAATAACAAATAAATGTTTTCTTTTATTTTAAATATAATTAATCATATCAACATATTTACATTATCCAATAATGTACATTATAATGATCTGGAAGTCTTATCATACCTAAAATGTTTCACATTACAGTACCAAGTAGGAATGCTGGATCATAGGATAACAGTATATATGATTTTGTTAAATAGTACCAGATTCACCCAATAGGGTTTTACCATTTTGCCTTCTTACCAGCAATGTAAGTTTCTGTTTTCCTACAGCCTCGTCAGTGTAGTGTGTTGTCAAGCTTTTGAATTTTTGCTAGTCTAATAGATGAGAAATGGTATATCTGTGTAGTATAGATTTAAAAATCTTCTATTATGGAGATATGTGAACATCCACAAAAATAGAATAGTGTAACCAATCCCGTGAACACCATCATTTAGCCCCAGCAACTACCAACCCAACTACCAATGCCTCTTCTCTTTATTCCCTTCTCTCAAATTATTTTGAAACAAATCCCAGATAACATTTTTTTCTTTTCTTTCTTTCTTTTTTCTTTTCTTTCTTTCTTTCTGTTTTTTTCTTTGTTTGTTTTTTTGAGACAGGGTCTTGTTCTGTTGCCCAGGCTGGAGTACAGTGTCACAGTCATAGCTTACTGCAGCCTCAATCTCCTGGGCTGAAGCGATTATCCCACCTCAGCCTCCCAAGTAGCTGGGACTGCAGGCACGCACTACTATGCCTGGCTAATTTTTTTTTTTTTTTGGTGGAGATAGTGTCTCGTCATATTGTAGGCTTGAACTTCTGAGCTCATGCAATCCTCCCACCTCAGCCTTCCGAATGCTGGGATTACAATTGTGAGCCACCATGCCTGGCCCCAGATGAATAACATTTTATTTTATATCAGTAAGTATCTCTAAATGAAAAGGGCTCCTTCTTTTTTTGGTAACAATCACAATACTGTTATAAAAATAATGTGTCTGTTTTCTTAATATCATCAGACAATATTCAAATTTCCGATTTTCTTGAATATATCAGTTTTTTTTTTTTTTTTTAAGAAACAGGATTTAAATAAAATCCACATGTCATGATTGGTCCAGATGTCTTTTAAAGTATTTTTAAGTTCATAGGTTTCTCCTGTAGTTCCTTTGCTTCTCCTGCTTTTGAATTTAATTTTAAAGAAACCAGTTATCTTTCCTGAGCCATTTCTTACCATATAGATTTTGCTATTTGAATCCCTGTGATAGTTTCTTGTGTTCTTCCTATTCTTGCGATGTCATTGGCAATGGCTACATCTTGGTATGGTTTTTTGTCTTTCTCCTATTATGAGTGATACTGAATACCTCGTCATATATTTTAAGGGCCATTTTTATATCTTTTTTGGTACAATGTCCATGTCTTTTACTCATTTTTCTATTGAACGTTTGATATGTTTCCCTTGACATTTTTTGCAAGCTCTTTAAATGTTAGGGAGATTAGCCCTTTGTCTGTGATATAAGTTGCAAATATTTTCTACTGGCTTTGACTTTGCTTATCAGGTTTTTGCCATGGAAAGCTTTTAAAAAACTTTATCTGTAGTCATTTATAAATGAGTTTTTAAAATTGTTATTGGGCCAGGTGTGGTGGCTCACACCTGTAATCCCAGCACTGTGGGAGGCCAAGGCGGGTGGATCATTTGAGGTCAGAAGTTAGAGACCAGCCTGACCAACATGGTGAAACCCTGTCTCTACTAAAAATACAAAAATTAGCCGGGCGGGAGTGGCGTGGTGCCTATAATCTTAGCTACTTGGGAGGCTGAGGCGTGAGAATTGCTTGAGCCTGTGAGGTGGAGGTTGCAGTGAGCCGAGATCGCGCAACTGCACTGCAGTCTGGGCAACAGAGTGATACCCTATCACACACACAAAATTTTTTTTTAATTGGCACTGGGTTTTTAATTAACCTCTTGAAGTTACATTCAGTAAACTGCATCTGTTTAAAATGTATAATTTGATGAGTTTTGACCATGTCTACAATCACATTAAGATACAGAACATTTCCATAACTCTGAGAAGTATCCTCATGCCACTTACAGTCCTTCCCTTCACCCTCAGCTCCAAGCAACTACTACTGATATGCATTCCGTCCCTATAGATTGGTTTGCAGTTTTCAGAATTTTATAGAAATATAATTATTTCTATAAATTATATAAAAAATATATAAATATGTATATAAAATATATAAATTATACAAAATAAATAACACTAAAACCACTACATGAAATGTTGTTAGGAAACAGAACTATTATAGAAGGCCATATCCTTTTGTGTCTGGCTTTTTTTTTTTTTTTTTGAGACTCAGTTTTGCTCTTGTTGCCCAGGCTGGAGTGCAATGGTGCGATCTAGGCTCACTGCAACCTCCGCCTCCTGGGTTCAAGCAATTCTCCTGCCTCAGCCTCCTGAGTAGCTGGGATTAGAGCATGCATCACCATGCCCGGCTAATTTTGTATTTTTGGTAGAGACGGGGTTTCTCCATGTTGACAGGCTGGTCTCGAGCTCCTGACCTCAGGTGATCACCTGCTTTGGCCTCCCAAAGTGTTGGGATTACAGGCGTTGAGCCACGGTGCCCGGCCTATTTCTGGGCTTTTTTCTGCTTAGTGTTATCATTTTGAGATTCATTCATGTTGTTGGATCTGTCAGTAGTTCCTTTTTACTGTAAAGCAGTATTCCATCTCTATTGATTTGTTTCATGTCCCATATCTTTTTGATCTGGCTTCTTTCATATACCAAGATACAGTTGAGATTTATTAGTTGCTCATGTATCAATAATTTGTCCCTTTATTTTGCCAAGTAATATTTTATTGTATTGGATGCACCACGGTTTGTTTATTCATACACCAGTTGAAGGACATTTGGGTTGTTCTTATTTATTTATTTTTGCCAATTATGACTAATACTGCTGTAAACATTTGTATCCAACATTTGATGTGAACATAAGCCTTCAATTCATTTGGATAAATACCTAGGAGTGGGATTGCTGGGTTGTATGGATATGTTTGATTATAAAAACTGCCAAACTGTTTTCCAAAGTTGCTATGTCATTTTGCATTCCCACCAGCAATGTATGATAGTTAATTTATTCCACATCTTTGACAGCATTTAGTGTTGTCAGGGTTTTTTTTTTGTTTGTTTGTCATAGACATTTTAGTTGGTATGTTATAGTATCTTGTGGTTTTTATTTGCAATCACTTTCCTGAATAATTATGGTAGGCATCTATTTGTGTGTTTATTTACTATTTTTATATCTTCTTTGTCAACTTGTGTGTTCCAAGTTTTTTGACCATTTTCTTATTTAGTTGTCTTTTTGAATTGTAATGATTACCTGCCTGTTCTAGGGTATCATTTGTTGTCTAGATACATATATATTGAATATTTTCCTCATTTGGTGGCTTGTCTTTTCATTTTTTTATGGTGTCTTTTGAAGAGCAATTTTAAAGTTTGGTTACGTTTCAAATATATCAACTATTACATGATTCAGGCTTTTTGTGTCTTATCTAAGAAATATTTGTCTCCCCTTAAGATCCTGAAGACTTTGTCCTATATTTTGTTCTAGAAGCTTTATCATTTTAGCTTTTACATTGGATCAGTGATCGATTTAGAGTTAGTTTTTTTCCTCATAGATAGTCAGTTATTCCAGTCTTGTTTGTTGAAAAGACTGTCCTTTCTCTACAAAATTGCCTTGGCACCTTGGTTGCAAATTAACTGTTCTCTCCTCCTGTTTACTAGAAGAATTTGTAAAAGATTGGTGTTATTTTTTTCCTTAAGGGATTGGTAGAATTCACATATAAACTATTCTAGGCTTGGACTTTTCTTTTTGGGGTTTTAGTAATGAATTCATTTGCTTTAGTAGAAATAGGTACTTTAGATTTTCTTTTTCATCTTGTGTCAGTTTTTTCAAAATTGTGTTTTTTCAAATAATTTGTTTACTTCTAAATTGTCAAATTTGTTTGCATGAATTCTTATTACCCACTTAATATCTATAGGGTGTGTAGTGATAACCCCTCTGTACTTCCTAGCATTGGTGATTTGCTTTCTGTCTTTCACTTGGTTCACATAGCTATAGATTTATCAATTTGATCTTTTCAAAGAAACAGCTTTTGGTTTTAATTTTCTTCATTGTTTGTTTTCGGTTTTATTAGTTTCTTTTCTGATATCTATTATTGCCTTTGTATTTTGGGTTTACTTTACCTTTTTCTAGCTTTGTTAAGGTGGAGTTTATGTCGTTGATTTTGGACCTTTTCTAATAAAAACATCTTAAGACTAAATTTTCCTTTAAAATCACCTTTAGCTGCATACTACAAATTTTGACTTTTAAAAATTTTCATTTAGTTAAGAATGTTTTCTGATTTCCCTTTTGATTTCTTCTTTTACCCATATTTTATTTAAAAGTGTATTTTAATTTTCAAATAGCTATTCAGGTAATAATTTCATCTATAGCACTAAAAACCAATGAAAATTCTGACATTTGTTTATAAAATTCCTTGAATGTTCTGTATATTATATTTATATGGTATATGCCTGAGGGCTTTTCTGTAGCCTAAAATAACAGTTCATTATTTTTCACTGTTCTCTGGATTGAAGGAGCTCATTTGGGCAGTTCCCTCTTGGGGGTCTTTCTCTCTCGTAGTTGCAGTCAAATGGCAGCTGGAATGAGAGTCATCTGAAGGCTTGACTGGGTTGGATGATCAATATAACCTCTTCACTCACTCTGCTGGAATGGCTGGGACAGCTGGGTGTGGGCTGGTTACCTCTCTCTACACAGCTTCTTCATGGGATTAGTTGGCTTTCCCACAACAGGGCAGTCTGAAGGCAGTCAGATTTCCTATATGACAGCTGACTTCTAGAGTGAGCATTCTAAGACATTGAGTTTTTTCAAGTAGCTAATTTATCTGCTCTATTCTTTTAAACTAAGAAATAGGATAAATTGTATTGGGGCAGTCATTGTAGAAGCTGCCTAGTAAGTAACATTACAGCATCCTTTATTTTTATTATTTTAGTCGAGGTGAAATTAGCATAAGATTACCCATTTTAGTGTGTGGAACCCAGTGACATGTCATACTTTCACAGTGTCAGTGTTGTGCAGCTATCACCTGTATCTACTGTCAAAACATTTTCATCACCTGTTAAGCAGCTCTTCTGCATTTCCCACTTTATTCAGCCTCTGGCAACCACCAATCTACTCTCTGTCGCTCTGGATTTGTCTATTTAGGATCTTCCATATAAATAGAATCATACAACATGTACCTTTTTGTTGCTGGCTTTTTTCATTTAGCATCTTTCCGAGGTTTATCTAGGTTGTATAATGTATCAGTACTTCATTCCTTTTTATGTCTGAAAAATATTCCATTGTATGCATATGCCACATTTTATTCATCCATTCACCCACTGATGGATGTTGGGGTTGTTTCCACCTTTTGGCTATTTGTGAATAGTGCTGCTATGAACATTTCATATACAAGGGTTTATTTGCCTACCTGTGTTCAATTCTGATATCTGTAGGCAAATCTCAGAGATATTGTGGGTTCAGTTCCAGTCCATGGCAATGAGATAAATGTTGCAATAGAATCAGTCACACTAATTTTTTGGTTTCCCAGTGCATACAAGAACTATGTTGTATTACACTATACTGTAGTCTATTAAGTGTGCTATAGCATTATGTCTAAAAAATGTACATACTGTAATTTGAAAATATTTTATTGCTTAAAAATGCTGACAGTCATCTGAGCCTCTTCAAATGAGTTGTAATTTTTTGCTGGTGGAGAGTTGTACCTCAGTGTTGATGACTGCTGACTGTTTAGGGTAGTGGTTGCTGAAGGTAGGGGTGGCTGTGTGATTTCAAGAAACCACTTTTTTTTGCTCATCCATGGAAGCAGCTCCTCATCTGTTCAAGTTTTAGCATGAGATTACGGTAATTTAGTCACATTTTTAGGCTCCTCTTCTAATTCTAGTCCTTTTGCTATTTCTGTCATATCCACTGAAGTCTTGAACTCTTCCAAGTAATTCATGAGGGTTGGAATCAACTTCTTTCAAAGCCTTGTTAATGTTGATATTTGGACCTCCTCCTGTGAATCATGAATGTTCTGAATGGCATCTAGAATGATGAATCCTCTTCAGAAGATTTTCAATTTACTTTGCCTAAATCTATCAGAGGAATCACTATCTATGGCAGCTGTATTTCAAATCACAAATGTATATCTCATATCACAAAATGTGTTTCTGAAATAATAAGACTTGAAAGTTGAAATTACTCTTTGATCCATGAGCTGCAGAATGGATGTCGTGTTAACAGGCGTGAAAACAACATTAATCACCTTGTACATTTTCGTCAGAGCTCTTGGGTGACCACGTGCATTGTCAGTGAGCAGTGATATTTGGAAAGGAATCTTCTGAGGAGTAAGTCTCAACAGTGGGCTTAAAATATTCAGTGACCGGGTGTTGTGGCTCATACCTGTAATTCCAGCACTTTGGGAGGCCAGGGTGGGCAGATCACCTGAGGTCAGGAGTTCGAGACCAGCCTGGCCAACGTGGTGAAACCCTGTCTCTACTAAAAATACAAAAATTAGCCAGGCATGGTGGCACGTACCTATTAATCCCATTTACTTGGGAGGTTGAGGCAGGCTGAGGCAGGAGAATTGCTTGAACTTGGGAGGCGGAGGTTGCAGTGAGCCAAGATTGTGCCACCACTCCAGCCTGGGCGACAGAGCAAGACTCCATCCCCGCCCCCCAGCCAAAAAAAAAGCAGTAAAACATGCCGTAAACAGGTGTGCTGTCATCCAGACTTTGTTATTCCATTTCTAGAGTACCGGCAGAGTAGATTTAGCATAATTCTTGAGGGCTCTAGGATTTTCGGAATGGTAAGTGAGCAGTGACTTCAACTTAAAATCAGCAGCTGCATTAGCCCCTAACAAGAGTCAGCTTGTCCCTTGAAGCTTTGAATCAGGCATTGACTTCTCTAGAGCTGTCAAAGCCCTAGATTGCATTCCAATGGAAGAGTTCCACATACATTGAAAATCTCTTTAGTGTAGCCATCTCCTTGATCTCAGCTAGATCTTCATGGATAACTTATGGAAGCTTCTATATCAGCACTTGCTGCTTCACCTTGCACTTTTATGGTAAAGAGATGGCTTCTTTCTTTAAAACTCATGAACCAACAACCTCTGCTGGCTTCCAGTTTTTTTTCCTACAGCTTCCTCACCTCTCTCAGCCTTCAAATAACTGAAGAAAGCCTATCTTTGGGTTAGGCTTTGACTTGAGGGTAATACTGTAGCTAATTTGATGTTCTGTCCAGACCACTAAAGCTTTCTTCATATCAGCAATAAAGCTGTTTCACTTACCATTCTTGTGTAGCACTTTTAATTTCCTTCAGGAACTTTACCTTTGTGTTCATAACTTGGCTGTTTGGTGCAAGAAACCTCACTTTTGATCTGTCTCAGCTTTTGATATGCTTTACTTACTAAGCTTAGTCATTTCTGGCTTTTGGTTTAAAGTGAGAGACTTGGCTGGGCATGGTGGCTCATGCCTGTAATCCCAGCACTTTGAGAGGCCGAGGCGAGAGGATTGCTTGAGGCCAGGAGCTTGAGACTAGCCTGGGCAGCATAGTAAGATCCTGTCTTTACAAAAAATAAAAAAGTTAGCTGGGCATGGTGGTACATGCTTGTAGTCCTCCCACCTATTTGGGAGGCTGAGGCAAGAGGATTTCTTGAGTCCAGTACTTTGAGGCTGCAGGGTTGCCACAAACCTTCAATTTGTAAAAACCCCAATATATGTGAAGTGCAATAAAATGAAGCACAGTAAAACGAGGTGTATGTGTACCTAGGAGTAGTAGTACTGGGTCATATGGTAATTCTATGTTTAACTCTTGAAGAGCTGCCAAACTGTTTTACACAGCTGTTATACCATTTTACATTCCCACCAGCAATGTAGGAGGGTTCCAATTTCTCCATGTCCTTGCCAACATTTGTTATTTTCCTCTCTTTTAATTATAGCCATCCTAGTGGGTGTGAAGTTTTATCTCATTGTGGTTTTTATTTGGATTTCCCAAAATGACTAATGATATTGAGCATCTTTTAATGTTCTCATTGGCGATTTGTTTATCTTCTTTGGATAAATGTCTCTTCGAGTCATTTGCCCATTTTAAACTTGGACTGAAGTTTTTGAGTTCTGAAAGTTATTTATATATTCTGGATATTAGACCTTTGTCAGATAACATAGTTTGCAAATGTTTTCTTTCCTCCTGTAGATTTTCTTTTGACTTTCTTGAAGTCCTTTGATGCAAAAAAAGTTCTAAAAATTTGATGAAGTCCAATGTATCTTATTTTTGTTGTTGCTCATGCTTTTGGTATTATATCTAAGAATTCATTGCCAATTCCAAAATAAGATTTACCGCATACTTTCTTCTGAAAGTTTTCTAGTTTTAGCTTTTAAATTGTTAATCCATTTTGAGTTAATTTTTATATATGGTGTGAGGTAGGGGTTCCAGCTTCATTCCGTTACATGTGGATATCCAGTTGTACCAGCACCATTTGTTGAAGAGACTTTTTTTCCCGCCTACATTGAATGGTATTAGCACCCTTGTTGAAATCAGTTGACTATAGATGTATAGGTTTATTTCTGTGCTCAAATTCTTTTCCACTGATATATGTGTATTCTCATGCAAGTTGATAGCTTTTACCTGTGGTAGATGGTAATACAGAGTATTGATTTTTCAAGGTTTGGTTGCATTGTAAACTTTTTTTTTTTTTACAAACTTATGGTGAATTTATTAAAGAAATTATTTCCTTTTAAAGTCAGATTTATAAGAACAATAACAACAACAACACACAGACTTATTGGACGGTTTTATTTAAAACTTTTTGGTGTATTTTATCATTTCTCTGACTGCACATGGAATAGTGATGCCGATACATAGTGTATCAGTGTGCATTGTAATTGAATTTTCACTGTAAGTTAAATTTACCTTGAGCCTCTACATAAAGAACTACTTATGTAAATTCATCCTGCTAAAAGATGTGATGGTGCCAGCTATAGAAGTACCAGAATAGGAACAGCTGTCTGTTGCAGATTTGGGCTAAGCATCACGTCAAGAAGGAATCACATATCTGTAGTCTCTAGAGAAACAGTGCTTGGCACCTAACGATTTTTTAACTTTAATCAGTACAACAAAAGTTGCAGGGCTTTAGGACCAGAATATGACATACCTTTTAAGTCCCTTTTAATCTATAATGTCTTTCTCTTTTTTTTTCTTGTAATAATTTATTTGCTAAAGAATTTGTTTTTCCTTTGTTTCTTATAGTCTGGTTCTTGCTGATTGAATTCCTTTGGTGCAGTTTAGTATGTTCCTCTGTGTTCTGCATCTCCTGTAGATTGGCATTTGGATATAGCGGGGATCTAAAAAACATTTTTTCTTGTTGTTTTATGTTCACTTCATAGGTGATGTTTGTGTCTTCCACCAGGAGGCACATCATACCTGCTTATCTCTCTTTCTACTACATTAACTAAGTTTATGTTGATTCACTTTAGTTTTAACAATTAAGGGGTTTTTTAGAGAAGATGGTATAGAGCATAAGATAAGAGCTCTAGAGTACAGTAATCTGGATCCAGGCTTTGACTCTGGGCCTACTAGTTTTGGAATTTTGGAAAATCACTTCCCCTCTGTGTTAAGTTCCTTATCTGCTGGGGATGATTATGCCTACTCCTAGGATTGTTTAGAAGATTAAAGAGATCACATATGGAAAAGAACCTGATACAGAGCCTGGCATGTAGCAAGTGGTCACTAAATGTTAACTGTTGTTGTTTTGTGAATTTAAAAATATTCTAAAATAATCTAAAGGATAGATTATCTTGATTATTCTAAAATCTAAAGGATAGATTATCTCAATTTGTAAGTGAGGAAATTAAAATTTGGATAACTTTTTTTTTGGCTCACCTGGGTTTTTTAAGGGAAAAAGTAAGGACATTATTCAACTGAGATGAGTAGCTCTCCGTTGTCCCCATCAAAGTGAATAGTTACATTTAGTAACCACTCTTCATAAACTTAATTTCAAAAGTGATTTTTGTCAGTGACTTGGATGTTGGTGTGTGTTCATTTTAATTGGCCTTATCTCATGTTGGCAAGTTGCCCCCTCATTGAACAGACTTATACCATAGCACGTTTTATGCTTGCAGTCCATGAGAAATACTTTTCTGTTTCATAGGGAGCTTACTGTTAATGTTTTTATTTTACAGTGTAATGTTCAAGCTCAGCAATGCCTTATGTGGATCGTCAGAATCGCATTTGTGGTTTTTTAGACATTGAAGAAAATGAAAACAGTGGGAAATTTCTTCGAAGGTACTTCATACTGGATACCAGAGAAGATAGTTTCGTGTGGTACATGGATAATCCACAGGTTCGTAAAGTCCCAAGGATTATCTTTTAAAAGCCATAGAAAGTTGTATTTAAATATTTAACATACTATACAGGTTTTAGTATTTGTCTTCTTAAACAGTATATTTTTAGATTTATTTCTACTGACTGTCCTCTCTACCCTGCACTCCTGACCTCTACTGTCTTGTTTGAATTTCAGAAGGTGAAACTAAGTTTATTTGATAAAAATTAATGCTTTTGTATTTTTCCCTCGAGAGAGAAATGCTCTGTCTTGTAGAAAATTAGGTTTTAGAAAATTAGATCTTGAGTCACAGAAAAAAATAACAATTGAAGCTGTCCCAAAAATCAGAAATACTGTTTTTGTAACATGTATTTCAAACAACAGCTAAAATAAAGACCAGGGATAGATTATTTTCTTGCATTAAGGAGGCTTAATACCAGGGTCCCTTTAGTGAGATTAAATTTAGGTTTAAGATGCTGTATCTAGGATAGAGACTGCTTTTTTTTAAATAAATAAATGACTTAACCACATGATGCTCTTGCGCATATGTAGTCCTTTTATTTTGTAGTGTCAGATTTGAGTCAGTCATTGTAATGCCATCCATGAACTGAAATGCATTTTGATTTTATTGTTGCCTTGCAAAACATAGGGGTAAATGTTGTAATTTAAAAATTGGAATCCCAGCCTTAAGATCTGTAAGAGGCCTGATATTAGATATCATCTGTGAAGTAGTTTTAAACTTTCAACTTTCTCTACTTTTTTTTTTTTTTTGAGATGGATTCTCACTCTGTCACCCAGGCTGGAATGCGGTGGTACGATTTTGACTCACTGCAGCCTCTGCCTCCCGGGTTCAAGTGATTCTCATGCCTCAGCCTCCTGAGTAGCTGGGACTACAGGGGTGAGCCACCACGCCTGGCTAATTTTTTGTTATTTTTAGTAGAGATGGGAGTTTTGCCGTCTTGACCAGGCTGGTCTTGAATTCCTGACGTCAGGTGATCCTCCACCCTCAGCCTCCCAAAGTGCTGGGATTACAGGCATGATGTGGAAGGCCACTGTGCCTGGCCTTTTGGAACTTTTTATCTTCAAATAAAAATTGGTATAAAAGTTAAAAATGGGGTTGTATGTTGCAAGGAAGTATGTGCAAAGCAAGGGATGAATACTCTAGCAGACTTCTAAGCTGATTTTTGTCCAGTAGACTTCTCATGTGGGTTAGGACTGGAAGGTCTAGGGAAGAGCAGCAACTTACACAAGGTTCTGTTCTGTTTCACAGAGCAGGAACTAGGTCTCTTGATAAGTAGTCTAGTATTCTTCACTATATACTAATTTTAGATTAGACAAGATACAGATACACTAATGTGTGTATGTTTATGTAGAATTTGAGTTGTAAGGGACATCTCACCCATGTGAGCCATTGCACGGTTCTGCCTATTTTCTCTCCCTGATTTTTCTGTCTCATCACTAGGTCCGGTTGACATATGTATGGTTTCACCTGAATTTTACTTGAAACTCCTTATTTTTCCATGTTCCTACGTAATAGATTCTTCGTGTCATTCTTCCTTTATCAGTACTACCCATTTAACAGAGCTAAAAGGAGTTAAGTACAAAATAGAATATATTTATTACCCTGAATAAAACATGAACTTGGAATTCAGAGGAAAGTTATACAGCTAGTAGAAGGAGTTGAAGTCTTCATGGAAGTGGTAACATTTCAAATTGACCTAAAAGTTTGGATATAATATTGGCTAAGAGATGGAAAAGTTGAGTATTCCAGTGCTCAAAGAATAGTGTGGGCAGAGATCAAAGCAAGAGAGCCTGTGGCATGTTTGGAGACTAGATCACTTTAGCTATAGCACTCATCTAGGTTTGCACTCAGCTAGGTCTTATCCACATGAACTTTTGAAAGCCATATCTCTATGTCGGAATTAATGCATTGGCTTTTCTGGACATAGTGTCAGTTTTTTTTTTAAGTGCAGAATTTAAATGTTTTTTAGTTTGTTCTTATGTATTTTATATCTTCTTTCCAACTTAGGAAATCTTGATTCTGCCAGCCAGTGTATTAGCCATTAGTACCAACTTGGTGTCACTTTTAAACGTAATAATCAAGACATAGCTACTCTTGAAAACTTTAGTAAAATGTCTTGCTAAGATTATTATATTATTTTCTTTCTTTATCAAGGTTATTATGATCAGTATCACCATGTTATTACATCTTAACATAAGCAATTAGATTGAACCATATGAAATTGCTAATATACCTAATACACAACCATTTTGAATTACTAAAAAAGTGGCAATTTCATATGATTCAATCTAGTTGCTTATGTCAAAGTATAATAACATGGTGATACTGATCATAATAACCTTGGTAAGGAAAGAAAATTAGTTTGATTCATCTGTTATCAGGGAGCCACTTCTTCCCCTGACCACTGCTTCCTTTTCCACTAACCATGGGTTTAAAAATTCATTCTAGTGTTTATTAAGGATCATTTTGGGGCTTTCTGTGTTTTGTCAAGGAGGTTGGTAATCATGGAGAATGAAATAATTAAGTTGTACGAGGGAGTGCATTTGAAGAGATTTGAAAGAGTATTTGGCAAAATGAGTTTAGGAACTCATAATCAACAAATGGCCTATTTCCCTTTTTTTCTTAAGTGTTCTATTAGTTTGTTATTTCTTGTTCATTGTCAAGTAACAAATTTTGAATCTCTTTTTTTTCCAGTCGAACCTGATGGTAATCATACTAGTCCATAGAAACTGGATATTTTGAATATTGCTTTTCTTTCAGCTACTTACATTTCTCTGTAGTGTACTACTATTACTGTGACACTTTATGTCATGCTTTGGTTTCTCATTTGTCTTCCTTCCACAAAGACTTAGAGCTCTATTCAGCAGTTAAAATAATAGGTTCATTAAAAACTGAAAAGAAATAAATTGTTACCCTTAAATGGAAGGGTAACAGTTTTTGAAAAAATCACTTTGGTAGTAGTTAGAGATTCTTGAAGACATATTTACATTTCTTTTCCTTCCTTAAAGTTAAAAACCAAAAACCCATAAATATAAAACGTTATACATAAGAATACAAATAGCTTTTTAATGTTATACATTAATGAATTATAATTTTATTTTATATGCCTATTTATTTATGATTTATATTTGGAAGCTTGTACATAGTATATAGTTTAAAGCAGAACATAATTAATGGAATTTTACAATATATAGGTGTGTGTGTGAAAGTTTTGAAAAGATCTGTCCCTGTCAACAGTAAGCAGTTCATGTTTGGGAATCTTAAGTCTTTGAAATGTCTAGGCTTCCAGTTACCTCCTAATCATTCATTAGAACAAGCCCATAGGTTTTTTTTATTTTTAAGTACATTATTATAAAGTCAGTTGAATAGTTGATGCTTTCTAATCTCCAGCAGAAATAATTTTCAAAATTAACTAAATCTAATGTTTTCATTTTTACCTCTGAAATATTCTATCAGTCTTTTATCAGTCTTCTGTCATATAAATGAAATTTATATTCTTTGTTTCTTTTCCCCAGATTCTTTTGTCTGGTTTTCCTACCTCCATCTTCCTCCCCTATAATCCATTCAGTTTATTATATAGTAATTAAAGCATAATTTTGATTCCAGATCTGCTCATAAGCCTTCTTTGTTGGCTTCAAATTCTCTACAATATAAATTCTTTGCTGCTTTGTTTTTTATGTAGGTCCTCTATGATTAGGTTCTCAGTTCGAGTTTTGAGACCACCATTTTGTACCACAATCTTATAGGACACTACATCACAGCCCAGCATAACCACCCTCTCTTTCTAGTACAGAGCTGTGCATATTCAATTGTTTGCCATAGTTTGTCCGTTTTCTCTGCTTGGAATATTCTCCCCTGCTTTTTGTGTTTCAAAATTTTCCTTAACCTCCAGCCTAAATGTTGTTCATTACTTCAGTTTTTCTGGATAGCTTCAACCAGAGATGATTCTCCCTCTTCGTTTACCTTTAGCTCTTTTACGGTGCAAACCACATCTAAAACTTATGGGAAGAATGAAAATACTGTGTGTGAAAGTGCCTACATTCCCTGCATATGATGTAAAGAGAAGCTAACATTTTTTCTTTGGAAAAAAAAAGTATCAATGTAGATTAATATGGTGTAACAAACAGTGAACCATTTAAATGGGAAATGCAGTCCATTTTTGTCAAGAGATATTTGACAAAGAAATTTTAATAGAACAAAGTAATAAGTATAGGTTTTTAAAGTATCTTACAATTATATTTGTTTTATGCCTCTAAATATTTCCCCCTTGCTTTCGGGAACAAAATCTGATCTTGTTTTTGGCTTTTTAAGCTCATGAGAAAGAGTATTGGTTTAGCTCCAGTGATAAAAATAGCCTTTTAGTCATAGAATGCATGATGATGGAAAAGAGTAGGATTCAGTTTTGTTATCCAAGCTATGGACTTGATTTCAGACCTAATAAAAACTTGAACAGAAGAAAAGTTCATTTGTAAAATGTGATATTAAAAATTGAGTTTTTTAACTTTTCAAAAGTACACATGGAACATTATATTATAAAATGAATTCATAATATTGGATATTAATTATATATTAATAATTTGTTTCTAGAACCTACCTTCTGGATCATCACGTGTTGGAGCCATTAAACTTACCTACATTTCAAAGGTAGTCTTTATACATTGTCTTATATTCATGTGTGAATTAAAATCCTTGTGAATGAGAGTATGAGTGGAAGCAGCAGTTTCCTTTCAATGTCCTTTAACAGTGATGTTCAGATTCCTATCATGCTGAAACAGTTCCTGATTACTATGTTTAGGAAATTCTTTAAATCCATACAATTATGAAGAATACGATTTTAACTTACAGGATGTGGCAAATTGCAAAAGTTAACATTAACTTTTATGATCAGGTATACGAACATCAGAAAGGGAGAAATCAGTGAAACAAATTCTATCCTGAGAAGGTCTGGAGATTTTTCTAAGTCTGTATTATGTTTGTTTAGGCTGTTTCCAACTTTTAAATCCCATTGTCTTTGATACTTTGTTTTTTAATGTTTTATTTTGAGGAAAATATGGACCATTTTCATGTTGAAAGGATGATTTTCCACCCTCTTTTCACTTTGTCTCTTTTCATTTCTGTTTTCTTCTTTGTTTTTCTGGTAATTTTGCAATACTATTCTTTTATTTTTAAAAATTTTGATTTTATGTTTGTCAGGTACCTTTTTTTCTTATTTTCTTCTATTAATGTTTAGGGAACTAAAAGATGCTGAGGTGCTAGCCCTGTGGGTTTGTGTGTGTGTGTGTGTGTGTGTGTGTGTGTGTGTGTGTGTGTGTGTGTTTTACATAAAAGCAATAAAAGCTTGTTGATTACTTATAGATGAGATGCAAAAGGTAGCAACACAGTATTATTAGATAATATGGGTGTATTATGCATGTACTGAGATCTGTTGGCAAAGGTAGATCACTTCAACAGAAGACAAATTTACAAATGTGCCTCTGTTTAGAAGATAGATGTTACATAAATAAAATACTTTATATTAGTGTTACAACAGAGGTATTCATTCTCATTGACCAAAAAGAAAATAAAAGAGCCCTTGGATAATAAAGATTACATATTTAAAAGGAAACAGCCGGGCGTGGTGGCTCACGCCTGTAATCCCAGCACTTTGGGAGGCCGAGGCGGGCGGATCACGAGGTCAGGATATCAAGACCATCCTGGCTAACACTGTGAAACCCCGTCTCTACTAAAAATACAAAAAATTAGCTGGGTGCGGTGGTGGGCGCTTGTAGTCCCAGCTACTCGGGAGGCTGAGGCAGGAGAATGGCGTGAACCCGGGAGGCGGAGCTTGCAGTGAGCTGAGATCCGGCCGCTGCACTCCAGCCTGGGCGACAGAGTGAGACTCCGTCTCAAAAAAAAAAAAAAAGAAACATTTTTCTGTTAAAATCATGTTATGTAAATTTACATATGACAGATATTATATGGAAGCTCTTTCTTGAAGTCAAGTATTAACTCAGTAAAGTAGGTAGGGTGACTGGCCAGCTGCTTTCCCCTCCTCCATTGCTCTTCTTTTAATTTATAAGCTTTTTTTCTGTGCAGTTTTGTAACTTTCATCTTGTCCTCCCACTTCCTGAAGTTTAAATTGTGCAGTTTGTACTCTACTTTGGATGTACCACTTTTTTTCCAAAAAGAATTTATTCCAAAAATTTATTTCTGGAACAAACTTTTGTGTGACTCAGAACTGTGAGTTTGTAGTCGGGATCAGTGAGGAATCCCAGACATAGAATTCATTTTGAAGGTACAAAACAGATGCTACAATTACAAGTTCTGTCACTGGACAACAGCATGGCAATAGTTGTGAATGAGCTTCTGGGAGGTACTTTATTTAAAGGGATAGCAGCCACCAAATGCAGCTGGTTGCCTCATCTTCTAAAATGAACCATGAGCTGCATTTAATAAAGTGATCCCATTATCCTAGGGTATTCTGTGCAAGAGAGGATCCAGCCCTATTTTGATCTCCTTATAGCAGATTAATGCCTTAATTATTAAGATTAAGATTAATTCAATTAAATGCCTGGATTTATGGACTTTAAATACAGTCTCCCCTTTACCCATCCCCACTTTTGCTTAAAAATCATAGCTAATTTAGAAATACGTTAATTGGGAAGAATGCATAGTTCTTGTATAATATTCATTGAGGATATTTTGAAAATTATGTTAAACTAAAAATACTTGTGTGTATGACATAAAGCCTAATGGTTTACTTTCAGCTTCTGTCTGACATTTCTTTGAAGAGAAAACAAGTTTGTTCAAAGAAAATTTGGAAATATTATTTGCTACCTCTTACTGCATGTATGTATGTACCTCTTACTGCATGTATGTACATGGGAACTGCATCCTATGTATTTAATTTGCTGTTCTTTTTCAGTTGTCTTTCATGTTTAATTTTAAGTCTATTTACTAAGTGTGTATGATTATTGGGGAATCATACATGTGGAAGTTTACATAGTATATACGGTTGGTTTTAGGATGATATGAAGAAGTGAGGAACCCATCTCTATTTTTCTTTTTAGGTTAGCGATGCTACTAAGCTAAGGCCAAAGGCGGAGTTCTGTTTTGGTAAGTAGCCATGTTACATGTATTTTAAATTGACTGATATAATTGTATCATATTGTAAAAGAAAACTGTAGCAGAAAACCACACAAAACCTATGGCTGAATGAATTATTCTAAAGTGAATTGCCTTGTAACCGCTATACAGATAAGGAAATAACATTTTGCACTCGCCCTCCCCTAACCCTGAAGCCTCTTTCCTGTGTGCCATCCTAGTTACAATCACCTCCTTCTACCCATATGTAACTGTTATTTTGGCATTTATAATGATCACCTCCAGTGAGATTTCAGGTAATTTTAAACTTTCTGTGTCATGTTATTCTATATTAAACATATAAATAATTAAAAGGATTTGGTCTTTAGCTTGTGGGTAATGAGAAATGTACAGTTTGGGATAGGAGTAGTTGAGGGTATTGGATTAACTTACTCAGCAGATGTTTAGTATATGCCAGGCACTGTGCTTGGCAGTGGGGCAGTAAGATGAATAAGAAGCAGTTGTTGCCCTTAAGGCTGGTTGGCTCATAGATAAAAAATACCAGGCAATTATTATTGCAGTTGTCACAACCTGTAGATAAAGGGATACGCAATCTATTAAGCACAAATAATGACCTTCAGATCTTTGTTGGGGAGCTCAGGAGTCGGGAAGCCTCCCTGGAGGAGGAGATGCTTACGCTGGTGGCCAACTAGCCTCCTGCTTATATCCTTTACCACTGCAGAGAAAACGCAGGAGGACCACATGCACAGAGGATTGTGGGGAGAAGAGCGTGGTGTCTCTGGAGCTCAACACTGAAGCTAGAGGGTATGATAAGTGGCTAGAGAGTAAAAAGGCAGGCAGAAGCCAGGGTGCTGTGTTTTGACGAGCAATAGGTTTTATTATTTTGAAAAAAGGAGAAGAGAAAGAGAGCATCTGAAGCAGACATAAGGTGAAGGAGTTTCTTTTTTTTTTGGTATGGATAGGAAAGTTTTGATGTGGGTAGACTGGGTAAGTGGCCTCTGAACTACTGTACTTATGTAAGGTCCTGAGTTAGTGTGGTGGCAATGGGAGAAGGAGGAAGGGTGAAAAGAAGGAAAAGTGCAGGGGCTTGGTGGATATGGGGGAATTAGAGGGAAGAGAGAGGTAGCAGGGAAGTTTGCTTCAAGTAAAGAAATGGGAAGTCAGGGAGAGCTGGTTCTATAAGGTAAAATGTTTGCTATGGAGTTGAAATGGTCGGGAACTTCCAAATGGAAATGTTCTGTTGATAGTAATTGAGGACTGGATGGAGCTTTAAGGTCAAGAATGGAGAAATTTGGGGTCTGTTAAAAAGGGAGTGGTAGTTGAAGCTAGGAAAATTGATCCCTCTCAGAGAGTATGTTAGTGGACATTAGTGACTGAAGGAACAAATATTTGGAGTGGCCAACTAACATCAAAAGGGGCTATTTCACATTAAAGTGAGAGATACTTTTGGGGGTAGAATTGAAATTCTTTGCTCTCTTTTGCTTGAAAAGGACAGGTTTCTTTAGGCAGTAGTTAGAAATAGCATCTTGATATGAGCAAGATGAAACGTGGCTGTCAAGGTAATCCTCTTACCTTGAAGATTAAATAGGAAGATTAAATTAAATTATATGCTTTTATCTCATTATGCAGCTATTTTTTAAAGTTACATGTTTATTACTAATTATAATTTTGGTTACGAAGCAGGAAAATGTCTCAGAGCCTTGTAAATGAATGGGTATTGCATGTCAAATAACTGAGAACTTTGTATTTTAGAATGTATAATGCACATACTTTTGACGACCCTTTTTTTCTAAAATCCCAAACTTACCGACCGAAGTAGTAATATACAGTAACAGACTTGACATTCATAGTTATTGGAGTATTTAGAATGGGTGATTTTAGTTGGAGTCAAAAATTAAGATTAGTCATTCATTGGTCAGTCAATAGTTTATTAGTCCTCTACTGCTAGTGGGAGTAAAGATTCATGAAATGCTTACTTTTAGAGAGAGAAGCACTGACTTCTAAATAGAACCACAGCTTTCATTCAAAGTGGCAACATGTTTTATCTCAAATTGTCCCAAACCAGTGAGAATAAGAAACATGCAAGCCATTTTTGATGGAGGGAGCAGAGTATCTGTAACCCTCAGTATGTAAAGTTGGAAAGTAGATAGAGGAATGGTAGATAATTTAGCAGAGTGGAGGAAGAGGCCAATGAAAAGCTCACCATTTAAGTGTTCTGCCTCACCCCAATTCTAGATAGGCTTAGGTACAGGAGATACATTTTCTGAGGAAGCAACAGTGAGGAAGGACCAAAAACAGGGACTTAGTTTGCATATCTATATCAGAAACAACCTCTGTTCCCTACCTCTGTCCAGCTCGATCAGGCAGACACCCTTCCCCTGTTCCAGCAGGAAATGGGACGTGTGGTGTCTCCACAAATAGAATCAGTGAGGCTGTATATTTAGGGGCACTAGTCCCAGAGTACGAAAGGAATGAGGCATGAAACTGAAAATAGGAAGATTAAATGAAAGTCTGCACAATCAGTGCAACCCCAACCCCAGAGCACTGGGCAGCCGGGTTTAGGTGAGTAAGATCCGAATACCCTAGAGAAAAGATCCATAGATACTGACTGACATCTGGGCATTTCTACTAGAAGAGGTTGCCATAGTTGGCTAGTGAGGTCCACAATCAGCAGCCCTACAACAACCCAAGAGAGCTTTTCATCAGTCTTTTTAGCACTTTCTTTTAAAATATGAATAGACAGCCCAGGATTACTGAACATTTGATGAGAGAGGATTATCAAACAGGAGAAGGAACATGAGACAATGCAAAACTCACAAGAAAAAGGCACAGAAATCTGAAAGTAGAACAAAGGTAAAGATAGATAATGGAAAAGAGATAGAAGCAATCAAGGAAGTCCAACATCTGATAGAGACTGAGAGGACAGAGGAAAGTACAGAATAGAGAAAACAGAATGGGGAAAATTGACAAAGAGTGTGATAAAATACCTTAGAACCTCTTGAACCAAAACCATATATTCATAACCAGTTGATCTCAGGTCGTGAGATGATTTTTGTTTGCAGTTAAGCTAATGTTTATGCTTCAGGTTTTATCCATTTTATGTATTTATTCTAATCATAAAGATTTGAAATGAAATACTCAAGTGGAAAAGGTAGGAAGGATACAAGCTTCTAGGGATGCATTTATTAGTCACAGTGAAACCCTTACTTTAGGGTTTTTATGGTAGCTTAGCAGTATCAAAGTTTTTTTTTTTTAATTGTTCAAAGATTCTCTTTCCCTTTCTCCCCTCCCCACCAATATTGCTAACACACCACATGTCAGTCACTTGCTTTCCTTTTTCTTTTTTCTTTTGAAATGGAGCCTCCTCACTCTGTCCCCTGGAGTGCAGTGGTGTAATCTTGGCTCACTGCAACCTCCACCTCCTGGGTTCAAGTGATTCTCCTGCCTTAGCCTCCCAAGTAGCTGGGATTACAGGTGCTTACCACCACGCCTGGCTAATTTTTGTATTTTGAGTAGAGACAGGGTTTCACCATGTTGGCGAGGCTTGTCTCGAACTCCTGACCTCAAGTGATTTGCCTGCCTTGGCCTCCTAAAGTGCTGGGATTACAGGCATGAGCCACTGTGTCCTGCTTTACGTTTTTTATAGTGCTTCCTTACTCCTTAGAAATCTCCAGATGATGGCAGTGAAGAATATTCTGTACCAAGCACTGTGTTAGTTTCTTTACATATAAGATCGTCATCTCTTAAGGAGGTGGAATGAGTGGCATTCCAATTTCACGGATGAGTAGTATCAGGCTCAGAGAAATTAAGTAATGTTTGAAAGATGATATTGCTTGTAAGTGCATAAGCTAGTCAGGTTGGACTGATTCCAGGCTGATTTTTTTCCTAGATCATACCTGTATATCTATATCTTGTCATGAAGTAATTCTTAAAGTCCATGAGATTTTATTCAGATTGCAAGGTATACTAGGAGTCTTTTTTTAGATATATATTTACATCTCTTCCTTCCCTTAAAAGAGATCCTTATATAAATATTATTTATTCAGAAGTATATGTATTAAGCATTTACTGTGTACCAAGTATAGTATATTAATAAGTGCATAGATTTTTAAACTCTTCAGATGTTCTGGGCAGATGCCCAAAATAACATTGAGGGGAAGAAGCCATTATGAGTGAGGAGAGCTCTGCTTCAGCCTAAGCTGAAAAAAAAAGAGTATAAAAGGAAGCCTTACTGATGGCTAGAAATTACAAACAAAAGTTATTTATTGATAGGTATAGCGTCCTAGTGAATTATGGATTTATCTTAATATATGTTTATGGCAATTATAACTTTTCCAGTCTCTAGAAAGATATACAAGAACAGATTTCCAGTGTGTTAAATTTCTTTTAAAGTTATAGACTGGTTGTTTTGTAGTGCTTTGCAAGATAGGCTTTGACTTCCTTTCTAAGACCTTCATCTCAATTCAAGGAAGCTGTAGTTTAGAGTGTCTTGGTCTCAGTCCCAATTTCAAAATCTTGTGTGTTTTCCTTGAGAGTTTGCATTTCCCCTTCTCTTAGCCACATTCAACTGTGTGCTAGTGTATCTTTTAAAATTTTGGTGGAGACGTTTTGAAGTTATTTTTATGTTTGAACAATTGCAACAGTATTTAGGTACTTAGCTCCTGGAATAATATTTATGCTTTTAAAAATAAATGCACATGGTGTACAATACATAGCTTTAATTCAAGAGTGGACTACGATGGTTTATAGACAACTGTATGTGCGCATGTGCTTTGCTTTATAAAAGTACATAGTCCCTAAAGGGGTATATATAAACTAAATTGCATAAAAGTTCCAAATGTATTAAGATTCAAAATATAAAGGAAATTCATAAGGTCTAGAAAAATAAATCTTAAGTTAGGAAGATTTTCTAGATGATACGAAATCTGGACACTTATAGAAAAGATTCATAGTATATTTCTGTATGATCAAAACTACTGTTAAAGTAAAATAAAACTGACACTGGGAAAAGTATTGGTAATAAAGCAGAAAAGATTAATATATAAGTTTCTATAATAATGAACAATTCAGGAGAAATGTGGGTAAAAACAGTAAACAAAACTCAAAATAAATGCAAATGGCTAATAAACTTATAAAACTAATTTATTTCAATAACCAGAGAAATTAAAATTTGATAAGCTACAATTATTTACCAATAGGTTGTTAAAGAGTATTAGTCAGGAAAACACCACACTAGGTTTTTCAAACCCAAGGGATTTGTTACAGGGAGTTGGTTACCCAAATCTTAGAAGACTGAAAGAATGCGAAGGGAATGCCGAAGTAACCCAGAAATTAGAAACTGCATGAAGTAACTACTACTCAAGGAGGGCTAGAGAGACAAAAGGGGAGAGACAGTAGTATTACTATAACCTAGGGCAGTGGAGTAGAAGCTACTATGGAGCTATTGGTATCCAAGGGGACTCTGCAAGGCTTAGGGGGCAGGAAAAGGCCCCTGATAGTAGCTAGTTGTGTGCTGCTGTTGGAGAGAGGTCAATAACAGCAGGAATCAAGGAGAGTCTCCTCTTTCCTTCTCCCCTCTCCCACCTTACAGTCTCTCATCAGTACCTACCGTTGGCAGAGAATGGCCTCAGATGGGGTCTAGGAAATATTGTTTGCAGACTGCCAGCCCCAATGCCACAGAGCCTTTGAAAACTAGAAACTAGAGGTATCCACAGGTGCTAATAACCAGTTCTGGTGAGGGGTATTCAGTGAAATAAACCTTGCGTATGTGGTTGATAGGAATGTGAACAGATTCAACTTTGTGGGAAGATGATTTGGAAATACCTATAAAAAGTTTAAACGTCAGCTGTCTTTGACCCAGCCAATCTATGTCAAGAAATTTATCCCCCAGAAATGCTAGCCAAGTGTGGAGAAATATATGTGTATGATGTTTCATTGTAATATTTTATATAATTTCAAAAACTAGAAGTGGCCTAAGCATCTATCATTAGGGGATTGACTAAATGTATTGTGGTGTATCCATTTGATAAAAAACATGGCCATAACAAAATAAGAGTTTTACCTGTGTTATTGTGTGATAAAAGCTGTATTATATGTGGTCTGATATATTTTGTCAAATCCACGAGAGTCATGGTGTTGAACCTAGCGAGGTTTTTCAGCTACTGCAAACATAAATTTAGAGGTAATAAGTACAATATCTGGTGTGTTATTTTTTTCTGTCAACAGTTATGAATGCAGGAATGAGGAAGTACTTCCTACAAGCCAATGATCAGCAGGACCTGGTGGAATGGGTAAATGTGTTAAACAAAGCTATAAAAATTACAGTAAGTATATGTATTTTTTTGAAAACTGTTCGATGTCTGGGATTAATCTTTTCATTTTGAAAATACACCTACCAAATGTTCCCAGCTTACCAACAGGTTTCATACTCAAGCTTTGTTTAAAAGACAGGTATTCAGAATGTGAATATGTTTTCTTGTACTTGGTGACTGTTGGTCCTTTAATCAGCCCATTATTGCCTTTTTAACTTATGAACCTAATAAGGAGATATATTACTGCAGATCTTAATCACTTCTTACAACGTTTCTAGGAGAATATGTGCTTAGTACGTAGTGTTCTACTGGGAGGATATATTTTTTTCTTCTAGTATAGTGTAAGAGATTTCCTGCCACCTACCTGGGGAATAGGCACTTCTCTCTTCTAAGCCCTGACTGGGGATTGGGGTCAGAGAGGGAAAGAGTTGAAAACAGGAGCAGGACAAGGGGAGATGAAGGCTGAAAAATGAGGGATAGGGATAGTGTCTGAAGGGTTGTGGCAACCAGAGGGTCCTGCCCCATGTGACCCTTGAGAAGTTTGTCTCAGGCTCTAAACTTCTTCCTATGTCCAATTTTTTTCCTTGCATTCCAGGGCTTGGTACCTTTCCCATGCTACAATTTCTTGCTTGTAATGTGTGCTTCTCTTCTCTTTTGGTTTTCTGATGAATATTTATTGATTATTTACACTGTGCCAGATCTTAGACTGAAGGTTTTACTTAAATGAACTGGAAAAGTGAGACCTAGAAAGATTAATCTACTAGTTTTATAGCTAGTAGATTATGGAGCTGGAAGTCCAGTCCAGTTTGTTGGACTCTGGAGCCTGAACTCTGAAGTGCAGTGCCTTACTGCTTCCTGAACAAAAACAGCCCCCGTCTCCTTACTCTTTTCTTCCTAAAACCAAAAACCTTTACTGAGAGAGTTTGCTAGTGATGGTGAGCAGCAAGTAGATATGTACCTTGCCTCACCTTTCCCTTTACACTTTTGTAGAAAAATACATAGTAGACCTGCCTGAAATATGCTGGGAAGGAGTTCTTGTGTTGTGAGATTTGTGTCAATTGCGTTTTTGTTTTTGTTTTTAATAAAGTGCAGTTATTTACTGACCTTAAGTGACGTATTCTCAAAGAATATGTGCCCTGAAAGTCAGCATATGTCACTCGTTAGTTTTAATCTAAAATGAATAATTTCATATTTATATCACAACACAATAAAGAGTCAGTGTAGTTAAAGCTGTTCCCAGAGTTAAGTCGAATTTTTTTTTTGTTTTGCACTAGAACAGCTTGTTACCACATGACAGAAAACGCCTACGCACTGCATCTGATCTGTACATGAAGCAGAAGTTATTTTAGGTTTGTGCAGTTTCAGGAAAGCAATTTTTTAACCTGATTCAGACATACATATTCTTAAAAACTTTTAGCTAATCATTTTAACTCTTTTAATAAATATTCCCTGCTGAAAAATTTCTTTAGAAAGATAGTATCTCGTAACTTTACTAAATTCATGTTTTACAATTTGCAATAACAAGCAGCACTGGTTTCTTAGTGCTTTAAGAGAAAAAGCAGTGAATTGTCTCAGGCTTTTTACCATTTTAGGGGGTCTTGAATTGCTATGTCTAATTTATCAGTGGTATGAAACAGTCTTATACAAATGACACTGGTAAACTTTTTAGCATGATGGAAAAACAGATTAGAAATTCTAAATAGAATTCTTAAAAATACTTCTAAGTAGCTTTTGTGGTCTTGCAACTTTATTTTACATGTTGAAATTTTTATAGTTTTTAAGATAAATTTGTTGGTAAATGATTTTAATGTTTTATAATTCACATTTGGGAAATATATATAAGATATAGAAATCCTTATTACTATAGTGATTAATAAAATGGTTATAACTGCATTAAAGTGAGTATAGAATTGATAGCACTTATTAAAAATAAACTTTAGATAGACACATGTTTAACTCATAGGATAGCAATGAAATAATTTCCCATGCTTTAATAAGATACGCTTTATGTTAATTTTATTCCTTAAAAATCTTACCACTTTTATGTGCATTTTATACATTAAGTGTATTAAAGTGTGGAATCTCTAATTTGTTATATTTTCCTATGAACATTGCTGATGATTTACATGTTGATTTATTTGAAAACTTAAAATGTACATTTTGATATATGTACTTAATACATAAATCTTTCTATGGAATCACTCTCATTTTGGTCAACTATGTAATTTAGTGGTCTTTTAGTGGTCTGCTAAGTACTGTGTGATAAGTAAATTTTAAAATTTTAGAAATCTGAAATTAGAGTTTGGAAATGTGTGGTTTCAAAATAGAGGTGGTTAGAGGGCAATGGGTAAGGGAATGATGATTTTTAAGCTATTTCCTAATTATAATATATTGCCATTTTAATCCATTGTCCTCCAACTCTGTGACTTTCCTTACTTTTCTTAAGTCTAGATGGGTGCCACTTGAAATTCTTTACCCTTTACAGTTGCTTTTCAACTTATGATGGGGTTACATCCTTATAAACCCATTGTAAGTCAAAAACACAAGTTGAAAATCCATTTAGGACCCCAACAAACCCACTGTAAAGTTGAAAAATTGTAAGTTGAACCATTGTAAATCACACGCACAAAAAGGAAAAGAGCAACAGTAGGAGAATCATCCCTGAGGGGGGAGTATCAATGACTGGAGTGAGGAAAATCAAATTTTAAAGTATGCTTTCCACTGTTCATTTATAGTAATAACAACATAAATATGGTGGTTTTTGTTTCCTTATTGATTATTAAGGAATGTCTAAGATATATATGGTTTATTCCTGAATAGAGAGCCACTGTTTTTAAACATGTCTTTTTTAAAATTTAAAAATAAATATTCGATTTGAATCTAAAAAATTAGTCCTTTGAATTTGTGGCAGAAACTCCACAAGTTTGGTATATTTTTAATAGAAACTGGAAACAAGTAGATGTAGAATTCTCAGAAAGATTGTAAGACATGGGAGTTTGTGTCTGCACTAAGAATTTTTATTCTCAGTGAAGTGAATTGAACATTATCGCTATTTCTTTCTTTTTTTGTTTCTTTCTTTCCTTCTTTTTTTTTTTTTTTTTGAGATGGAGTCTCCCTCTGTTGCCCAGGCCTGGAGTACCGTGGTGCTATCCCAGCTCACTGCAGCCTCCGCCTCTGGGGTTCTAAGTGATTCTTGCGCCTCAGCCTCCTGAGTAGCTGGGATTACAGGTGTGTGCCACCACACCCAGCTAATTTTTGTATTTTTAGTAGACACTGGGTTTCGTCATGTTGTCCAGGTTGGTTTTAAAACGCCTGGCCTCGAGTGATCCACCCAGCTCGGCCTCCCAAAGTGCTGGGATTACAGGCGTGAGCCACCGCACCTAGCCCAGCATTACATTATCATTCTCAGTGAATTGAATATCAACTTTCCTTTTAACTTTTGAGAAACCTGCAGCGTTTTTATGTATTTCACGCATAAATACTTAAATCTGTTTTGTTCATCTCTTTATTCTCTAGTTATTTTTACCTTTTCTTTTCCTACTATTAGAATTTCCTACTACTAGGATCGCATGCAAATGCCTGCCAAGAATACATTCAGATCTCCTACACAGAATGCAGGGATGTAAAAAGATAGAAAGCCAAGGAAAGGGAGAAAGGCAGTAGACAAAGAAACCAAGTGGATTCAGTGTCTGACATGTGCCAACTGCCCAATGGAATCACTTTTCTCATTTTCATTGGACAGTTGGATGGTTTGGGGTAGGGTTGTATCCTGAAAATGTCTATCTTAGTGGCTGAATGTAGACCAAGTTTTCCAGTGGTACCTATCATTTTTAAAGGAGTTATCCATATTCATGGATATTTTACTTGAACTTTTCTTGTTCTTAGGGAATACGATGATTAAAGTTAGATAATTTTTATAGTAAAATGCAGTTCTAAGTTAACTATTAGCGTTTGATTTTATTATAATGACAAATTAGAAGCAGTGAGCTTAACAGCATAAGCAAGGACTTTTAATATACTGTAATTTAAGAAAAATGGAAAAACCAATATAAATTTCAGTATTTTAAAAATGATTTTAAAGGTTTTTCTTAATAATTCCGATGTCTGAGTAAACTTCTTGAGAGAATAACGGCTGGTTTTCTTATGGGTCACCTCTTAGCAGTACCTCTCATCTAATCTAGTTGAATAGATTGTTTTCTCTCTGGTTTCAAGTTCTCTTAATGCTGTTTTCTGTTCTCAGTGAGATAACCGGGCCATATTTTCTCTGTCAGAATAATTGAAATACATGATGCTATTTATTAGAAAATATAATGGGCTTCCCTGGCAAATCGTTCCAGGGTATACTATCCTAATTTTATTTGACAAGGAAAGTTATCTTCATTGTTTTATTGCCTTTAAAAAGCACTCCAAAATGTGCACATTCTTAGAAGAATTCAAGAGGTATTCAGGTTTCTCTTCTCTTTCCTGTTTTCTCTCTCTTTTGTTTCTGCGGATGAGGGCATTGTAGTATGAATATGAACCAGAGGCTGGAGGGTTGGGCTTGAGGCCTGAGAGAAACCACTTCAAGGGAGGCAGGTGGGGAAGGAAGGGAGAGGGAGTTTTAGAAGTCACCTAAGAGACAAGTCATTTATTATATCCATAAATTACATTTGTGTGGATTGGGATTTACTGTAGCTCAGCGTCCTTTCATATACACATGGACCATGTTTGCTAAATATTTTGCAAAATGCTGCTTTGCAAATCCTTATCTGCATTGTATACCCTGTTTTCTACAAATTGGGTGGGAGTAGCATCGTATAGAAGGAGAGCACAGGTTTTAGAGCAGTGTTTCTCAGTGTGGTTTCTGAAACTCCTGCCTCAAAAATGTCTGGTGTTCTTGCTTAAAGTGCAGGTTTTTGGGCTGCAGTATAGATTTGTGGAGTCAGTTTCTGGGTTCGAAGCAGGGGAATCTGAAGTTTTAAATAATCTTCCTGGGTGATACCTTATGCACTCTAAAGTTTGAGAAACCACACTGCTTTGGCATCACACTAGTAAATGGTTTGAGCCTTTGAATACAATGTGAATGGTGTCCTGTAGTTCTACCAGTACTCTGTTAACAGGAATTAGCTATATGACAAGCAAACTATTTAAGTTAAATGTTTCTACACCACTACTCCTGTGATTGTCAGTAGTGTTTGTCATAGTGTTTCTGAAAGACTGCAAGGTTCCAAATGCCCTTTAAATCATTGGAGAAAGACTAAATCATGTTCAACACGATAATTGATGCTAAGCAGATTTGATTACATTTTATTCACAGCCTTAAAAATGTGTGATTTAAATACAGACTACGTGCTTAACAGTCTACAGATGGAAATGGTGATTAACTCAGTACCTTATTTACTGAATAGATCACATAAGAAAAGCTAAAATATATGTTAAAAATTTGTGATACCTTTGATTTTTTCATCCACTTTAGTGAGGTGTTAATAGGAGATTGTGCTGTTACCACAGTCATTGTTTTCCTGTACTTGTGAATGATTTATCATTGATCCAAGTATTGGAATTCCTTCTTTAAATTTCTAATGAAAAGTTTTGTTTTGAAACTTCTGATGTGTTTTAAGAATTTTGCTATTTTTCCTGCTGACTTTGGATTCATCCATTGAGTCTTTCAACATTTATTGAATACACTATGGTTTTGGTAATAGGCTCTGTCTTGAAGTCAGGAAAGACTGAATATGCCACAATCCCAGAACCATGGGTAGGAATGGAGAAAGGGAAGAAAACAGCAAAGAGCTGTAAACCAACAGTAAGTGTGCCAGTAAACAGGGTCTAGAGCACAGCAGTTGGGCTTGGCAGAATTACACACACTTGGCTAGAATGTATCATAGTCAGGACCTAAACCTATATTCCCTAATGCCCCTGAGCCTATTTCCTTATCTCTTAGGTGGGGATAGAGCCCCTATGCATAGGGTAGACAGGAGTAGTAAAGGAGAAAAATGTATGAAATAGTACCTGCCCGAGTAAGCACTCATTAAGTGATAGCTATATTATAAAGTATTATTCCAACAGAAAAATTAGTGTGATAACTTAAAGGAGTACATACATGGACTGTAAATAATTTTTATATGTATTTGTCAACTATATACAAACAGACGATTAATTAGAAATTCTGTGAGAAAGTAGGTTCACATGTATAATGCTGGTTGCAAAATGATTCATTTTATTTACTATTTCAGGTACCAAAGCAGTCAGACTCACAGCCTAATTCTGATAACCTAAGTCGCCATGGTGAATGTGGGAAAAAGCAAGTGTCTTACAGAACTGATATTGTTGGTGGCGTACCCATCATTACTCCCACTCAGGTAATTAGGTAACTCTTCTATTGTGTGAGGGTCTAATTACTGTATATTGATTTTTATATTATTAAAACTAAAACAGGGCGTCTTTGCTGAATTAGTATAATATTCAATTACTATAAAATATTTTTGTTTATTTCAAAAGTATTTATTATAAAAAATTTGGAAATTACATAACATTTAACACTTTATCATGATTTCTCTGAGCCTTTCTTCGGTGTACTTTTCACCTCAGAAATGGAGATATGAGTTGCATATTACGCTTTGTAAACAGATTTTTTCACTTACATCATGAGCATTTTCCAAGTCATCAGAAATCCTTTTGTATCATTTTTAATGAGCGCATAGTAGTTCTTCCATGGATCTACCATAAATTATAAATCCTCTATTGGACAAATAGAGTTCCTTTTCCATTTTGTTTCTTTTACTTTTATAAACAATGCCATGATGAATATTCTTAAAGGAGAAATTCCTAGAAATAAAATTGCTGAGTCAAGAGTTTGCAAGTAGTAATTTTTAAAATCTACTTTTTCTACAACCTGGCCTAAGTGAGCTAGACAGAGGACTGGGATTTTAACTAAATTATATCTCAGAAGTACTCATATGCTAAATTAAGTCTTTATTTGAGTTTTAGGAAAAATATAAATTTATGAACAATTTTTGATGAAATTAAAACTCTTTTCTGAGCTTGAATTTCTTGTTTTGCTGTTGAAAAGGATGAATTTGTAATGGCTACTAAGTTACTGGTAGTTGAGAAAGCAAGAATTTTAAAGTAATCAATTGGTATTGCCAAGCTTGGGTATTTTCATTACCAGTGTGCCTTTTGAACTTAAAAGACTTTGACACTTTATAAATCTTTTAAGTCAAATTGTATTATACCCCACATTTTCCAGGTCTTTTGCTATGGGAGGGTGATTAGTGGGATTAGAAATCTTACAACATTAATTAATTAATTAACTATTGAGTGCCTTATGATTGGCAAAGGGTATGTTAATGAAGAAAATTGACAAAATGAACAAAATATGACAGCTGTATGCTGTCGTAGAGCCCACATTTTTCACCAAAGTTGGATTAAAAAATAAACTAGGATTGTGTGTTTACTTTTTCCAAAAGTAATGATTTTAAACTATTAACCTTCTGGTAACTATGTAGCTAGATTAAGCTGCTTTTACTGGTATTATGACCTATGTTGACATAAGGGGTAAGACTATTTTCCTGTAGTTGTGTTAAGATATTGTATTAGTTAGTATCTGCGGCTGTTTTAATTTTGTCTAGAGTTAAGATTTTGTTGCATTGTAATTTTGGTATAGATATTTCAGTCGTTTCTAGGATTTAATGGGGGGGTATAATTTTAAAACTCTCAAAGAAGTTTATTGCATCATTTATTTTGTAGTATAGTTTTAAAAATTATAAAATAATATATATCTATTGTAAAAGGCAAAAATTGGTAAATTGGACCTCATCAAAATAAAAAATACTTGCTCTATGAAAGCCCTTCTTAAGAGGATGAAAAGCTACAAACCAGGAGAAAAATTTGCAAACCACATGTCCAACAAAGGACTTTTATCTAGAACGTAAAAAGAACTCAGAACCCAACAGTAAAAAACCCAAGAAATCCAGTTAGAAAATTCTTGAACAGATATTTCATCAAAAGATAAAAGGTACACAGATGGTAAGTAAGCACATGAAAAGATGTTCACCATCATTAGCTAGTAGGGAAAAAATACAAAGTAAGAGCACAATGAGAGATGACTGCACACTATCAGAGTGGCTAAAATAAAAGTGACAACACAAATGCTGCCAAGGATGAGGAGAAGCATCTCTCAGGTGTTGCTGGTGGGAATGAAAATTAGTATAGCCACTCTGAAAACAGTTTGGTGTGTTTTTTTTTTGTTGTTGTTGTTTTTAATAAAAGTAAGCTTGTGGTTCCTGTACAACCCAGCATTTGCAGGCCTAGGTGTTTATCGTAGAGAAAGGGAAAATTACGTTCACATAGAAACTTGTGCGTGAATGTTGATAGCAGTTTTTTCCTAATAGCCAAAAGCGGGAAACAACTCAAATGTCCTTTAATGGGTGAACAGTTAAACAACTGGTCCTTCATCCATACCATGGAAATACAGCAATAAAAAGGAATGAACTCTAGATATAAGGAACAGCCTGGACAAATCTCTAGAGAATTATGCTGAGTGAAAAAAGATAATCGGTAATCTCAAAAGATAACCTTCTGTTTGTTTCCATTTACATTATATTTTCAAAATGTCAAAATTATAGTCTTGGGGAACAGATTAGTGGTTGCCAAGTGATTTAGGGGTAGGAGCTCTAAAGTTTACAAGGGAGCCTTGGGGTGGGTGATGACCAATTCTGGGTCTTAAATGTGGTGATAATTACACAGATCTACACATGTGATAAAACTGCATAGAACTGTATAGACACACATAGACGAATGAATGTATGTAAAGCTAGTGGAATTTGAATAAAGTGTGTGGGTTGTGCCGATGTCATTTTCTTGTTTTTGATAATGTTATGCAGTTTCCCTTTGAGGGGAAACTAGTGAAAGGGTACATAGGACCTGTTGTACTTTTTTTGGGCGGCTTCTGGTGAATCTGTGTAATTATTTCAAAATAAAAAGTTAACTCCTTCCCCAAAAAAGAGCACTGGTGGCAGGACTTGTGCAGAACAAGAGGAACAGAAATTTGTGCTTAAATCAGTGACAGGAAAATTATGAGTAAGTATATCAGATTAATTAGAAAACCCTTCAAAAATCTGTTTCTAACTAATCTAAGGTGGATTTTAAGATTTTCTACTGGGATAGCATGAAATAAAAGTATGCTAAACAAGTAAGAAAATTATTTATTGTGCTTCATTTTAGAAAGAAGAAGTAAATGAATGTGGTGAAAGAATTGACAGAAATAATCTGAAACGGTCACAAAGCCATCTTCCTTACTTTACTCCTAAAGCACCTCAAGATAGTGCAGTTATCAAAGCTGGATATTGTGTAAAACAAGGAGCAGTGGTGAGTAGCTTAACAAAATACATGAAATAATGAAAAAGGATTATGTTCTAGCAAACTCAAATTAACATGGAAATTGCTTTATTTTATGAAAGACCCAAAGTGAGAGACCAGCATGCTGAGGAGGGTCAGGAGATACAATAGGGAATATTCTATGTTTATAATTCAATGCTGTTATTTGCTTGGTTTGCACGGGGCCAGGAAAGTTAATGCACATTACCACTGACTTTCAGTTTAAATGAGCTTTCCTAACAGTTTAATGTTTTAGAAAGTTTTTCTATTGATCTCCACTCATCCTCAGGAGTGGGTCAGGGAAAGAGAAAGTTTTTCTGTTGATCTCTGCTCATCCTCAGGAGTGGGTCAGGGATAGAGAGCTTTGGTGGGGAGATGGCAGGCCAGGGGCAGGAGAAAGAGTGGGGCATAGGAGGGTTTCTTCCTTAATTAGGCATTGGGCTGACCTCAGTGGTAAGCTCTCTGACCTTGGGCTACTTACTTAACCTCTTAGGCCCTCAGTGTCTGTCTTAAGGAATATCATATAAAACCTACCATCTAGGGTTTTGTTTTGTTTTTGTTTTTTTAAGAGATGTAAATAAAAAAGGTGTGTTTCCCTTTGCACAGCACCTAGTACTTAGTAAAAGCTGTTATGGGTTAGCCCAGATATTCCCACATAGTTCCATGATGAAGTTTTTGCAAGAGCAAGTAAATTTACCGATATTTCTAAGGTTGCAACATACCTTAGTATTTAAGCCATTCTATGTGAACTAAATCTTTAGAATTTCATGAGAAAATTAACTGTGAAGTTTGGAAATGTTTAAGTCTGTGAGTAAAGAAATACTTAAAATTATTTTGGTGGTTCCGTTTGATTTCTCATCACTTTCTGGCAACTCTTAATTGTTTTAGGGCAGCCAGGGGAATGTCCTTTCACCTGTTTGACCTGCTTTAGGCTGAGGAAAAAAATGCCGGTGAGGGCAGGGTTTTCTTACTGTGGAATGTCTGCAGGTAGAGTCAGAATTCTCATCAGGCTGTGATGCTCTGTTGTGTGTAGATTGAAAGCCCTAATTTACACACAACTGAGCATCATAGCCTGATGGTTCCTTTTTGTTTTACTCTTAAGTCCAAAATACCAGTCAGAGATACTTAAGTGCTTCTGCAAAAACTATATTTTATTGACAAAAAATGTTTGTACAAAATAGGTTTACTTTATTAAATATTTAGTGCTTTACTACTACGTATAAAGTACTTGTAGAAGAATTCATGCATTTTTACAGATGGAGAAACTTGATGTGGTTTAATAACATTTCCTGTGTTTGCTCTTTACATGGGGCGGGCGGGGGCGGGGTGGGGAGTAGGAGGAAGGGGAGGTGCTTTAAAAAAAAAAAAGTTTCAACACTAAAGATATGAAATAGGCTGGGCACGGTGGCTCACGCCTGGAATCCCAGCACTTTGGGAGGCCGAGGTGGGTGGATCATCTGAGGTCGGGAGTTTGAGACTAGCCTGACTCACATGGTGAAACCCTGTCTCTACTAAAAATACAAAAATTAGCTGGGAATAGTGGCAGGCGCCTGTAATCCCAGCTACTTGGGAGGCTGATGCAGGAGAATTGCTTGAACCCGGAAGGCAGAGGTTGCAGTGAGCCGAGATCACGCCATTGCACTCCAGCCTGGGCGACAGAGCAAGACTCTGTCTCCAAAAAAAAAAAAAAAAAAACCCCACATAAAATCATACAATAAAAGATGAAAGCCAGGCACCAAAAATTGAATTAGGAATTCAAAGCCTGGGTAGCTAGAGAGGGATGAGGTTTAATTTATCGCATCTCTAAGGGAAGTAATGAGATTTTTTAGTGCTTGGCATGTCTGATTGTGGATTCATATTAGGGTAATTAAGTGGTGACTAACATTTGACATTCTTAGAAACACAAGTCTTATGTCTGTGTTCATCTCTGGTAGATGAAAAACTGGAAGAGAAGATATTTTCAGTTGGATGAAAACACAATAGGCTACTTCAAATCTGAACTGGTATGTTGTTACGTCATAAATGTTGCTGTAAGAATGTTTGAAAAGTGTTGCATTGTAGTGATTATATGTAATTTCTTGTACTGTTCTCTAGTTTTAGAATAAGTCTAGTTTTTAGAGGTACATACAGTTTATTTGGCGGTGATGCTTTTGGTTAATGATATTTTTCTTAAATATATTGTTAAGTAAAAAGATCCTATCTTCAAAGCGGCATTCTACCTTGAAAGATCTGAAGATCTCAGAATCCTCTAGTCTATAAATTTCTGCTAAAGGGGCTGTCCTCTTGGGGGGTTAGCCCCATGCGGAGTAGGGAGAGAAGGACATCCACATGGGGAAGGGGTGGTGGCAGAGATGGGAGAATGGTCACATACACACTGATTGATAAAATCGGGAACTATATTAAGGGTAATAGAAGCCAAGTCTTGTCAGAGAAATAATACTTTTTGGTGAATGAATGTATATTTATATGTATGATGAGGAATGAGATATTTGTATAGTTTCAAAGTACCTATCTACTAAAATAGGTATTAAGTATTATACGAGGGTTGAAAAAGAGTAACATTACAGTGACGAAAGTGGTGTAAAGAATTCTATCTGTAAAAGTCAACGTTTAACCCTCTGTATTTCTACCTTCTCTTGAGGTTTTCTTTGCCTATTTCACATTGATTCATAAATCACTTCACATAAGATGTTTTTATCCTCCCTGAAGGTAGAATCAGAAATTGAAATTCCCTATTTGCCTTGTTTGAGTTGCATCCTTACTTAAAATATTGTAGGATGACCTGAGTCCTGAAATAGCTTTTTGGATAAATTGAATGCAATTCTGTAGTATAAATGTTTATCCTACCTCTTCTTTTTGTGTGGGACCTTTGAGAAGGGAACCTTGTGCTTTATTTGAATGAAGTCACCAGAACAGCATTGTTCATTAGAACTTTTTGCACAAATGGAAATGTGCCGTATCTGTATTGTCCAAGGGCACTAGCTACGTGTAGCTGTTGAGTGCTGGAAATGTGGCTAGTGTGGCTGAGGAACTGACTTTATTTCATTTTAATTAATTTAAATTTACATCATTACACATAACAGCCACTGTATTTGCCAGCAGAGCACTAGTGTATAGGAAGGGAATATTTTAAGATTCACCTCAGGAGTCAGTTCTTCTGGGAAGCTTTTAGACTCTAGGTTAAGTGTCTTCTCCTTATGTGCCCTGTGGTACCCTGTGCATACTTGTATCATAATGCTCTCCCCAGGGTTTGGCAGTCACGTGCATTCTTGTCTTTGCAACTAAATTAAATGAGCTTCTTAAGGGTAAAGACTCTTGTAGTCTTTTATGATCACAGGGTCTGGCACTTGGTAGATTGTCTTTGAATGAATGAAAAATGGCATAGCATAGCAAGAAGAGTCATTTTAGCATGGGGCTTTCTCAAAGCTTAAGAGCCTCAACTGGAAGTAGTAGTTACTTGGTTCAGAAAGTACCTGCCTTGTTGTCTCAGAGGCTACACTTGTGCTCGGTTAGCAGGTTGTCTCATTGATTTTATTTAATGCCAATACTGCTGGGAAGAGTCATTCATGCAACAGACATTCATTGAGCTCTCCATGAACTTGGTGCACTGTTCTGGGAACTGGAAATAAAAGAGAATAATTAGCAAAGTTCTCTGGCTTTCAGGAGTTCAGTTTTGATGGGGAAATTGACAAGTGCCCCCATCATCAACAGTAGTTCTAATAATTCAGATTATTTTTAGTATTTAGAAATTGCAGATAAAGCTGAAAACCTTTAAAGGTCGGTAATTATAGCTATACTTAAGTTTTCCTAATTTTACAGGGTATAGTTAATCTCCTCTGGTAGTTCTTTGTTCTTCCTCTCAAATTTCACAGAATAATGCCCAGCATACAGGTTTTCAAAACTTAGTATTTCTGTAATAATTCTTGTCTCAGCTCCCCCTCCCCCAGTTTTAACATTTCTGAAATCTTAACAGTATGTCTTAGAGTTGCTAAGGGCGAGGGGCAGCCAGGCTGCAGCTGTGCTGTAGTTGACTTCTTGCCATATGCACAGTACCTTCTGGTAAAATCCAGAAGACACCGACATCAGCATATGCAGGAAAGGGTGCTGGCAGCTTGGGAGGAAATCTCAGGGACACCATGACGCATTCTTAAATGCTGCATCACCAACACTCTTTTTGGCACAAAGAATGACTTGGAGTGGAAAACATGGACATTGGTGGCTCTAAGTCAAAAAGTGATTCAGAAGATCTGGAATCTGAATGTGAAATCTTAAAAACTGTAACCAGTTTATCTTGTTTATATTTTTCTTTTTTATATATGCTCAAGAATAATACATGATAAAAACGTTTAAAGTGTAAATGGGCTCTTTTATAAAACCTTTCATCATGGAAAAGTGTAAACATACACTTTCAGTAGACAGAAATAATACATGGAACCTGCATATACCCATCACCTAGATGTCATAATTGTTAACATATGGCTCAGCTCGTCTTGTTTCTTCTGTTTCACCACCCACCTCCTGCTTCATATTTTGAGGCAAATCCTAGATATTCCATTTCATCTGTAAATATCTCAGTGTGTATCTCTAAAAGATCATTTAAAAATTTTAAAAATAAGTATAAAAGACTTAAGTGCACAGCTGAAAAACTGGTGAAAATATTTGCAACATATATTAGAGATAAAACTTAGAAGGAATCTTAAAAACTGAGGGGATTTTTTGTCACCTACTTTGCCCTCTTTTCCTTGCATCAATCCCAAACAGTTCAGACCCCTATTTATTAGGTGAGGCAAAGCAACATAGGCATTCAAGAGGGACCAGTGCAGCCTTGTGTGGGTGTCAGAGCCTATGCAGGACAAGGAGGCTGTCCTCTTGGGGGGTTAGCCCCGCGTGGAGTAGGGAGAGAAAGGCATCCGCATGGGGAAGGGGTGGTGGTAGAGATGGGAGAATGGTCACATACACACTGATAAAATCAAGAACTATGTTAAGGATAATAGAAGCCAAATCTTATTCAGAGAAACAATACTTTTTGGTGAATGGATGTATATCTATATGTATGATGAGGAATAAGATATTTGCATAGTTTCAAAGTACCTATCTACTAAAATAGGTATTAAGTATTGTACAAGGGGGAAAAGAATAGCATTACAATGAGGAAACCTGGCAGATACCACTTTACTCAGGTTGGTCAGATGATTAAAGTGAATGTCATTGGTAATGAGATAAATTGAAATCACCTGATAGGATAGCAGAAGATGAAGACAGCATCACTTCTGTGATACCCCTGCCCAAGGTGTGTAATCAGAATCCCATCATGAGGCACACCCAAATGAGGGACATTCTACAAAATAGCTACCTTGCAGTCTTCATAGAGTGAAGATTATGAAAGTCAAGGAAATAATGAGGAACTGTTCCAGACTGAGGGAAAGAAAATATTTGACAAGCAGATGGTGTTTGTGCTTCTGAACTGAATCCTTTTGCTCTAATAAAAGACATTGTGGGCACAGTTTTCTGATTCTGGTGATTGTATTGTGATTATGTAAGAGAATGTCTTTGTAGGAAAAGTATTCAGGGGTCGTGTGGGACAGGTCAGCAACTCACTCTGAAATGGTTCAGGAAAATTAGTTCTTTGTGCTGTATTTTCAATCCTTGTATAAATTCATGTTTGTTTCAAAGATTAAAAAAAGAGAAAATGGAGGGGAAAATATCTGGTAGGCAAATGAACAAAAGACATGAATAGACAATTCATTTAAAAATTAAAGTAGGTCTTAAAATATTTAAAAAATTCAGCATCACTGATAATTAGAGAAATGCAAATTAAAACTGCAATGAAATATTCTCATCTGTCATGAGAAGGTTGTGGCTGAGTGAAGAGATTGGCATATCTCCATCTACCCTTCCCAAAAGCAAGTGTAAATGCCATTCTGTAAACAAAAGGAATCAGGAACCCTTGGCGATGTGACTGATTTCAGAGTTGGGGCATATAAAGTACAAACAGCTCAGAAAGTGAAGTTGTGCCACAGAACAAAGAAGTGGCTCAGAGAATGAATGGAACATGTCAAAAGGACACAGAAATTACCTTGAAGGGACTGACCAAAATGCAGACAATTTAAAAACAAAATAAATAGTTATAGTAATGTAATATAACCCATAGAATTAAATAAGTCATGAATAACTAAATGGAGAAGGAAAAATATTTCCTTAGAGTAAAATTCTATTTAATGTATGTAGATGGATTGATGGGGCTAGAAAAATCACCATTTGGCAGCCACTAGTAATGGTTTCAGGCAAGAGTTTTCAGTGTTTGATAAAACTAGTTGCAAAATGATGATGGGAAACCTGGTATTACTACAGGCTCCAGGTATCTCCCCACAAGATACTTAACAATGACAGAGGGAAAAAGTAATTTTACAGTTACTGGCAAACATGGCCTTAAGCAGGAGATCAGGGTTAACACACCAGTGACAGGACAAGCCACCATCGGGTGTGTACGTCCTCATAGGGGTCCACTGAGAAGAACAGTGTCATACCTGTGGTTTCTTGTCAAAAATGTATAACCTGAATCTCAGCACGAATGTCATACAAACCCAAACTGGCAAGTGTTCTACAAAAATAACTGGCCTGGACTTTTTTAAACTCTGGAAAACGAATGAAGAACTATTCCACAATTAAAGGCGACATAACAGCTACATACATGGTATGATCCTGGATTTAACTCTGGATCAGAAAATAGTTTTTGTGCTGTAAAGAATACAAGTAGGGCAGTTAATGAAATCTGAAGATGGTCTGTAGATTTTAGTATTGCATCAGTGTTGAGTTTCCAGTTTTCATAATTGCACTGTGGTTATGCAAGGGCACATCCATGTTTTAGGAAATACACACTGAAGTATTTAGTAAAGGTACATCATCATATCTACAACTTACCTTCAAGCATTTCAGGAATCTATCTATCTATATATACTCACACACATACGTAAACATAAACAGATAATGATAAAGCAGATGTAAAATATTAACAGCTTAGAAAACAAGGTGTAGATTATGCAGAAATTCTTTGTACTATTTTTCTAAGTCTCATTAAGTGAAAAATTATTTCATAATTAAACTATTTTGTAAAACTTTTTTTTTTTTTTTTTTTTTGGAGACAGAGTCTTGCCCTGTCGCCCAGGCTGGAGTGCAGTGGCTTGATCTCAGCTCACTGCAAGCTCCATCTCCCGGGTTTACGCCATTCTCCTGCCTCAGCCTCCTGAGTAGCTGGGACTACAGGCGCCCGCCACCTTGCCTGGCTAGTTTTTTTTTTGTTTTTGTATTTTTTAGTAGAGACGGGGTTTCACCGTGTTAGCCAGGATGGTCTCGATCTCCTGACCTCGTGATCCACCCGTCTCGGCCTCCCAAAGTGCTGGGAGTACAGGCTTGAGCCACCGTGCCCGGCCTGTAAAACTTTTTTTAAAAATCAAAGATTTTTTAAAAATCTATGATTTTTTTTTTTTTTTTTTTTTTTTTTTTTTTAAAAGCACTCCTGGCTGGGCACAGTGGCTCACGCCTGTAATCCCAGCACTTTGGGAGGCCGAGGTGGGCGGATCATCAGGGGTCAGGAGTTCGAGACCAGTCTGGCCAACATGGTAAAACCCCGTCTCTAATAAAAATACAAAAATTAGCTGGGCTTGGTGGTGGGCACCTGTAATTTCAGCTACTTGGGAGGCTGAGGCAGGAGAATCTCCTTGAACCCAGGAGGCAGAGGTTACAGTGAGCCGAGATCACGCCATTGCACTCCAGCCTGGGCAACAAGAGCGAAACTCTGTCTCAAAAAAAAAAAAAAAAAAAAAAAAAAAGCACTCTGTCATGGTTTAGTTTTATTTTTGGTGCTACATAAAGTAATGGTATGTCTTAATCTCATGCTGTCATATTCAATGAAATATGTATATTGTATTTTATGGAATGTATACTAGAAATACGCTGTTAGGAACCAGTTTTATTTTATATTTGTGTCTTATATCTACTTTGTAACCTTGGGTGATATACTTAACATGTCTAATCTGCAGTTTCAGCACATGAATAGTAGTACATGTGTTGTAAGGTTGTGGAAAGTGTGAGATAAAAATTAAAACCTAGCAGATGTCTCAGCACTTAGTAAATGTTCAATTTTGTATTTATATAAAAGTGGTATTTGTAAAATAACAAATGTAAGTCAAGCAGGATGTGCATTTGCTCTGCTGCCTTGCATATCAAAGTGACATTCCAGAAAAGGAGGTGCTGCACATACTGGTATGTGGGTCCATTGGGGAAAGTCTGATGGCTAATAGCTTTTAATAAGCTACACTGCCCTTAAGGTGAGAAATAATGTGAATAAGACCCGTATGCAGTTTTTCTTCTTTCAGACAACAGTGTACATTAAGGTTATAGTGTTTGAGCTGTTCAGATGCTGGATGGTTTAAGAAGGTAGATTCATTTCTGAGATGTGTTTCAGCAAAGAAGTATGATTTTCACATGGGTCTCCAAATAAGACAGCTAACGTTTGAAAGGATTTTAAGAATAAACATCATGTGTCTGTTTTTTTTTTTTTTGGCCAGGAAAAGGAACCTCTTCGCGTAATACCACTTAAAGAGGTTCATAAAGTCCAGGAATGTAAGCAAAGGTAAGGAACCACTCTGACTTGATGCCTGGCACAACTTCTAAACACAGAGTAGTGCCTTAGTTTGAGTAATGTACTTACAGATTACATTTTTCCTTATTAATTGTAGTTATTTTTAACTCTTTATAGTTGAGATACTCTGGAATTTTCAAAACCCTCAGGTTAAAGTATTGAACTGTTTTGTTCATTTGAAAACTAAAAATTAGGAAAGAATCCTTTATTTGTTTCTTTGAAAACTAAAAATACTGAAACAGCTTGTTAATGGAAAGGAATAAATTTAATGTGAACAACTTATGGTTAGACACTCAGATTTGACAAATTGATGTATTAATTTTAGTGTTTAAAAGATGCAGTAGAATAGAGCTTTACAAGAAAATGTGTTAACTGTGACAGTGTTTCACCAAACTGATTACTGAAAACTCTGAACTTTAAAGTTGCTTTATGAACTTTTTCTAAAAGTGAAACTACATAAAATATGTAAAATCTTGTATGAAAATAAATGGGAAAAGATAATTTGGATTTGTCAAATCAGTACTTTACCTCCTTTATTTATTGACACATACTGGGTACTGGGTAAACAAATGAAAGAGAAACTGTCAAACAACTGCTATTTTACTATAATTGGATTTTTTTTTCATACAGTGACATAATGATGAGGGACAACCTCTTTGAAATTGTAACAACATCTCGAACTTTCTATGTGCAGGTAAGATACTTATTTGGCAATTAATAGATCCTAGATCCTCTTGACAAGAAATTAATAATTTTAGAGGTGAAATAAGCATAAATAAGCACTTGAGGTTAAAAAAATATGACAACTGTAATTCACCAGCTTAATAAAAGGGTACTATATATAGAGTTATTGGTGGGGTTATATGTTCAGGAAGTGGGAGTATTTGTTATGAATTAGTGAACTAGAACTAAGTAGAGAAAGGGAAATGCTTTTAATTTAGATGTTAAGTGTGTACTTTCAAGTTGGATTATTTTTGCACATATTTTAGAATTTTGATTTTTCTATTATATCATTTTTTGGTAACCTTATTAAAAAAACCCATAGTAAAAGTAGACAGTAGATCTATATTTTCGCTAATAGTAAGCATCCTGTATTTAAATTGTACTTTTTGCATACCTCATTGAATTATTTAAATGGAAAATTTTAAAAAATGATTTGGGCCGGATGTGGTGGCTCACACCTGTAGTCTCAGCACTTTGGGAGGCCAGGGCAGGCACATTGCTTGAGTCCAGGAATTCAAGACTAGCCTGGGCAACATGGCAAAACCCCATCTGTACAAAAAATACAAACATTAGCCAGCTGTGGTGGTGCAGGCTTGTAATCCTAGCTACTTGGGAGGCTGAGACACAAGAATCGCTTGAACCCAGGAGGTGGAGGTTGCAGTAAGCTGAGATCGTGTTACTGCACTCTAGCCTAGGTGACAGAGACCCTATCTCAAAAAAAAAAAAAAAAAAAAAAAAAAAAAAATCAAAGGATGATTTGTTTTTGTTTTATTGAAGTTAAATATGCTTGTTCCAGAAAACTTGGAAAATATAGAAAGATTTCAGAAAAATGTGCTTTATAAAACACTCAGTCCCACATTGAGGCAACCATTCTTATGATTTTGCTCCCTTTCTTAAGGTATATATTTTTATAATAGGTGGGGTCATACTAAATATAGTGTTATATCCTATTTGTTTCTTATATTGTTATTTTTTTCCATGTCATTAAAAATTATCTGAAAACCTTTTAGAACTGCACCATACTCCATTGTATTGATTTCCACTAGTAAATTGTTTCTGTATTACTCTGTTGCTGAACGTTCATATACATAGTTTTTGTACATTTATTGCAATAAACAATGTGATGAAAAACATCTTTGTGCATTACTTTGCCTGAATTATTTAGGGTAAGTTTCTAGATCGAGATTAAGTATCAGAGCATGACCCTTTCTATTTTGTCAAATTGATTTCTAGAATTGTATTTCCATTAGTAATGAATGAAGTATACTCTACCTTTGGCTACTTTTAGTTTTTTTTTTTTTTTTTTTTTTAAGTCTTTGTTAATATTACTTATTCAAAAATATCCTGCATTTTAAATTTTTTCATATTTCTAGATTCAAGAAGTGTAAGGGATTCTAGAATCTAGAAACAAGAGGCAGTATATCTGCAGCCCACTTGGGGCCTTATTTAATTGGATTAATTTCATAGTAAGGTTTAAAATTAACAATGAAAGCCAGACCTATCTGTCAATACTTGTTGTAGGCTTTAGGGTACTGCTAGAAATTATTTCCAGAAAAATAATATGTAAAAGAATGTCAGAATTTTTAAAAATTACACAACTACATAAATATTCTTGTAGCGGATTCAGACAGTGTAGCAGTAGATAGAATGAAATAAGAAGGGTTTTTCTTTGCCTTCCTCCTCTCCTTGTTTTCTCTCTGGAGGTATTCATTATTGACGCCTTTTGATGGGTCTGATCTTGACATTGAAATGCTCAATTTATGTCTCTGCGTAGTTAAGACCTAGCAAAACCTGGCTTTAAAAAAATGATTTCCAAATTTTTTGGAAACAGTTGCCTTAGAGTGATTTTGTTGATGACAGTATTTAAGTTACCAAAATAAATACATTGGCTTTATAGAAGTGGAAGGTGATTTTGAGGAAAAATTGTTTGAATGAGGTCTCTTTTCCTTTAGGCTGATAGCCCTGAAGAGATGCACAGTTGGATTAAAGCAGTCTCTGGCGCCATTGTAGCACAGCGGGGGCCCGGCAGATCCGCATCTTCTGTAGGTTTCCTGCCCTCTGGGGTGATACTCCCTTGGGTGCCCCCCATCCTGTTAAATTGTTTTCCTTCCTCTCTCCCAATCCACCTGGTTTCCTTCTTTATTGAGATTTATTTGCATGTTGACTTTTATACCAGTTGAACTTGCAAAAAATAATGCATTTCTAAGTTAATGCTTCCTTGTAGTGTTACGTATACATAACTTTCTGTGCATTGTATTGTGTTAAATGCACAAGCAGGGCAACTAAAGAATAAACATTTCCTTGCTTTGTTTTAGGAGTTCTTACTTGTCAGTAGCTCTAGATTTGACATAATTTGACAGATTCTTAGTATGATGTGTGGCCTGATCATGTAAGACTTTTAGTTACACAGTTTTGTGAACATCTCAATTTCCTCTTTACTTCCTCTGATTTCAGTTCAGGTTTTTTTGTTTTGTTTTGTTTTTTACCTTTGGCTTAACCATGCCATAAGATCACTGAGCAGCTGGGGCCTTAAATGCAGTTCAGTGCTCCCAGTGTTTCCATTTCATGTTTTAATTCTCATCTTAAAACCTGCTTTAAAAGCCTGCTTCTGAAAACTACCATAATTATCTTTGTGGTAGTATGATAATAAAATTGAAATGCAACTAAACATTCTGCTCAGACATATTTTTTAAAAGATTTTTCTTGTGTTCAAGTACATAAGAATTAGATTTGCCTTTGGACTACTTTGGCCACTGATCTCAGATCTGAAAATTTAAAGTATCTTAAAATGTAACACTGCCATCTGCAGAAAGTAGTCTCATATGTAGCATGATAGCCTTTATTATCTAGATTTACTATGATATATATGCTAGATACTTAGACTTTTAGTATTTTTTTCTGATAGTATAATAATACTGCCTTTTATTTTCTGGTAGTGATAACTACAGATAATAGAAATCAGTGTTTTTGATTTCTTAACTGTTGTCATTCTCTTTATATCCTTTTTGAAATATCTAAGAAGTCACTTTCATAGATGTTCATTTTGTAACTGCCTCTATTTTATGTGACTTTTTCAGCAGTCAAGTATGAGACTCTCTGCAAAAACAATGTCTGTTGGGAAGAGGAAAAGTTGGAGAAGGATGTTTGTGTTTTGTGCTTTGTGGTGGGGGCAAATTGGACTATCTAGCTATGACTGTCAGCAGAACTTTCTCTTTTCCTCCCTCTACCCAGTATAGGTTAACTCTAATCTTAGCTTTGCACTGTGTTCCAGATGCGGCAGGCCAGAAGGCTGTCGAACCCTTGTATACAGAGGTATACATCAAGAGCTGGTGAATGCAGCACGTATGTGGGCTCTCACGCAAACGTGCCTTCTTAGTGGAGGGCCCAGACTTACTCACTACTTACAACTGGTCATAGAAAGTTGAGTTAACCAAACTGCCTTTTGCAGTTATCGTAACTGATTTTGTCAATACTAACGTAAACTGTTACACTGTAGTCATCAGGTTGGATATGTGTATTTAAAAATAAAAATAAAACATACAACTTTACTAACAGAAAGAGACATTAACCTATAAAAATTAATATACTCAACTGCTGCAAGAGTTTCAATTTCTATATTTTATGTATTTAAAAATTTTTAAGATATACTATGAAATGCACCATTGTTCTAATAATATATGCAAACTAATGCATGCATATGCATTGGATAAACTATACATTACTATAGTTTGCATGGCATTTAAAAATCTCTGAAATTTAGCCGTTAATAGGGGTCTGTAGTGTTTTGGTAATTTGTAGCACTTTGATTTCAAAGGCACTGGTATCATAAATGAATATAATATACTAGTACATAGTAATGTATTTAGAATGGTCATATTTAAGGATATCTTCAGATTTGATCTAGTTAGAAGCATATTGAAATTAACATTCACAACTGATAATTATTTCACCACAGTTTAAAATATGATAAATGTGTACCCTTTGTTACCTTTAAAATATTAAGCCATATGAATATGTGACCTATTCAGAACTAAAATTAAGTATAAAATGAAAAGACTGTGTTATTATTGGTTGCAGTGAAATTCAGGGAAGTAAAAACTAAGTCTTATCGCCAAAATAATGTTTGAAAGATGTTGATTCGTGCTTATTAAAGAAATATGGCCTTTCATTGTTATAGGCTATATTTTCATTTTTTTTTTCATTCTAAAATATGTGGGATAATTCCTAGTGTTGACTGAGAATATACTCTTAAATAAAATTATACAGCCGGGAGGTTCTCTTTTAAACACAGTTCAGTTGCAGCTGGAACACTATATTTCAGTTTAGGTTGGCTGAATCTTCAAAGTGTCATAGGCTGCCAAATTCGGCTTTGGTGACGGAACTGGTTTCGTAGTGGAAATGGTTTTTGGCTATCATTGCTTTAAACTCACCTCTAAAAATGCATTGCTTTGGGAAAGAACTTGCACATTTATGCTGCATGGCTTCTGCTGCTGCCTTGTGTGTGTGTGTGTGTGTGTGTGTGTGTGTGTGTTCTGTTTTTCAGAGAATCAGGTCTCACGCTGAGTTACTAACCTGGTCATTAGTGATTGACTGTGTCTGACTGCCACTCCTTTTTGCAGGAGCATCCCCCCGGTCCTTCAGAATCCAAACACGCTTTCCGTCCTGCCAACGCAGCCGCCACCACCTCACATTCCGCAGCCTCTCGCAGCAACTCTTTGGTCTCAGCCTTTACCATGGAGAAGCGAGGATTTTATGAATCTCTTGCCAAGGTCAAGCCAGGGAACTTCAAGGTCCAGACTGTCTCTCCAAGAGAACCAGCTTCCAAAGTGACTGAACAAGCTCTGTTAAAACCTCAAAGTAAAAATGGCCCTCAGGAAAAAGATTGTGACCTGGTAGACTTGGATGACGCGAGCCTTCCGGTCAGTGACGTGTGAGGCAGAAGTGCACGGAGCCTGCTGCCTCTGCTGTCCTCAGTTTCCTTTCGTGAGGCTTCTAGCCAAAGATGGTAAAGGGGAAAATGGTTTTTAGTGCGTATATTATACTGCCTCTTAGGTGTACTCTTTATAAGCTGGTAAACCAAGAATCTAGGGAGTGGCCAAACTAAATATAATTTCTTTAAAAAAGAAAGAAAAGGAAAAATCCAAAATATCTCAGTATCATCTGTCTGAAGCATTGCGTGTTCTCATTCGGGTGGTAACAATGTATGTGTAATATTTTTTTCCTAGTGATTTTGACAATTTAAATGTTTAACAACTTAAAACATTAAAAATGCTTATTAATAACTTTGGTCATTTAAAAAATGCTACCATGACTTCCTATTAAAGGTTCAATATTTACACATTGTTATTGGTCAATATTACCACATGAAATATTGCCAAACCAAGATACCTAAACTCATGATGTCTGTGGTGCTGTAAAATTTATACAACAATGTGGATGATTTTGAAATTATAACCATTTTTGATGCCCTGAATCTTGAGGTGACTTATTTTGCATAGAGGATATTATTAGACCAACAGTAAGGGTTGTGGGTTATATCAACATAGAGAAAAGAAGAAAACTAGAATTCAAACAACTGTGTCTTAGACATTTGTTTGAAAAAGCTTCATCAGGCCTTGGAGCAGTCAGTGCTTTTATTCAGCAAAAATTATTTGGTAGGAAATTTTTGGGAGATCTGATTTTCTTATCAAAGTTTTGTAAATAGTTCTTATTTCTATATTTGGATTGGTGAAAGACCTCAAGTTTATATGTAAAGACATAACTGCCCTTAGTCATGAAATTGTTGTGACCTCTACTTTCTGTCACTAATAGCCTATATTCAAGTGCCTGTGTTTTTTCATCTTGTTTAGGAATGTTTTGAGATTAATGTGCTTAAAAGTCCTACGTGACTGGTTTTAAACATTGGGATAAAATTAATTTTCAGTAGAATAGTTTAATGTGTTAAATAAGATAGCATTTTATGTTAGAGATACCAGAATGCTGGTATTCTACTACCTGTGCAATATATTTGTTTTAAAAAACAAATTCGAGAATACATTTAATCATAGGGATATAGATATAAGCACCTCTCTAAAGAATCTTTAGTTTCTGGTGTTGAATTATAGACCAGTTTGAGTAAGTACCGTGTGGTTTTTTTTTTGAGATGGACTCTCGCTCTGTTGCCCAGGCTGGAGTGCAGCAGCGTGATCTCAGCTCACGACAACCTCCGCCTCCTGGGTTCAAACAATTCTCCTGCCTCAGCTTCCCGAGTAGCTAGGATTACAAGTGCATGCCATCACACCTGGCTAATTTTTGTATTTTAGTAGAGATGGGGTTTCACCGTGTTGGCCAGGCTGGTCTTGAACTCCTGACCTCAGGTGATCCACCTGTCTCAGCCTCCCAAAGTGATGGGATTACAGGTGTGAGCCACCACACCCGACCCATAAGTATCGTGTTTGAGGTTCAGTCTTAAACATTTGCTTTAAGAAAACAGTCTTGAATTTCACATGCTGCTATTTTTATATTTTGCCATTTTACAGTACTGTTTTGTTTTGAATTCATACATATCACTGAAAATTTCTCGTTTTCATTTTCTTAGATGACTTCTTGTCTGAGACAGAAAAACTTTCCTACTACAGCAGTGGGGTCCAGAGGTTAAGATATATTAGAATTATACAGTATCGGTTTAAAAATCTGTATGCATAAAGAATGCACCACTCAACTTTTTTATTCATAAGCTAATATTTTTTTAAAGTTATATTAAGGTTTTTTCTCTTTTGCAGCTACATTTGAAAGTGATAGCATAAAGAGATTTTAATGAGTTATCACTTTTTCTGCTGATATATTCATTATAATGGCTTTTTTGAAAGTTCCTTTTTCATGAACACACCCGAGAAATCTTAAATATAGACACTTTGCAATATTTCTAATGCTGTTTAATTTTGGTACAGCTTCCACATTGCATGTTCATTTTAGCACATTTTGGTATTTGCAATTTGATATATTTCATGGTGGCAAAATATTAGCTCTATTTTGGGACATTTAAAAATAGAACTATCCTTGTTCAATAGCATAGGAAAATGTTCTTGTGATTGTCAGGGTTTCCTAATATTTATCTCAATTCTTTTATAAGTCTATGGAAACTATTTAATTATTTTCAAACGTACACACTTTTCTTGTAAATATGTCACATCTGAGTTCAAAAAAAATACTTTGAATACCTTAATATTTGCTGCATTTTTTTTCTGTATATATAACATGTCTTCTTTCAGAATGGGAATATATGTGTGCCTCCCAACATTTACTGTTAAAGTCTGTTATCTTTATATGTCAAACTGGTTGAACACTGTAATGACTTGAGAATAAACTGCACAGAGTTTATTCTGACTTATTTCTCATTTTGTTTGGTTCAGCCCGTGTGTGAACAAGTAAATACAATGATTAGGGATGTGTTTGGTTAATTGACTTTAGTTTACATATTTAAGGACTGAGTAATTATTTGGTCATCTTTGCAAGAATAAGAAACTTCAGATCTGTGAATTCTCAAGGCATCCCTTCATGTGAAATTATAGAAGGAAAAATGGGTTTTTTTTTGATAGGGGAAAGAACTTGCTTATTTTTCTTAATTAAAAAACACGTTTTCAAAAGCAAAATTATCGTACGTCAGCCTCAGAGCATCGTGTGAATCATCTGGGCTGCTTACAGTGCTCCGTGATTATTTAGACGGCATGATGTGAGGCGGAAAGCAGAGGGCATCTTAATCTCCAGGTGGGCAGTTGAGATGCACGCAGAAAACTGCCAGGCCTTAGAGGCTGCTCCTTGCAAATGTTGCCTATTGGTGATAAATGTTCCACGTCTGTTGCAGTGAACACCATATACAGGGCCTAGTGCAGTGCTTGGTGCACAGGTAAAGCTTAAATACTTCTCCAGTGAGGACAAGGCATTAATGTAGAATGTGTGAACATTAGAGAAAAGTATATACCTATTTGTTAGATAAATCATACTTTTGAAATTCTGGAATATTCTTTCCTTAAAGCAACTTGCCTTCAATGGTTCGAGATACCTTCTTTTGCTTGTTGTGTCCAATCCATTGTCAGATCCTGCTGCTTTTCCCTGGCATGTTCATGCCTTGTCCTCTGAAATTTAGCCAGCAATGACTTTGAACCAGTATTTCTGCTCACCTATTTATGTCCTGTTGGGGCTCTCCTGGACTACCCTATTTCTGTCATTGTGCAGCTTAGGTATCAAAGTAGACATCTTCATCTGTTGCTTTTTCCTGAAAAGCTGAATGACATCTTAAAGATGAACTAGGCGAAGCCCCCACCATCAGTGCTAACTGAGATAGATTGAGACTCCAGAAAGGAGGAGGATTTGCCTGGCCCATGGGGCACATTAGCAACGAAGCTGTAACTGTTGGCTTCTCACTGTACTTGGGAGCATCATTAGGATCTATGCTCAGGGTGTAGCTAGAGTAATCCAGCCACATATACCAGGTTGCTTCCTAATAACCTATGGCAATCCGCACCTCCTCTCCAAAACACATTGGCTTAGTGTTCGTTTTTTTCTTCTTCTCAGTCTCTTTTTCTGAAGGCCATTTGTTGTGTGAAATGCTTTATTCGTCTTAGATCCTCAGATCTCTGTTGAGTCAAGTGACTTGTGAATGTCTAGCCATGCAACAGCAGCGTATGTACTTCCTGTGTGTGTTCTAATATGCTGCTGCTAAAATGGATGGAACACATTTGCCCTAGAATGCAAGGACCTTGAGGTTTGTGTCTGCATTTTACCTGTTAGGTTTTCCTATAGTTCCGTTAGACCATGGATATGTTTATGTTTGGTACCCCTTTATTGCAGCATGTTCAGCACTTTCAAAAAGGGGAGCATTTAGTATTTGGTTCTATTTAGGAAGAGCTTTTAATTATTTCCAAGAACTTATCTAGGTTTAGCAAATGAGGTTTTAATTTTTTAGTATGTCCTACCTATTTTTCTAAAAGATTATTTTCTTACCAAAAGTGCCATTGCATGTGTAAGCCATGTTTTCTTGTTCACGCCAGTCATGGGAGGTGCTAATAGCCTGGGTAACAATTTCAGTCATACTTATCCAGGAGCCTGCTTCCTTGAAAGTGACTGATGTTCCAGTGTTCCCTTCTTTCCCATTTTGTCTTGGACACCTGATTGTTACCATGGTGTTTGTCCACTGCTGCTATAGTCTTGTTGATGCTGCTCCAAGTAAGTAGCTGTGTTTTATGGTTACATACGTTTTATTTAAAGCTTATTCCTGGACAGATTTTGTCCATTTTTGAAAATATCTAACTAATTTGACTAGTAGAATTAGGCTAACAATACATGGTTCAAGCAAAAATATTGCCTTTTGTAATGAAACTTTCTTCTTGCCTAGTGTCTCATTGGTCTGAATATAATGGCTGTCTTAGACCCGGCGTCCTGGTGTCTGTCTTCAACTCTAGTTCTGCTGTATGTGACTTTAGGCAAGTGTCTGTGTTTTGGAACTTAACTTTCTATGTTATATAAAATGGAATTGGATAAAAGCTATCTCTGTCCTGGTAATTATTATTAACTGATGCAACTTATTTTTTTTCCTTTGAAAAGTATTTTTAATGTTTTTATCCTAAACCCAAAATAAGGGAAAGTTGTAAACATTTTTGCTTTAACAAAAAGGAAATCCCTTTCTTAGCTCTTCTTTCACTTCTAGTTGCAGTTCAGGAATTTTCAGTAAGTGGTGCTTGTACCTTTATCAAAAGTTCTTTTAACAGTTGGTGAGGCAAGAAATATTTGTATCAAAAATGCAAAGATATGACTAGCTTAATACTAGGTCTCTGTGTTTAGAAGTTTATGTAGGATTTGTGTATGTTATCTATTTTTTAAATGATTAAATTGTATGTTTTAAATCTCAGGTAAGACACACGTTGAAAATATTGCTGAATTGAGGCTAGCATTTACAATTTTGATTGATGAAATCTGTATTTTTTGATACATTTAATAGTGCCTTACTGTGGTATATTCATGTGGTAACAGCGCCACCTTCTGGTTATATCATTGCTAAATTTAAAATTTGGTAATTTGGTCTTTGTTTATTGCCTCCATCATAGAAAATTAGAGAAGATATGTGATTGCCTAGGATAGTTTTGAAATTAATACAAAAGTTAAACCAACATTTAAAAATTACAATTTTTTTTTATATATAAATGACTGTAGGTTCACATGTAGTTGTAAGAATTAAAACTTTCCGAACTTTCAAAATGGGGAATATTTAGTATTTGGTCCTATTTGGAAAGAGCTTTAATTATTTCCAAGAAGTTACCTGGGTTTAGGAAATGAAGTTTTGGTTTTTAAATTATGTCCTGTCAGTTTCTATTTCTGTAAGAATAATGTTGACCCACACGCCTGTAGTCCTAGCTATTCAGGAAGCTAAGGCATTGGAACACTTGAGCTTAGGGGTTTGAGATCAGCCTGGGCAAAATAATGAGACACCATCTCAAAAAGAAAGAAAAAGAAAAAGAAAAGATATTGTGTACCCTTTACTCAGTTTCCCCCCAACAACATCTTGAAAAACTAATACAGTATTATAACCAGGATGCTGACACTGATACAGCCAAGATGCAGAACAGTTCCATCATCACAAAGGCCCCTCTTTGTTTTCCTTTTTATAGTCACATCCATCTCCTATTCTACAGGTTTGGAAACCGACTTAGCCACTTGTCCAGAGTCACATTAGACTTGAAATGTATCTTTCTGATACCAAAGTTTGGGCTCTTAACATCCTACTTCTACTGTCTCAGTAGAAGTCTTACTTCCAGATTACTAAATGAGTTGAATTCAATCTGTTTTCAACATTTCTAGAACCATACTATTTCAAATGACAGATTATTTATACATACCTTTAAATTTAACATTTGAGAATCAATAGGTAAGTATCAAACTACAACTTCCCTGAAATTTCAAGCCCTGACATTCGATAAATAAGGTTGCCAAAATAAATAGTAACAGATTAAAATAGCCTTAAGATGCTGGATTCTTGCTTTAGAAATAGCTATCGGGCCTGGTTATAAAGATAATCACTTGGTGTAGGCTAACAGGGTTTTACCACGTGGAGAAGCTTTGACCTGTTGGAGTTGGGTCAATTGGTGTCTTCAGTGGACAACATGCAGCACACAGGAGGCCTAAGAAGACGACAAAGATGTCCGCAAGGAATCTGCCAAAATATAAAGTAATATGTGATAAAATCTAGCATGGAAAACTACAGTAGCATGGAAAACTACAGTAGCATGGAAAACTACATGTCAGAGACCGAGATGGCCCACGGGTGATGATGGAGTGGGTAAGATGAATGTTGTGATGGAGAGGGCCTTTTGGGGGGTCCCATAAGAAAAAGAAGTACTTCTAAGTAAAAGCCATGTGACTATAAATTTCTAAATGTTGCAGGGGTCCAAAGTGATGGAGAAAGTTTAAATTGTTCTCTTAAGGCTCCATTGCCTCTTTCCCTCCCAAACTGTGGTGTGTATACCTCTCATGCACGTTTTCTTTAGCGGGGAGGAAAGGAGGTGATTTAGGGAATTTTCCGTTGTCAGGAATTTACAACAACCTTTTTATTTTTATTTATTTATTTATTTTTGAGACAGAGTCTCGCTCTATCGCCCAGGCTGGAGTGCAGTGGCGCGATCTTGGCTCACTGCAAGCTCCACCTCCCGGGTTCACGCCATTCTCCTGCCTCAGCCTCCTGAGCAGCTGGGGCAGACAGGCACCCACCACCACGCCCAGCTAATTTTTTTTGTATTTTTAGTAGAGACGGGGTTTCACCATGTTAGCCAGGATGGTCTCTATCTCCTGACCTCGTGATCCGCCCGCCTCGGCCTCCTAAAGTGCTGGGATTACAGGCGTAAGCCACTGCACCCGGCCTTTTTTTGTTCGTTTGTTTGTTTTTGCCTGTCTTTGGTACCTGATCTGGATCAGATATGGCAAGTGAAAGGAAGGGAAGAATTAAGGGTAATGACAAGGTTTTTGGCCCCAACAACTAGAAGCCATGAACTGAGGTAGCAAAGATTGCAGGTAGAGCAGGTTTGATGGAAAAGATGATGATTGCAGTATTGGTTGCAGTATTGAATGTTAGGGTTGACATGTCAGACATCCCAGTAGAAATGGCAGGCAGGCATTTGGATATGCAGATTTGGAATTGAGAGAAATTATTATTGGAAATAAAAATGTGGGCGTCTTCAAAGTATTAGGTGCTATTGAAAGCTTTGAAACTGGATGAGATCACCTTTAGAGAGAATGAAGATGAAAGAAGAAAAAACCATGGAATGAGCCCTGGGGCACTCCAATATTAAGAGCTTTGGAAGAGGAGGAGGAAGTAGCCATGACGAATGAGGTGGTGTGACCACCACGTCAACAGGATATTAAGAGTACGTAGTGTCTTAGAAGCCAAGTGAAAATGAAGCAAGGAGAAAGAGGTGATCAGATGTGTCAAATGCTGCTCATAGGTCAGGTTTAAGAGGCAGCCTGAGAAATGCCCATTATGTTTGGCAACATGGACAGTACAGATGTCATTGGTGATCTTGCCAGGGCCGGTTCTGATGGAGTGGTGGCGACAAGTAGAACTCTTTTTGAGGAGTTTTGTTGCAAGAGGACTGGAGAAAGGTGATGGTTGCTAGTAGCAAAAGTAGTCTTTTCTTCTTAAGATAGTGGCTTGGCCAGACACAGTGGCTCACGCCCTTAATCCCAGCACTTTTGGAGGTCTAGGTGGGAGAATAGCTTGAATCCAGGAGTTCAAAACCAGCCTGGGCAACATAGCAAAACCCCATTTCTACAAATATACAAAAATTAGCAGGGTGTGGTGGCGTACACCTGTAGTCCCAGCTACTTGGGAGGCTGAGGTGGGAGGATCACCTGAGCCTGGGGAGGTTGAGGCCACAGTGAGCTGTGATAGTGCCACTGCACTCTAGCCTGGGTGATAGAGTGAGTCACTGTCTCAATAAATAAATAAATTAATTAAAAATTGGTGGCTTATTTGTTGATGAAATGACCCAGTAGGAAAAGAAAGATTGATGATGTGTAAGAGTACAGAATTGTTGGGACAAGTCCTTGAGGTGAGATGAAATGGAAGCTAGGGCACAAGTTGAAGACTTGACTTCTCCAAATGCACAGGTGTTTATCTGTGGTAGGAAGGCACAGTATGTGGTGCAGCCACTGGTTAAGTGGGTAGACGTGGAGGGGTAAGTCTCTGAAAGTCTCTGCCGTAGTGTCAATAAACTAGGAAACAGAATTCTCAACTGCAAGTAAGGTGGAGAAAGGTGTGAAGGGTATGAGAGAATAGATGTCTAGGATTGTGGAGAAAGAATGGACTAGGGACATTTAGGATATTCCGAGCAGCACTGAAAACCCACTGAGTTCTGTGTGCAAGAATGACAGTGTTCAATAACTGAAAACTGGTCATTTTTGTCACACTCCTGACTTCAGTGGAAAAGCATCTAGTGCAGGAGTGTCCAATCTTTTGGCTTCTCTGGGCCACAGTGGAAGAAGAAGAATTGTCTTGAGTCATACATGAAATACACTAACATTAATGATAGCTGATGAACTAAAAAAAAAACTCGCAAAAAATCTCATAATGTTTTAAGAAAGTTTACGAATTTGTGTTGGGCCGCATTCAAAGCAGTCCTGGGTCACATGCGGCCCATGGGCTGTGGGTTGGACAAGCTTGCTCTAGTGATTCCCCATGCTGCTGGCTTGTGGGCTGAGAAATATTTTATCAGGTTAAAGAAGTAGCCAACTATTCATATTTTATTGAGATTTTTTTCTTAAGTGAAGAATGGTGATTGAATTTTGTTACATATCTTCAATTTGTCTGGAAATAATATTTTTATCCCTCTTTAATTAATTTGGTGAAAGCTATTAATCCAGTTCCCAATATTTAACCATCATTACATTTCTGGAATAAATCCCATTTGGTCAAGATAGGTTATTTTTAAAATCTGCTAGATTTTGTTTGCTATTAGGGATTTTTGCATGAATATAAATCATATTGGTCTGCATTTTTCTTTGGTGTAGCTCTAGTCTTTGTAGGTTTTGTGGTGTTTTACTAGCTTCATAGAAAATGCTTGAAAGGGTTTTTTTGGGTTTTTTGTTTGTTTTAATTTTAAGCTGTTACAGAACAGCTTCAAAAGAACTGGTATTCTAGGCTGGGCCCAGTGGCTCATGCCTCTAATCCCAGCATTTTAGGAGGTCGAGGTGGGTGGATCACCTGAGGTCAGGAGTTCGAGACTAGCCTGCTCAACATGACGAAACCCTGTCTCTACTAAAAATACAAAAAATTAGCTGGGCATGGTGGCAGGTGCCTGTAATCCCAGCCACTTGTGGGGCTGAGGCAGGAGAATCACTTGAACTGGTGAGGCGGAAGTTGCAGTGCGTCAAGATGGTGCCACTGCACTCCAGCCTGGGTGACAAGAGTGAAACTCTATCTCAAAAAAAAAAAAAAAAAAAAAAGAGTTGGTATTCTATACTCCTTAAAGAGTTAGTGGACGTCCCCTCAGAAACCCTTTCAACCTGGTGTTCTTTTGAGGGTGTGCCACTGACAACTTCCTCATTTCCTCTATGAAAATTGATATGCTTAGGCTTTCTATCTTTTCTGGGGTCAGTTTTGATCAATTATATCCATAGAAAATTATACATTTTATCTAAGTTTTTAAATGTATTTGCTCAGAGCTGAGCACAATATACAGAACTTATTTAAGGAGAAACACATTACTGCAGATCCCACTTTGTTCTTCAACTCAAAATATACAACTGCTGTGAAGATTGCTTATATGACAAGTTGTGATATCTTCTGATTTGTACCTGGCAGCAATGTGATCACAAACATGCCACCAGATTAAAGTGGTAATACTCAGGTAAGAGGAGGCCATCCAAATTAAATTTAGGAGTCTTTAAAAAATTATCAAAATTCAATATAAAAAGTATAATTTCTTGAACATGTGGTCCCTGGAGAACATGTCTAGGTCCCGCATTTGAGAAACACTGTCCTAGTGAATAGCATTTGAACTTCTTAGCCTATGTTCATGGCCCTTCCATGTCCACCTTCTCACACAGTGCTTCTGTGTATATCCTGCACTCCAGTTCAAACAAACCTTTCCATCTCCCAGTTTCCCACCTTCCTGCTATTATTCGTGCTGTTTCTTCTGCCTGGAATGCCACTTTCCTAATAATTGTTGCCTGTTAATTCCACCCATCCTTCAATTCTCACCAAAATGCCACTTTCTCCTTGAGGTGTTGGAATTGCTTTCTCATCTTTCCCATCATACAAGCCATGGTGACCCCAAAACACCTGATTCCTTTCTCCCTTCCCATGCCAATGTTCAGTTCAGTTCATTGGAACGGAATTGACTTTAAACTTTTGCTCTTAAACTTTGGGTTGACTAAATAGCTTTTCTCCTTTCACTGTAGTGCCTTTTAAAAGCCGAAGATTTCAACATTTGGAAGAGATTAGAAAATGAAAACAGTCCAAATGCAGCTCTTTGTTGATTAGATTGGCCCAAAGGGGAGGTAAATAAGCAAAATGCAAATGGATTCTAGTAGTAATGGCCACTGTATAAGCACTACACCAATGCAGTGGTTTTAGCAGCTCGTCCTGGGCCCCTTTCATACTTATGCATGTTTGGTTTTATGTTTAATTTCAGGTGCTAACAATCACTTCGTGGGCTCCTCTTCAGTCTGCTGTGAGAGAAATTAAATCCTAACCCCCTAAGGCAGTGGTTCTCAAAGTGTGGTCCCTGAGATCAACGATGTCAGCATTACTGAGAACTTGCTAGAATGCAAATTATTGCTCCCATCCCAGTCCTACTGAATCAGATTTTCTGGGATTAGGACAGGCAATCTGTTTTAACAAGGCCTCCAGGTGATTCTGGCACCCATTAAAGTTTGACATCGGCTGGGTATGGTGGCTCACACCTATAATCCCAGCACTTTGGGAAGCCGAGGCGAGAGGATTGCTTGAGTTCAGGAGTTCGAGATGAGCCTAGGTAACATAGTGAGACGTCGTCTCTACTAAAATTCAAAAACAATTAGGCATGGTGGTGCATGTCTGTAGTCCCAGCTACTTGCAGTGGGTGCTGAGGTGAGAGGATCGCTTGAGCCTGGGAGATGAAGGCTGCAGTGAGCCCTGATGTGTCACTGCACTCCAATCTGGGCAACAGAGTGAGCCCCTCACTCAAAAAAAAAAAGAAAAAAAAAAACAAAAACAACAAAAAAAAAGTTTGAGATCCTCTGCCCTAAGATATCCATTATCCATTACATGTAAGGAATTAACTTCTATGCGTCTAGAATGGCCTTAGTTACATAATATCCTTAGAACCGAGAAAACAGTTACCTAAATCACTGCCTGTGTTCTATGGTTCAGATAAAGAACCCACTGAGAAAGCCTGTGTACATGAACTGGCTCTGACCAATTAAACATGAAACACAGGTTGGAATTAAAAAATTTCTTTATTTGATGGTCTTCCATATAGACAGAATTTCATCAGTAATCGAAGAAAAGTGGTAATCACATATAAACACCAACTAAACTGTGAGCTTTCTGACAACGGAAAAGGAAAACGGTGAGTTCTAGAATAGCCCTTGTTGTTTGATGCAACTAACCATGTCACCTTTTAGAGCTAGAGAACCTTCCACGTATTAAATGTTTGGAATCTTTTATGATGTGGATTCTGCTCCAGGTGATACTGAGTAACGTGGGGACCAATGTCCTTCACAGGTTTTGTAGAAGACTTTGTAGGTGGTCTTCCATATTCACCCTTAGAAGCAAGGATAACCCTTCGAGTGTAATTCTGTGGAAATGATTTCCCTTAACTTCCCTGTCTGTCCATTTCGTGAGCTCCTCTGTCCATTTGGTGAGCTCCTCATTACCTTCCATGACTCACTTTGCCATGTGACACGGAGCCTCCCTGGCTCCCACTGCTGGTACTGACCATTCCTTTCTTTGGTCTCTGTGCTATTGTGGACACAGAGCCACCGTCGCTGTTACTGTACTAGAGTCTTTACTTTTTTTTTCTTTTGTGAGCCTAAGCCTTCCTCAAGACAAGAATCTTTGTTTTGTTTAAAAAAAGAATAGCCTTAATTTTTTTTCTGATTTTACAGTGAGCACCCTATTGTAGAACATTTATGTAAGCAAAAAGAAAAGAAAGAAAAATAATTTGTAATTTCATCAAGAAATGACCTGTGTTGACATTTCAGTGATTGTACTTCCAAGTCTTTTACTAAATGTGTATGTAAATAGCTTTATTTCTGTGTGTGTGTGTGTGTGTGTATAAAAATCTGTAGCCTCTGTAAACAAGCCAAATATCACACACACACCACACAAAACAATACAAGCAAAAATCACCAGACTTCTCATGACTCGACTTTATTCTGGATGGCTCTTTGTGCTTCTTTACACATAGACATTGGCAAGTTGACGTATTTGGGACCATGCTCTATATGTTGTTTTGTAGCCTGTTTTCCATGCAGCAGTATGTTACAGATACTCTTACTTATCAATAAATATATATGGACACCACTATTTATAAAGGTTTAAGGTCTTCCCTTGTGTATTTATACAGAAAAAAAACTTGAACCATTCCTATATTGGACATTTTGATTGTTTCTACTTCTTCACTATTTTAACAATACTGCAGGCCATGTCTTTTCTCCACTAGTGATATACTCCCAGGCATGGGTTTGTTGCTCTCAAAGGTATATGTGCTTCCTATCGTGGTACTGTCAAAAGACCTAGGAAGGATATACTAATTTACGCTCCCATCAATAGTGCATGAGAGTGCAGGCCGGGTGGGGTGGCTTATGCCTGTAATCCCAACACTGGGAGGCTGAGGTGGGGAGATCACCTGAGGTCAGGAGTTTGAGACCAGCCTGACCAACATGGAGAAACCCTGTCTCTACTAAAAATACAAATTTAGCCGGGTGTGCTGGCGCATGACTGTAATCCCAGCTACTTGGGAGGCTGAGGCAGGAGAATCGCTTGAACCCGGGAGGGGGAGGTTGCAGTGAGCCAAGATGGCACCATTGCACTCCAGCCCAGGCAACAAGAGCGAAACTCCATCTCAGAAAAAAAAAAAAAAAAAAAAAAAAAAAAAAGAGTGCCCATTTCCGCACATCCTTGACAGTACTGAGTTTTGTCCATACTTTTAATTTTTGGCAATCTGATTAAAGAAAAATGGTATCTTGTGATTTTTATTTGTATTTCTTTGAAAACTATAAGGTTTTTTTAAATGTTAACTGAACATTTCTATTTTATCCTTTGTGTAAATTGCCTGTTTTTATCTCAAGTTTTTCATTGCTGTTGAAGTTTTCTTATTGAGATCTAAGAATCCTTTGTATATAAACATAAATCTTTTTTCTGTATTTACTTACCTTTGTCCTGTACTGAAATGTGACTCTTGTTCATCATTTGTCTCTTATTTATGGTTATTTTAAGTTTCTTTTTGGATTTTGCCTTTGTTATCACACTTAGAAAGTAATTTGCCACACAAAGGTTTTATATATATACTTATAATACTTCCCAATACCTTTTTTACTTCTAAAAGTTAAATACACGTGGAATGATTTTGGCAAATAGCATAAAGATCTAATATACTTTTCTACCTCATCCCTGAAATTCAGCCAGTTTTCTCTATGCTATTTGTTTTTAAAATCTGTTTCTCTCATTGATTTGGAATATTACTTAGGCACTAATTACTTACATTGGAGTCCATTTCACAACTTTTTATATCATTAATATGAATATTTCTCTATAGTATTATATATTAGTAATTATTTATATTTTAATATCTGATAGAAATGTTTTTCTATTCTCAGTATTCTTGAACGTCCAACTGCTTATTTTGAAGTTCCAAAAAATTCTACTTTTAAAAACTTGGAATTACATTAAGTTTGTAATATTGTCAGGATGCTTGTTCCTGTAAACCTGAGATGAAACTTAGAGTCTAGCTGTCTTAGTACATTTGGGGTGCTGTACAAAAATATCAGACTGGGTGATGTATAAACAACAGAAATCTATTGCTCACATTTCTGGAGGCTGGGAAGTCCAAGATCAAGGTGTCAGCAGACTCGGTGTCTGGCGAGGGCTGCTCTGTGCTTCATAGATGGCTCATTGTTGCTGTGTCCTCACATGGCAGAAGGGGTGAAGGACTTCGCTTGAGCCTCTTTTATAAGGGCAGTAATCGCATTCATGAAGGTAGAGCCCTCATGGCAATAACTCCCCAAAAGTTGCCCCTCTTCCCAAACGCTGTCACATTGGGCATCAGGTTCCATATGCATTTTGGGAGGACACCAACAGTCAGACCATGGCAGAAGATGTGTTTGGTGACTCTGTGGACAGAGGATTCTACCATCTAGGGATCTCCCAGGTAACTGTTTGTCTTTAGAGGAAGGAGATTTGCTTTGAGGAACCTGTGCACATGGAAGGAGAGGAAGACTGGATCGGTGCTCTGAAGACAGAGAAGGCTGTGAATAAAATCTGCATTTTGAAGACAGGAAAGACAAGAAGTGCTGTTCTTCAGGACAACGGTGGCAGAATGGGGCACACAGAAGAGCGTTGTCCCCATTTCTGTGGCACCTGGTACAGACAAGAGCCAGAAGGGCTGCCACCCCTGACATGCCATTGGTCACTCCAAATCAGTGGTGTTCAGGGGCTGGCTCCTGAGACCCAAATGCTAAATTTTCAAGAATTTTCCAAGCTGGTTGTTAAACAGAACCATTATTAAAAATTAAACTTATACAATTAAATGAGTTATGTGAGGAACAAAGGTAATGAATATTCAAAATTCATCATTCGTTAGTCATTTTACACCTTACTACAATCTATGCTTATTTACGTCTGTTGTCTGTATGGTGGAAATACTATGTAATGATACGCTACTGTGCATGCTTCCTAATTCCACATTCAGTGATGGCAAGCTTGACACTGGCACAGTGGGAGTATTTACACCATTTGTAGCAAATGCTACAAATTAGGACTGGATTGATTGTTTTCCTGATTGTCTAGAGGAGGGGCTGGCAAATTTTTGTGTAAAGGGCCAGATAGTGTTTTAGGCTTTATAGGCCACACAGTATCTGTCACAATGACTAATTCTGCTCTTACAGAGCAAAAGCATAGAAAATACCTAAATGCATGAGTGAGCCTGGGTTTTTGTACTAACTTTATTTGTGGATACTGAAATTTAAATTTCATATAATTTTCATGTGTCATGCAATACTATTCTTTTGATTTTTTTGCAATCATTCAAAAATGTAAAAACCATTTTTATATGGCAGGCTGTAGAAAATCATGGCACACACTGGCTTTAGAGACTATTATTATTTGTGAATAATATGCTACATCTCCCTTATGTCAGTAAAATTTATAATAAACTTTTTCTTTTTTTTTTTTTTTCTAGAGAACTGGTTGTTAAATATTTGCCAGCACACCACCACTTCAAGTGTTTTCTGAATTGGGGACATGGGAGGAGGGAGTCCAGCAGTACCCTGGGGAGGAAGCCAGTACCCTCTCCCATGAACCACTGGCACTGGGGGCACGGTGAGCTTGCCCCTAGAGGGTTTGCCAACAGCTGACTTGAACCACTGCAAAGGAAGGGCAGAGGATTCCTGTGCTTGTGTAATGTGGAATACTCTGGGGACTGTCTGAAATAACCCCGGAAACTATAAGGTAGCGCCAAGGTCCTGCTGTCATGTAGGAGGGGCCTATGAGCTGGTGAGGTTTCTGTATCTGCAGATGAAGGAGTTGGAAAATTCCAGTTACATAATGTTTTTCCCATCTAGGAATATTATGGTATGTCATTCCATTTAGCCAAGTCTTTATTTGAATCCTTCAGTAATTGTATTCATGTAACTCCTGTATTTGTCTTGTTAAGTAAATTCCTAGGTAGTTACATTTATTTTTTTAAAATGTTAATATTTATTTATATTTTTATTTACTTTTTCTAGCTATATTTTTGGTTCTATAAAATTTTTTTTATTACTTTTTATCTGTTTATTGCTGGTCTATAGGGAAACTAATGCTTGTATAAATTAATTTTTTATACTAGTCACCGTATTGAATTATTAGTGTTTTTTTAGTTGATTCTCTTGTGTTTTCAGTAATAACAATGATATCATCTGCAATAAATGATCCTTTTAGCTTTTTCTTCCCAATTTTTGATAAATTTTAGTATTGGGATGTGCTTGCTTTACAAAATGAATTGGGAAGTTTTTCATTTTTCCCCCTGGTCAATATCAGTTGAAAGAATGTAAAATCTGTTTATGTGAAGTTTCAAAGAATTCAACCATGAAACCATTTAGCCTCAAGAATTTTTCCAGAAGTGATTTTTGTTTGTTTGTTTTTACAAATATTTCTTTTTCACCATAGATACTGGTTTACTTAAGATTTTTTCTTTTGTCAAATTGGTAATTTATGATTTCTGAGGAAATTTCTATTCCATCGCTGTTTCTACTCCTGTCTCTCTCTAATCTATTCTCTAGCCAGTAAGCCGTCACAACCTTTAAAATTTCAGGTGGTCATTCCCCTCAATGAAAACCTCTGACAGTTTTCACTGGTAGGTTATCATTGCTTTATGTCTCCTGGTCTACGAAGGCCTAACATGATCTGGTCCTAACTTCCACCTCCCACTTCCTACTGCCTTGCTCAGAGTGACAGGAGGGCCCCCAGAGGAGGAGCTAGCACAGGCATGCTGAGTACTGGATTTCATGCTGATTCTGGAAACAGCTCCTTGCCAGTTTTAAAGGAGGCTTAATTGTTCTGGGAGTTTTGCTGACATAATACAGCCTGGCTCACGGGTGGTTCTTGTCCTTAGGCTTAAAGGTAGAACAGGCATTAATAAATGCCACAAAATGTCTTTGGCTGTGTTCAGTCAGTTCTTTTCCCAGAAGAAAAAAAGCACTGTGCTTAATTAAATTCAATCAATATTTTTCAAGGGCTTCTTATGGACAAGAGATTTTGCTGGACTCTGGGATATAAGTGAGGCAGACACAAACAATGTACCTCTATTGCAAGGCAAAGTAAGAGAGAATGTATTGATAGAATATGCTGGGTTATGCCACAGTAATGAAAATCTCAGAGGCTCATATCCACACAGGTTTATTGCTCAGTTGTGCTGTATGTCCAGGTGGGTTGGCTATGGCTCTGCTCTGTCATTTCACTCTGAGACCCAAGCAAGTGGAAAAGCCTCTATCTGGAAAATTTCTGGTGGTCATGGCAGAGAGAAAAGGCATGCTGGCCAACATGCAATCACTAAGACTTTGTTAAGAAGTAACACGTGCCACTAAAGATCGCATTTTATTGGCCAGAGAAAATAGCATGATCGAGTTGGACATCAAAGGGGCAGGGAGGAATTAGGTTGAACCATATGAGATTGGCATTTTATGAAGTCAAAAGTGATTGAATATCTCAATTGTATTTGGTTTAACCTAATATAATTCTTCTATAGGGAGGGCAATGATTATTTGAATAGTGTAATCTACTCCATAGTGGTACCAACAAAATTGCAATAAGAAAATCTTATTAAGATTTTCTTTAAATTCAGACGAAAATTTTATTCACTAATTCTGCATTTCACTTGAGATAGCCACAGACAACCAACCCTTCCATCTGTGGAAATGGGTAATAAAAGCAGAGGTGTCACATTAACCTTTTTTGCTGAATTTAGGGGTCATTGGTTTTAGATTCCAGCTTTAAGGAGTCCGTCTCAATAAAAATGTGCCATGTTCTTGATATATGCCAGGCTTTGTGCAACGTGCTGGGACAGACAGTGAAATGCACTGACAGACAAGGTCTGTCCTCAGGGGGCTGAGAGTCTAGTTCCTGCCCTGCTATCACGTGCAGATACCAGTGAATAGGTGCTGTGGGGGGTGGGAGAGGTTGAGGGAACTTAGGGTGTATTTCTAATGGAGCTCACACGACTGTTGGCCAAATTCATTTCTGTGAAGCTGCAGAACTCACAGCTGCTTGTTTCTTCAAGGCTAGCAGGAGAATCTCTCCCAGCTCAGGGCAGGCTTGAGCTCTCTTTTAAAGGGCTGACCTGAGTAGGCCAGGCCAACCTAGGCTACTCTTGCTTTTGATGAACTTGAAGGTAAACTGATTAGAGACTTAATCACAAAATCCCTCCATCTTTGGCATATGATGTAACCTGATCACAGAAGAGACATCCATCGTATCCACAGGTCTTGCCCCTACTCAAGTGGACTGTGCAGGGCACGGACACCAAGAGTGGGAATCTGGGATGCGATCTTAGAATGCTGCCTGCTTCAGGGTTTCATTTTCAAAATTGTCACGGATCTTGTGGGTGTGTCTCCTTGTTGTTTTAATCCATGTTTACCTGATGTCATTGGTCATTTGTAGATCTTTTGTGAAGTCTTCTGCCCAGAATTCGTTCTTAGTGGATTGCTTGCTTTTTTGTTTTTGAGTCTTCTAACCTGAATATAAATTCTTGGTTGGATACAAGTATTGTAACTATGTTCTCCCAGTCGATGGTTCCCCCCCTTTTTTTTTTTTGATAAACATAGATTCTTCATTTTAATTGTCATATTTCTCTTTCCTTTTTTTTTGCTGGTTGGTGGTTTTGTGTCCTGTTTATGAATCTCTTGCTTAGCCCAAGGTCATAAAAATATTCTCCCGCCTGGACCCTTTCTCCTGGACCCTGCATTGATTTTGTTTTCAAATGTAGGTCTATGGTCCACTTTGAATGAACTTTTATGACTTGTGCGTGTATGGGACCAAAGTTCATTTTGTTCTCTATATGAGTCAATTGATACAGTATCATTTACTGAAAAGACCATCCTTTTCCTATTGAGTTGTGACTTTGACTTTGTTAAATCAGGTGACTGGAGGTAGGCTGGGATCTGGTTTGGCTTCTTCTACTGCATGAATCTATTTGTACATCTGTATACCAGTGCCAGACTGTCCTCACTATTGTCCGACCATGCTGTGATATCTAAACAATGTCTTCAAAGGAATCCTGGGCATTGCCATCTCTCTAGAGAGGCCTCACTCCACTCTCCCAGCCCTAAACAACTACAGATTTATTTTCTGTCTCTGTAGATTTTCCTGTTACACAGATTTCTTGTGAATGAAATCATATAGTATGTTGTCTTTTGTACCTGGCTTCTTTCATTTCCAACATGCTTTCAGGGATCACCATGTTTGCCAGACTGTGTCCTTGTGCAGGAAACAGAAGCACCGACCAGGAGGACTGGGGCAGGTGAGATTGGGAAAAAAGAAAGGGAGGGAATAAGCTGTGTCCAGACACTAAAAGGACTTGAAGGATCTTTTAAAAGAGATGTATACATGTAACAGGGAATTAGACAGCGTGGGAAAGCATCCGCTCTCTTAAAATATCAAAAAAACCCACATAGATTTGGAACAAGCTTCTTGTATCCTTCGATGTGGAGCATGTGGTCCTCGCTCAGCTATGTGGCTGACCCACAGAAGGCAGTCACGGATGGAGCTTATAAAGGAAGGAGAGAGGCCCATACACTGAGCTCAGAGGCAGGAGAGGATGAGTTTGAAGTGCTTGAGGAACACGGAGTGACCCCAGGAAGGAGCTGGGTCATGTTAGGTGGAGCTGAGAGAGGAGCCCCAGATTCAAGGAGAGTATGTCCAGGTAGTAGCTTGAACGGCACAGATGGAAAAGGATTTGGCTTTCTTTGTTTTCTTCCTTTGATTTTTAACTGCCCATCCCTCTGCAATATTAATGGTTAGTACAGAAAAGAAAAAGGAGAAATTATCACCCATCACCCCTCCACCCAGAATTAACCACAGTTAACACTGGGGCCCAGTTCCTTCCAGGCTGGAGTCTCAGAATCACTTTCTTAATCAGGAGCAATGGTCTGCACAGCTTTATATCCTGCAACTTCTTGCTTAGTGTAAAAGCATTACCCTGGGATCTGATTTCCTTTTGCATCTCAAACCCGGGAAGTTTGGCCATTAGCAAGGATTTCCTGAATTTCCTTGGAATTATCACAGCGGCTGGGCTTGGTCTTCCTGAAGCTTAGGGCTAGTTCTCCCTCCCCTCCTTTCAAGCTGCAGGTCTTCGTGAGAAGAAGGCGGATGCAATAGCAGAGACTTAGCTTTCAGGCCTCATTCCTCAAGGAGGTAATTGTTCCCTTTAAAGGAAGAGAGAATTAACTGAGTGGCAGCACTGGATTAGGCCTGGGCATCCAGAAACTGCCCACAAGAAGTGGAGGCCAGTGGGAGACACACAAGTGTCTACAAGGCGAGGTGACAGAGCTCTCCGAAGGATGGAGAAGGGGCTGTGGCGGCTGGCCCAGTGGAAAAGTACCTCGACCATGATTCATCAGGGTAATGCTCCGTTGGTGCCAGGCCATCACCCCGTCTGGGAGTGCAGACAGCTGACAGCTGAAAGTCACATCAAGTATGGAATCAATTTTCAGGGAAGAAAGTAAATGAAAGTTAAGATAAAAATGCATTACTTCACTGCTATACCTTCTGCTGCAAGCATCTGTTTAATACAAGCAACATGAGACTAGTGCCTGCTACGTGGCGGGTGCTGTCTGGGCACAGCGGGCAAGGCAGGCTCCAGCGCTAGGCAACTCCAAGCCTGACTGAGGAAGACAATGTGGTGGTCCACCTGGACATGGATTGGCTGATTAAATAAGGGTTATGAGTTAGACAAATGAAATACCTGGTGCTGCTGAATTTCACATCTCTAAGGACATTGCTCTGGTTCTAGACTAACTGGGTGACTTAAACGTGGATCCACATAGTGTCAGTACACAGAAATGACCTGTGTGTGGTTCTCAGCCCTGCTGCTCATTGGAGTCCCGGGGAGTTCTTCAAATTAGAGACACTAAGGATGCTCAGTCCCTGCCCCCTCCCCCTGAGTTTTTTAAAATAGCTTTATTGCGATACAATTCAAATAAAATACAATCTACCCATTTAAAGTATACATTTCAGTGGTTTTTAGTATATTCATGGATAAGGACAAGCATCAACACTGTCAATTTTTTTTTTTTTTTTTTTTTTTTTTTTTTTTTTTGAGATGGAGTCACCCGGGCTGGAGTGCAATGGCATGATTTTGGTTCACTGTAACCTCTGCCTCCCTGGTTCAAGCGATTCTCCTGCCTCAGCCTCTCCAGTAGCTTGGATTACAGGTGTGTGCCATGACGCCCGGCTACTTTTTGTATTTTTGGTAGAGATGAAGCGTCGCCATGTTGGCCAGGCTGGTCTCCAACTCCTCAAGTGATCTGCCTGGTTTGGCCTCCCAAAGTGCTGGGATTACAGGCCTGAGCCACCAAGTCCAGCCAACACAGTCAATTTTAAAACATTTTTCTTATCTCAAAAAGAAACCCCATACTCTTTAGCTATTCTTTTTATTTTCTATTAAATTTATTTTTTCTTTTTTTTTGTTTTTTTTTTTTGAGATGGAGTCTGGCTCTGTCACCCAGGCTAGAGTTCAGTGGCTCAGTCTTGATTCACTGCAACCTCCGCCTCCTGGGTTTAAGTGATTCTCCTACCTCAGCCTCCTGTGTAGCTGGCATTACAGGCACACACCACCACGCCCTGCGAATTTTTGTATTTTTAGTAGAGACAGGGTTTCACCATGTTGGCTAGGCTGATCTGGAACTCCTGACCTCAAGTGATCTGCCCGCCTCGGCCTCCCAACGTGCTGGGATTACAGGTGTGAGCCACCGTACCTGGCCAACTATTTTAAAAATTTTTAAGAGACTGAGTCTCGCTTTGTCACCCAGTCCGGTGCAGTGGCAGGATCATGGCTTACTTCAGCCTTAAACTCCTGGGATCAAGCAATCCTCCCACCTCAGCCCCTTGAGTAGCTGGGAAAACAAGTGTGCACAGTCACTAAACTAAAAAAAAAACCTTTTATTATTATTATTATTTTTTGTAGGGGTGGGTTTTTGTTATGTTGCCTAGGCTGGTTTCAAAGTCCTGGCCTCAAGCAATCCTCCTGCTTCATCCTCCCAAAGTGCTGGGATTACAGGCATGAGCCACTGTGCCCAGCCTCTGCCCACTCTTCTAGCCCTAAGCAAGCAGGAATCTATTTTCTGTCTCTGTAGATTTTCCTGTTATACACATTTCTTATGAATGAAATCATATAATATGTTGTCTTTTGTTTCTGGCTTCTTTCATTTAGCACCATGCTTTCAGGGTTCACCATGTCATAGTGGGTATTTTATTCTTTTTTATGGCTAAATAGTATTTCATTTTATGGATATGCCATAATTTGTTTATCTGTTATCAGTTGATGGACATTTGGGTTATTTCTACCTTTGGGCTGTTATGAATAGTGCTGCTATGAACATGTGTGTTCCAGTTTCTGTGTGGACACATGTTTTCCTTTCTCCTGGGTAGCTACCTAGGAATGGAAATGCTGGGTCATATGTTGACTCTGTTGGAAGAACTGCCAGACTGTTTTCCAAAGCAGCTGTACCATTTTTTTTTTTTTTTTTTTTTTTTGAGACGGAGTCTCGCTCTGTCACTCAGGCTGGAGTGCAGTGGCCAGATCTCAGCTCACTGCAAGCTCCGCCTCCCGGGTTCCCGCCATTCTCCTGCCTCAGCCTCCTGAGTAGCTGGGACTACAGGCGCCCGCCACCTCGCCCGGCTAGTTTTTTGTATTTTAGGAGAGACGGGGTTTCACCGTGTTAGCCAGGATGGTCTCGATCTCCTGACCTCGTGATCCACCCGTCTCGGCCTCCCAAAGTGCTGGGATTACAGGCTTGAGCCACCGCGCCCGGCCAGCAGCTGTACCATTTTACATTCCCACTAGCAGTGCATGAGGATTCTGATTTCTCCACATCCTCCCGATACTTGTTATCATCTGACTTTTTGATTCTGACTACCCTAGTGCCTATGAAGTAGTATCTCAGTGTGGTTTTGATTTGTTGATTTGCTGATGACTAAAGATGCTCAGCATCTTCTTATGTGCTTATTTGTGCTCTTAGAGTTTTTAATTCAGTTGATCTGGAGTAGTTCTTTTTTCCTTTTATTTTTGATTTTTTTGAGACAGAGTTTTTCTCGGTCACCAGGCTGGATGGAGTGCAGTGGCGCAATCTCGGCTCACTGCAACCTCCGACTCCCTGGTTCAAGCTATTCTCCTGCCTCAGCCTCCCGAGTAGCTGGGATTACAGGCCCGCACTACCATGCCCAGCTAATTTTTGTATCTTTAGTAGAGCCAGGTTTTCACCATGTTAGCCATGATGGTCTCGATCTCCTGAACTCGTGATCCACCCACCTCGGCTTCCCAAAGTGATGGGATTACAGCCGTGAGCCACGGTGACTGGCTTTTTTTTTTCCTTTAAAAAAGTGTTTGGCTGGGAGTAGTGGTTCACACTTGTAATCCCAACACTTTGGGAGGCTGAGGCAGGAGGATCACTTGAGCCCAGGACTTCAAGACCTGCCTGGGCAATATAGCAAGACTCCATCTCTAAAAAAAAAAAAAAAAGTAAATTAGCCAGGTGTGGTGCTGCACACCTGTGTCCCAGCTCCTTGGAAGGCTGAGGTGGGAGGATCACCTGAGCCCAGGATTATGAGGCTGCAGTGAGCCATGATCATGCCACTGGACTCCAGCCTGGGTGACAAAGTGAGACCCTGTCTCAGAAAAAAAAAAAAGGTGGGGGGGCCTGGGTGTGGTGGCTTATGCCTGTAACCCTAGCACTTTTGCAGGCAGATTGCTTGAGCTCAGGAGTTCAATACCAGCCTGGCAACATGGCAAAACCTGGTCTCTATGAAAAATATAAAAAATAGCTGGGTGTGGTGGTGCACATCTGTGGCTGTAGTCCCAGCTATTCGGGTGGCTGAGGTGGGAGGATCACCTGAGCCTGGGGAGGTTGAGGCCACAGTGAGCTGTGGTCCTACCACTGCACTCCAGCCTGGACAACAGAATGAGACTCCATCTCAAAAAAAAAAAAAAAAAGTTTTTTCTTTTGAAATAATTTTAGGTTTAGAGAAAAGTTGAAAAATAGTAAAAAAACAAAAAACAACTCCCCCCCTCCAAAAAAACTCTCATTTACCCTTAACCCAGATTTCCCGAATGCTTACCACCCTTGCTACATCATTCTAGTTCCTGGAAACATTTAAAGCATGTGAAACATTTAAAACATTTAAGTTGCAGGCTTTAAGTTGCACTTCCTTTACTTCTAAATATTTCAGTGTGTTTTTCTTGAAAAAAAAAAATGTTCTCATACCACAGTAACACGATCAAAATTGGAAAATCAACATTGATTCAATACTATGATCTATAATCAAGTTTGTTTTTTTTTTCCAAATCCCTGGGTCTCAGCATTTTTTTAAAGCTTCACAGATGATTTCAGTGGATACTAGGGACCTCTGTTGCCTCCTCTGGCAGAGCAGGACTGAGGGGTGGACCCTCCCTGAGACCACCCAACAATTTAAGGTGGAGTTATCAGGGCGCCTGACTCCTGGGGGCATTTTTGTGTGACGGGAAAAGACAGTGCTCCTGGCTGAGTGAGATGGCAGCTGGCTTGGCAAGGGGATAGCACCTTTGTCACCACGTCATGTCCCTGTACTCTATGTGCTGCACCTGCACCCAGGACCGACGGTAACTGAGGCGGAGGGGAAAGGAGGGCCTGAGATGGCAAGTGTGTCCTCCTTGGTGGTTCCTGTGTCCTTCATTTCCACCCGCGAGAGTCTGTGCTGGACACTGGAGTTGGTGGAGAAGGAGCCAGTGACAGGCAGAGGAGCAAACTATCTTTATCACACTCCAAGATCCCAGCTGCTAAAATCCACACTGAGCTCTACTTACCAGCCTTCTTCTCTCTTGCCGGAACCTCCTCTGTACTCAGACCAGCAGCCTTAGCACCACCTCACACTGGTAAGAAATGCAGATGATCAGGCCTTACCCCAGATCTATTAAATCAGAAATTCTGGAGTGGCGCCCTGCAGCTTGCATTTTAACCAGGCTTCAGGTGCTTCTGATGCATGCTCAGGTTTGAGCACCACTGGCCACAGGGAGGCCGAGGCAGGGCCCAGGGTCAATTCAACCCTCCTCTGGTTGAATAGCTGGAGAGTTGGGAATATCAGTCAATATTTCCAGTGCACCTGCTACAAGCCAGAAAAAGGAACAAGAAGACACAGTGGGTCTGAGAAAGTGATGGGGTGAGCAGAAACCCAAAGCCCATAGAAGGCCATCCGAGTGGCCCCTCGAGTAGGTGAACTGGCTTTAGGGTTTACTGAAGGAGGTGGAAACCTCAGCCTGCTTCTTGTCTGGGTTGTTACAGGAGTCATTTAGAAAGCTGTACCATTTTTTCAATATTCTCACTACTTTCCAACGCTCATTTTTCCTGCTCATTTCTGGATTGAAAAAATGCCTTGGCTGTATGTGTAAGAAAACAACCATGCAAGTTTGTAGAGAAAGAATCTGGGCCTTCTAGGTCACGTTGGTTTAAAACTTGGACATCAAGCACCTTAGAGACCATGTTGCCAAATAAGCTTAGTAAATGCTTTCTAATGCTTACGAACTGTGGCGCTTTGTGCTTGCTGTAGTACTATCTAATTAGACAAATGAAAGAACTCAAAGGTTGCGCCCCTTCCGTCTCTTAATTTTTTTTTTTATAAGCAGATTTAAAATTCTGGCTCATAATGTCCTTGATTCAATGTTAAACCATTTTGCCTAAATGGCAGCAAGTTCTAAATGTGAGGGCGCTCAGCTTTTCAAGCTGCTCCTGAATGACAGAAAATTGACAAGCTGTCATTCAAGACCTTTTGGTAGCTGCCTGGGGTTCTGTTTGAATCGTATCTGTCTGATACTTTACCATGGAGAGTGAACAATTTGATCACATGCCATGCTTTTAATTTGCTAAAGCAAATAGGTTGGAAGGAGTCAATGCAAAGATGGACTGCTGGTCTCATGCAACTGATTTAGGGGAAGGGTTTGCCTAAATTAATAAAAGATCTGAATTATAGATCTTAAATACGTAGAATTTAAAGGCTTAAAAAGAAACTGGGCAGCAGCAGGCCTGGGGTTGGCTTTTAAGTATCCTTATTTAACTAATAGACATGAACGTTTTGATTTGATATTAGAAATGCTAGTACTGGAGCCTCTGAGCCTACTCTGGCTCGAGAGGCTGCCCTATCTAAAAAACAAGAAAAAAGAAAAAAAGAAATGCTGGTACTGTAATTCTAAAGTGCTTCAGAAATTCTCAAAAATAGGCCAGGCATGGTGGCTCACGGCTGTATACCAGCACTTTGGGAGGCCAAGATGGGCAAATCACTTGCGGCCGGGAGTTGGAGACCAGCCTGGCCAACATGGTGAAACCCCATCTCTACTAAAAATACAGAAATTAGCCAGGCATGGTAGCAGGTGCCTGTAATTCCAGCTACTTGGGAGGCTGAGGCAGGAGAATCGCTAGAACCTGGGAGGTGGAGGTTGCAGTGAGCCGAGATCGCACCACTGCACCCCAGCCTGGGCAACAGAGTGAGACTCTTGTCTCAAAAAAAAAAAAAAAAAAAGTTCTCAAAAATATTTTGAACTTCCTCACCTTTGTCCTATTTTTGAAGGAGGGGTCTATATTACAGAGATCATACAGAAATAATTTGTTACAAAACAAATGGGATGTCTTTACTTTTTAACCGATTGAGTTACATTAACTGCATCTTCAATTTAATTTAAAGTGCTCCTCAACCTAAAATATAGTCATGTGTCTATATTTAAAAATGTATATTATTAAATCTATTTTTTTTTCAATCTATCATCCACACTGCAGCAAGGTGATTCTGCCAAACATATCTCCTTAAAAGCCAACTGGAGCTTCTCATCAGCATCAGTGTGAAGCCAAAAATCCTTAGGAGGACAGAGGGAGTCCCTCACAACATAGACCAGTCCCCTTCCCTCCAGCTGCCTGGACTGTCCAAAAGACTCTCTTCCTGCCTTCGGCCACACTGCACAACTTGGAATTTCCCCACCTGGGCAGACTCATCGCGTCATCACCAACTGGATGCATCTTCTGCTCTGTGCAGCTGGTAAAATCTTTCTCAACCCTTGAGATGCAGCCCAATCTCCTCCTAACATCTGGATTCCTCTCTGTCACTGCATTCCCTCCTGTCATCCTGTCTTTGTTTTCTTACCCTCCTCTCTCTCCTGTGTGATAGACATTAATTAAAATTGAATAAAAATTCAGATCATCCTTGTACTTGCTGCATTTCAAATGCTCGGCAGTCACATGTAGTTAGTGGCTACCCTCTTGGACAGCACAGATAGAGATTATTTCCATCATTGCAGAAAATTCTAGACTTGGAACTTCTTGAGGACAGGCGCTTGATCATTCGCCACTGCTTTACAGTGTCTAGCAGTGTCTACTCTGTAGCAGGGGCTCAGGAAATTTTTCCTGAACCGAACCTAACTGAACTGATGTGGGTTTGTCATCAGGGTGTACCTTCTGTTAAAGGAGGTTATGATTTCTGATTCTGGGGTGACCGGAGGGGATGGGAGTGGGCCTGGCACTCAGAGGACTGGGGGCAAAACCAGCTGAGAAGTCATCCTTTACTTGCTGGCATGGCCCCAGCCAGGGTTCTGTTGCTACGGGAGAATGGATGAGTAGGAATGGATTATATCACCCTGGATCTAGAGGACAACCTGGCTTGAGGGGCATGGGGGACATTGGAAGTCAGGGTAAGAAACTTGGACTTCATTCTACTGGCATGGAGAGCTCCTGGAAATGAATGAGCAGTAGAGTGATAGGATAAGCTTATAGGAGGAGCCAAAATTTTTAATACAGCCCCTTAGATCTTAGATCTTGTGACTCAGGAAAGGCAATGTGAGCCCCTGAGCATTCTGGGTCCTTTGTACCTTTGGGAGAACAGAGGCCCAAAGTGGGAAATCCTCCTCCTCCTGGGCAGCACAAACATGGCTGCTCCATTCCTATTCAGAAGCCTCGTTTCCTGATTAAGGCTCTGGCAGCTGTGGTGTTTCATTGTTCATTATTCATGAATAGACTTGGCCCTGTTCGAAACTGAAGCTTCAATGCTGCAAATGAGGGCTGCAGAGAGGATGTTGGGGAACTCGCCTGTTTGGCTTCAAAACTGCCCCCTTTTCTCTGGAAAAATCCTCTCTAGAATACCGTGCCAAGGCCTGGTGAGTGAGAAATGAGTTTTCATCATGTATCAAAAGAAAAATGCTTCTTTTAAGAAAACGTCTTTATAAATGGCAGCAGACGGGGAAGAATCCAAAAGAGAGAAAGAGCAATGCTTGCAGGTTGAAAGCATTACCTCCAGATATGAGGACGTTAGGACTAACGGAAGGTCAGTGATGGGTCCACGAGGCCCGGTTTCAATGGGCTTACCATTTCCTTCTTCGTGTGCCCACCGATGGACACACGTAGGCGCACACACCAACAGCCTCCCATGTGGACAGTCCAGGGTGCCCACAACCCTTCCAGTAAGACTTTGATCTCTCTGTTTCAAAGAATTTCTTGAGGCCTCTCTGTAGAGCTGCTTGTCTTCTTCACGACCCGTGCTTGGGTCAGGGCAGGTGGAGTGAGCTGCACTAACAGCTGGGAGATGATCCTGTGATCTCATTGTGCAGTGGTCCTGCCAGGTTGCTCTTTCTAAAACCTTGGGTATTGCAAATTCTGCTTCTTAGGGACTGCTGGATCTCCCAGTCCTCCCCCTGCTGACTCCCTTCCTGGTGAAGCCACCAGCATGGCTCTCAGGGTAGTGCTCTCTTCCTTCTCTAGAACAGCCACGTGGCCCCATGGCTTGCACTTACTGGTTACCGTGGTTACAAATGCCTCTTCTAGGCTGTGAACCATCAAGGGGTGGGTTCAGTTCAGCCAACATGTCCTCAGGAATTTTAAGTAGCTGGGGGTCCCCCCGAATCTCCATCACCCTCTTGCCCATTCTCCATCCCCTCCCCCACCACACATACACTCTACTCCCCCAGTGCTGAATAACTTGCCAAAGCACGGTGCTGGCACTGGGGCATTCAGGGGTGAAGAAGATGGGGCCTCTGCCCTGGGGAGGAGGTGATGAGGGGAGGAACAGCAGCACAGAGGGTGGGAGGCAGAGGAAATGGTACTAAGTGGGGGAATGAGGATGGAAGAGGAGCATGCTAGATGGGACGATGGGACCCAGCACTGACCAAATAGAAGCTTGTGGGTGGCACATCAGTCACTCCAGGGAGACATGCAGTCACTGCCATTTTCCTAATGAAACTCCTCCAGTTATTAAAGGCCCAGAGTCACAGACTTAAGGACCAGAAGTGGGATTTGAACCCAAGTCCCCCGATGACAGGGTTCCTACTTGCTTCTCTAGGTCACATTAGCCCATGCTGGAGAGGAGGAGGGGTGTTTCAGGAAGAGGGTTGATGTGGGCAAAGGCACGGAGACCATAAGCAGAAAGGTATGTTCCAGAAAATGCAAGTTATTCAGCACTGGGGGAGCAGAGTGTATGTGTGGTGGGGAAGGGGTGGGGAAGGGGTGGAGAATGGGTGAGAGGGTTGTGGAGACTCAGTGGGACCCCCAGCTACTTAATTCCCCGACAGGGAAAGAGCTTAGAAACTCCCTCCACCTCCCGCAAAGCAGTGGGGAAGCTGCAGCCACACTGTTTTCGGTCGGCTCATTCCCTCTGCAGTCTGGCTGCTCAGAGGGATGGTGGAGGATGGGGCTTGCAGGCAGGCACGGCCAGTTTGGAAGGTGTACTGGCTCCAGCACTCAACTTGTGGCTGACACTCAGGGAAGTCATCCTTTCTGGCCCTCAGTTTTCTCCTCTGTAAAATAAGGGAATTCGACAAAAATAAGTTATCACCAATTTATTCACCACCACGTGTCCTTTTAATTCCGTCTGCCCCAGGACTGCAGTGGGGAGAGTCTTTCTTTGCTGATGGACTTTGAAAATCATTATCCCCACCCCGCACTTTTTATGGTTAACCACAGCTAGCCAGGAACTCAGGGCTTCTCATCAGCAGAGGCCTCTAACTCTCCAGGATCCAGGGCTGAAAACGGATTCTGGGTAAAGGCCTCCCTTTCGCAGCCATGAGGCCCTGGCTTTATGGAATGTCGTTTGGAGTCCAGGGAGTTAGCATGGGGACCCCGACAGCTTTCCCATGCCCCAGGCTCCTGGGCCTTTCTGAGGACCCCTCTGGACCTTGGACATTAACAAGGTTCATATTTGGAAGGTGCTTTGAGGGGGCTTATAAGTATTTGGAGTTTACTTTTTAAACTATTTGTATTGGAAAAGTAACGTGTGCACAAGGGAGCAACCCAAATACAGAAGAATATTAAAATCTCCAAGCCCCCAGCCCCCTCCCTTGCTACTCTATCCCAAAGTCAGCTCTGCTGGCCCACCCAACCCTGGATGCCTCTGCCCAGAGTGGGGGTGGAGGTTTGAGGGTTCCGGATGAGGGCTGGACGAACCGCCTCCTCTCAGGTCCTTGGACGCGAGCTGTACCCATCTGCTCATTGTGGACCCAGGACTACTGCCCACAGGCCTGGTGCTGCCTGGGCACCCAGACCCACCTCCAGGGTCGCCCTCGGCCCTCCTGATGACTCTCAGACTCGCATCTGTCCCAAAGGCTGCACCAAAGATTCTCCAATGGGAAATCAAATTTTTGATAACAAAAGTGTTTCCAAATAATCATGCACGTGGTGAAAAATTCAAACAGGAGAAAACCCCTTTCCCATCTGAGACCGCTGCACCCTCTCCAGTTACGAGCCTCCGAGCTGCTTCCTGAGCTCTCTGCGAGTACGGACACGCGTGCCACCCACAACAACTTTTTAAAAGAATCAGACGTGTGAAGGATTCTATTCAAATTACTTCTGCTTTCTGCTTTTATCACTTCACTGTGGATCCGGGCGCGGGCTTTCTGGCAGCTCCGCGGACGCTGCCTTCGTCCGGCCGCACAGGCCCCGCGGTCAGGGTCCCGCATGCGGGGTACCGGGGGCAGAACCAGCGCGTGACCGGGGTCCGCGGTGCCGCCAACGCCCCGGGTCTGCGCAGAGGCCCCTGCAGTCCCTGCCTGGCCCAGTCCGAGCCTCCCGGGCAGGCCCCCAGTCGGGCGATTAGCAGGAACTTCCCGGGCGCTCCCGCGGGGAGACGCCGCAGGGCCCCCTTGCAAAGTTCCTTTAGTTTGAAGGACGCGAATCGCAGCGAGAGAACCTGCGGAAGGCGAATATGTGGGGCGCACAGACGGGGAAACTGAGTCCCACGAGAGGGCGGGTTTGTGCACTGCCCCGCCCTCGCCCCACGAGCTCCGCCGTGCCCGGGCGCGCCCGCCCTGCCCCCGCCGCGGGCGGTCCCGGTCCAGCCGCCCGCCCTCCCGCCATCCGGTCGGCCCCCCTCCCGGGCGCCGTGCCCGTCCCCAAGGCGGCTCGTCACCGCTGCGAGGCCAATGGGCTGGGCCGCGCGGCCGCGCGCACTCGCACCCGCTGCCCCCGAGGCCCTCCCGCACTTTCCCCGGCGCCGCTCTCCGGCCCTCGCCCTGTCAGCCGCCACGGCCGCCGCCGCCGCCAGAGTCGCCATGCAGATCCCGCGCGCCGCGCTGCTCCCGCTGCTGCTACTGCTGCTGCTGGCGGCGCCCGCCTCGGCGCAGCTGTCCCGGGCCGGCCGCTCGGCGCCTTTGGCCACCGGGTGCCCGGAGCGCTGCGAGCCGGCGCGCTGCCCGCCGCAGCCGGAGCACTGCGAGGGCGGCCGGGCCCGGGACGCGTGCGGCTGCTGCGAGGTGTGCGGCGCGCCGGAGGGCGCCGCGTGCGGCCTGCAGGAGGGCCCGTGCGGCGAGGGGCTGCAGTGCGTGGTGCCCTTCGGGGTGCCAGCCTCGGCCACGGTGCGGCGACGCGCGCAGGCTGGCCTCTGTGTGTGCGCCAGCAGCGAACCAGTGTGCGGCAGCGACGCCAACACCTACGCCAACCTGTGCCAGCTGCGCGCCGCCAGCCGCCGCTCCGAGAGGCTGCACCGGCCGCCGGTCATCGTCCTGCAGCGCGGCGCCTGCGGCCAAGGTACTCCGCCGCGCTCCTGGGCAGCACCCCATTCTCTCCATCCCAGCTCGGACCTGCTTCTGCGGGACTGGTGGGCAGACCGAGGGGCAGCGAAGCGTTGTGGGGTGGCCAGGGCAACTCTCGGGGACAGGCAGGTGGGCCCCGGGGTGGCGGCTTTCCGCAGGCTGCCTGGGAAACGAGCTTCGCGCCCAGCCCGGGGCCGGTTCTGCGCCCAGACGATGCCGGTGCGCCGGGCCTGCACTCTGGGGCTGGAGACGCCTGGCGACCTGCCGCGGAGTGCCCTGAGGGCAGCCACACAGCGCGGGGACCCGAGGACAAATAAGAGGAGTGGGGGCATAAAGGGAGGAGAGAAGTTCAGAACTAGGAACTGGAGCCTTGCAGGGCGGCTTCAGGACCACAAGAAGTCATTTCTGTTGCTTTTTCTATTTGCTTCCTACGTCCCCTTTAAAATGCATTACTTTGATCACGGGACCGCTCCGTGAAAACTGTATGTAACTCTTTTGGAAAGGAGCAGTGTTTGCCGGCCCCCGCCGGAGTTTCCCCAAAAAGTCTACCCCGGGCAGGGAACGGTTTGGCATCGCACTCGTTTCGGCGGCGTTGCTGCCTGTGTGGCTTTCCTCGTTTTGAGCCAGCCCTACAAAAATGAAAGTGGCTCCTTTTGAATAAGCTGAATCGGGCTTTGGATCACGAAATCTGCAGAGGCGTAGAAGGGACCGGGTTAGTAATGAGGAAGGAGTCTACCCCTCCCTCCTGCCGCACACAGGACCTGTTCGGCAGGGGAGATGGTGGTGATGGGGGAAGGAGTGGAGTGGAGCAATGTCTAATTCTCTCGCGGGACCTTCCGGAGAGATGCTTCTCATCTTCAGGCAGAGGCCATGTGGAAGAATATCGAGTTCAGCGGCGGCCAGTCCCGCGGTGTAGGAACCAGACAGCGGGGCTTGGCAGTGCGCTTAGGCGCAGCCGTGCGGCTGCTGCCCGACCCCAGCACTGCCTCCTCAACTCGGGCAGTGCCAGGAGAGGGGCATAGGAGAGCACAGTGCAGAGACTGGTCTAGATTTTACTTTATAGGAATATGGTTCAGTATGACCAACTAGGGCTTGGCATAGTTTGGCTTACATGGACGGGACGGTACCAGAGCCGAATTGGGTGAAATTCGAGATTGTGTATTTCACCAACGCAGGAGCACAGCCCTGGGGAAACTCAGCCTAGTTAGGCAGTAGAGAGTTGTCCCGGAGACAAGTGATCCCGCAGACTAGAGAATGGGCATGATGATAGCACACGCCTCTTGAGCACTCAGTCTGTGTGCCGGGTGTGTTACCTCTGTGACCTCATTTGGTCTCACGGGGAGGGAGTTTCTCCTCTCTCTCTCTCTTTTTTTCTTCTTAAGAGACAGGGTCTCCCTCTGTCGCCCAGGCTGGAATATAGTGCTGTGATCATGGCTCACTGCAGCCTCCGGCCCCTGGACTCAATGATTCTCCTGCTTCAGCCTCCCAAGTGGCTGGGACTACAGGCAGATGCCACCACACCCAGCTTCTCATTCCTGTTTTACAGATAGCGGAACTAAGGTTGAAAAACTTGCCCAAGGTCACTCAGCTGGAATTTAAACCCAGATAGCCTCATTCAGAGGAGTCAGGCCAGCACTTAACTCCAAGGGTGTGGGAGAGGGGTCAGGTGCTGTAAATTTCCTGGTGGGTTGGACGTGCATCCCCCTCAGAGCTGGGAACAGCATACACAAAGCCTAAGACTTGTTTGGAGGTGACTAGATCAGTGTGGCTGGGGGACGTTTGGGGAGGGCAGCAGGAGTGAGCCAGGCTGGTGGCCCAGAGTCCCAGGGCTGAAGAGGCTGGCTGTGCCCCGGGCCCTGTGTGCAGATGTTCTTGAACTGGGGCAACTCAAAGCCTAGTGTAGTGTAGGGCTGACCTAGCAGTGGAGTGCGGAATGCATCCAGGGTGGAGAGTTTAGACTACTGCAATAATCTGGGTGTGAGGCAACAACATTGAAAAAGCATGTTTTTGTCCAAAACAAGCCAGCTGTTACTGGTCTCGCTGTTTGTGGTCTCATTGCACGGGGTCCTGAGTTGCTGGCACCATGCGAGTCGCCTAATTTATTGCTAGTGAGTCAAGTTGCTTAACAAGCTTTGGAGTTGGCTGAGTCCCTGTGTGGAGGAAAACAGGTCCCCCATTGGCCATCAGGCTCACAGCGGGCCCCGGTGTACCAGTGAGGGGACAGCCACAGAGGGATAAGCATGGTGGCTTTGAAAGGAGGGAGAGACAGAGTGGGTACAATGCTGTTTTTATCCCTCCCTCCTTCTTTTGCAAATATTTGTTGAGCTCCGTAGGGTGTCTGACACCGTTTGCATGTTTGTCTGGCACATCAGAGGCACTTGGTACAAGTGGATTAGTGAATGAATAAATGAATGAATGAAGACAAATGGGAGGTGCTTTCGATACACAGCCATTCTGTTTTTCCTTAGTGGAAGGCACTGCTTTGCTGCGCCCCCTCTCTGGATCTCACTCTCCACCCTTGACTTTCCGGAGGTGTTTCCGAGGACAGGCGCCTGGGAGCCAGCAGACTTCATTCAGTCCAAGCCAGGCTCCAGGACTCAGCAGCTGGTGCCTACGGGCAGGTCACTTGACGTCACTGTTAAATGAGGTGAATTGGCTGCCTGCTCTGGCTCGAAGATTGGCGGGAGAGCTACTTTAGCTGCAATGGACATGAGCTTTTTCAAGGGGTGCCACTTGACTAGAGGCCTGAAGTTGGAGCAAGTCACACACGGATCTGAAGACAGAGCTCTCGAGGCAGGAGTGGGTGCTGTGATTTCAAATATTATAAGGAGGCTTTGTCTGGGGCAGAGCATGCGAGGGGATGAGAGGTAGAAATGTCATCAGATCAGGGGTCTCCAGGCAGGTGACCAGTACTTTGGGTCACAGTAGATCTTTGGATAGAGGAATGTGTCACCATTCAAAGGAAGGTACTTTCATTTGTAAGCTGTTTAATGAATAGACCTCAGAGAACATCTCTGTTCACCACTCTGGAAATGAAGGCAAATCATCTATTTCAGAAGTCAATGCACTGGCAGGGTTTGGATGGCAAAGTATACAATTCAACTAGAGAACAAAGATCTGTCATCTCCAGCTCTGCTGGTCAGATGTTTACAAAAAAGAAAGGAATTGGCCGGGCGCGGTGGCTCAAGCCTGTAATCCCAGCACTTTGGGAGGCCGAGACGGGTGGATCACGAGGTCAGGAGATCGAGACCATCCTGGCTAACACGGTGAAACCCCGTCTCTACTAAAAAAATACAAAAAACTAGCCGGGCGAGGTGGCGGGCGCCTGTAGTCCCAGCTACTCGGGAGGCTGAGGCAGGAGAATGGCGTAAACCCGGGAGGCGGAGCTTGCAGTGAGCTGAGATCCGGCCACTGCACTCCAGCCCCGGCGACAGAGCGAGACTCCGTCTCCAAAAAAAAAAAAAAAAAAAGAAAAGAAAGGAATTGAAATACTAATAGGATACAAATAATGAGGGCTAACATATATGTTGTGCTTATTCTGTGCTGGGTGCATACTAACTCATTTGATCCTCCTGACAGTCCTGTGAGTGAGTGCTGTAGTCTTCCCTGGGTTACAGCTGGGCAACTGTGTCACAGAGCAGTACCTTGCTCAGGACTGCTGGTCCCACACAACTGGATCCAGAGTCTCGTTCATAACCAGCATGCCGTGCCATTGACAGAGCAACAGAGATTATAAACCACCCCCAGCTAAGCCCCAGCTAATAGCTGAAATCAACAGAGCTCCAGATGGCTGTGGCCTTGAGATGAAACAGGACAGATCACAGCCCTCACTCGGCAGGCTCAGGTTGACAAGGTTGCCTCCAGTTGCCATCCGTGCAGCCTTCACTAAAGAAAAGCAAAAAGAGCCGAGGGACTGTAGGAAAGCTGTTTCCATGCCAGAGATCCAGACAGCAAACTGCCCTTGAAGAGAGAAGGCCCTTCCAGACTCCCCCATGTCCCAAAAGACCAGCCAAGATTCCGGACCTCTGCTAAAACACGGACAGGAAGCCAGGATCAAGACTGAAACAGACTTCCCAAACAGCAGAAGCCTCATCCATTTCTCCTCCTAGTACATCCTACAGGAAAGCACACCCTACTCCTTATAGCAGCCCAGACAAGCTTGGAGGTCTGCAAGCTGCAGGGGTGCCCAGAAACTCTGCTTCTGGTGGTTTTTAGTATTGCCTACTCCTGGTCTCATCCCAGAGCCTCTGAAGGCAGAGGCTGTATGTACATACCTGGTGAAGAACCAAGGGCTTAGACGGTTGCTTTACTTCTTGGAGGCCTGGACGGTTTGTAAAAATTTATTTATTTATTTATTTATTTATTTATTTGAGATGGAGTCTTGCTCTGTCGCCCAGGCTGGAGTGCAGTGGCGCCATCTCGGCTCACTGCAAGCTCCGAGACCTCGTGAGTTCACGCCATTCTCCTACCTCAGCCTCCCGAGTAGCTTGGACTACAGGCGCCCGCCACCATGCCCGGCTAATTTTTTTTTGTATTTTTTAGTAGAGACGAGGTTTCACCGTGTTAGCCAGGATGGTCTTGATCTCCTGACCTCGTGATCCGCCTGCCTCGGCCTCCCAAAGTGCTGAGATTGCAGGTGTGAGCCACCGGGCCGGCCCAAAATGTACTTTATTTAGGTGATTCTTTCATGGGAGCCTCAAACAAGCCATCATTGTTAGCTGAGTGCTGACCCTGTGCTGAGTGCTGACCCTGTGCTGAGCTCTGGGGAGACAGGGTTGAATAAAATAAAATCACTGCCCATAGGGAACTTACATTCAATACATTCAATACAATCACTGCTTCCCACAGGGTTGCATTTTTCCATTGTTAGAGTGGGCAGTTTGCTAGAGAGTCATTTCCACTATTGGCAATTCAAATACACCTTTTGTCACTTAAAAAACAAGTGTGCTGGGGACCTGAGCTTCATCTTAGGGTAGGGTGGGTGGAAACAGTTGTGAGTCTCCAGTTTTTAGTCACCCGAAACTTCGAAACTTGGAAGTCTTTTGAGCAGTTTATGAGGCTCTGCCTGCTCTGGTCAGCTGCCTTCTTTTATTGCTCTGTTGGTTTTGCTAAAGAGTTAAAATATTAAGGTTTCGTAAAATTAGGACGTTAACAAGCTCAAAAACCAAGTGTTTGAGTTACTTCATTCCACTGAGAGAGCTGTAAACGGGTTGCATTGGAACTTAAAATAACTGCATTGAGTAAGCGATGGTGGCGGGCACCATGAGCTAACTGTGGTCAGAAGCCTGACAGCCTCCGCTTGGGGCTGGATTCTCCGTTTGGAGCTGTGTGATCCTGGACGAGTTTCATGCCTTGGATTCAGAAATCAGACTTTCCATGAGCTTATATTTCAAGTGAATAAATAGCTCTGGTCAGGCTTAATTTGAAGAAGAAGTAAGCTTGGCAGTGGGTAAGGGTTCCTCGGAAGGCCAGCTGGGGTGGAGGGGCTGAGGACAAGTGGCTCTGGCCCTTCCCGGGTTGTTACCTGATCAGGTAACGGCTCCCTCGACCTCTTGGAGCCTCGGCAGTGAGGGGATTGGGCCAGTTGATCTCTGAGGCTCCTTTTAACTGGAATGGTCTGTGATTCTTGTAAGAAAACAAGTCTCTGAGGAGGTTGTGGTCACCTCATTCCTAATTTAAAGGCTGGGGAGGCTTCCTTAAGAGCTACTTCTTTTTCCTGAATTATTGACGGCTAAAGCCAAGGCTGGCATCGAATGGATGTGATCCATCTTGAGCCTGGTTGCTTTGTGTTTCAGCTTTGTACTGGCTGCTCAAAGTCCCCGGGAGACCACAGGGGTGACATGTTCATCCCCAAGAGATGAGCTTCCATGAGCCTCATACCCCTTGCTCCTTCCCTGGAGCCTCAAGGCCTTAGGTAGTCAGAAGTGAGATACCTTTGTGTCATTTTATCTTTTCCATCTCCACCTTGGAGAAAAAAGAAGGAAAGAAAAATCCTATTAATAGAGAAACTGAGAAGGGTAGCCATTCTGAATGTGTTTCCAAAAGGCTCCTGGAAGTGGCATAGAAGTTGTAGTGATTCAGCACTACTTGGTGACGTGTGCCTAGAACCATAGGGGGACATTAGCCAGGACAACACGCCTCAGGACAGAAGTAAGTGGCTGTGAAGAGGCATGTCCGTCACTGCTGGAAAGGCGCAGAGTTCAGCTTTTGGAGTCAATGCTGAGAGTTCCACTTCTAAATTCATTCAGAGCATTTATTTAACACCTACTGTGTGCTTGGAAGTGTACCAGGTACGGGGACTCAGAGGTAAGGACTAGTGGCCCCTGATCTCAAGGTACTGGTGGTAGATAGTATGATGCTCAGCTTAAGGGCTGGGCTTCTGAAGTCGGATTGCCACTTTCTGGATGTGTGGCTTTTCTTGGGTAACTTCATCTCTAAGTCTCAGTTTCCTCATCAGTAAGATAATAGAAGTAATAGCAGATACATACATAGCTCTTAGGGCATTGCAGAATGGAAGGACCTCCTTATATGAAACGCAAAGCACTGTGCCTGATGCATTGCTAGAACTCAGGCAATATTAGCATGTTGTCATTGTCGTCGTCATCATCATCATCATCATCATCATCTTCAAGACACTGACAAAGGAGTCAGCTGTATGGGAGGAGTGCTGAGACGCTCTTGTCTCCCTGGGGATGAGATGGGTGGGTGGGTTAGGAAACCTTCACAGAGAAGGAGGGTGATGTGAGACTTGTGTCTGGGAGCTGACTCGGAATTTGCCATCTACTATGTTGGAAAAGGTTCTCTGGGCAGAGGTATCCAAAGTTGCCTTGACTATCACCCTCTGAGGTCCCAGTTGTTGCCTATATCATGTGACCAGTGTGTGGCTTCTCTTGAATTCAGAGCTGCATGTCTGGACTGCCTGGGATTTTATAGATGTCATCTCGTTAGCTCTTCCTGGAGCTTGTGACACCCAGGAGATGGCAGTTTATAGAAGCCCTGGGACCTTCTTGAATGATGCTTGGTTTGGTTTCCATGCTCTGGGAATTTCTGACAAGGAAAGATTTGTCACATCTTAAGGAAGGAAAAAAAGGCAAATTTGGGAGTCCATGGATACCCTATTATTTTAGATTCCAGGACAAATTGTCGAATAAGCACATTTCATAAAAACAATTCTCCGCGGCATCCCGTGACAGCAGCTGGTCCCTCACCACAGGATAATTATGTCTCCTTGTGCACACAAAAGTCTCCGAGGGCATATTGTTGCGGCTGGAGTTTCTGATAATTTCCAAATTGAACAACCTCAGTCCTAATGAGTCAGAAGCTTGTGCAATATTTTCAAACCTCAGGAACATCTTTTTCATTAGTTGTGCAATAAAGATGGTAGGCCTATCTCTGTGATGAGCTGTTTTTTTTTTTTTTTTTTTCCTCAAAGTTTGATGAGATTCGCTGTAGAATTCCTTCTCACATAGTCTTGGGCAAGATTTTACCCGATCTTCCAACATATGAGTCATATCATATCCTGTGACTAAGAAGAGCTGTCTCTTTGGTGCCAGTTTTGTAAGCACAGTCACCACTTGGTGGAGACGGATGGACACAGTTGGGATTGCCCAGGCAGATGGGCAATCTTGCCAACCAGACATAGGGGAGGGAAGGCTCAATGTTTAGCGGTCACATCTGCTTTTCTGTGGCACAGAGTGAGCTATACAGGAATATTGTATTCTCCAGGACAGTTAGGGCAGTGGGAAATGTCACCAAACAGAACAGTGACCCAAAGAGCTGCTGCCACTGGGTGCTCTGTGGGAGCTGGGCACTGTGCTCATTGTGTTATGGGCCTTGCTTTGTTCCTACCTTGTAGCCACCCAGAGAGGTAGGGCATTATCCTTGCTTCCTAGCTGAGACTACAGCAGAGGCTCCTAGAGGTTAGCTGTAATTTGTCCAAGGCCAGCCAGTGCAAGGAGGCAGAGCCAGGATTTGAGCCCATGTCTGTCTCACTCCCAAACTATTCTTCAGATTTTTTAAGTCAAGTGTTATTTAGAAATGTTTTGTTTATTCATCAAATATTTGGTGGATGTTTCCAGCTATCTTTTGGTTATTAATTTCTAGTTTAATTCCATTGTGGGCTGAGAACATATTTTGTATGATTTCTATTCTATTACATTTGTTAGGGGGTATTTTCTGGTCTAGAATGTGGTCTGTCTTGGTGAGTGTTCCCTGTGTGCTTGAGAAGAATGTGTGTTCTGTCATTGTTGGATGGAGTGTTCTATAAATGTCACTTAGGTCTAGTGGATTGATAGTGCCATTCAGGTCAACTGTATCCTTCCTGATTTTCTGCCTACTGATCTATCAGTTCCTGAAAGAGAAGTGCTGATGTCTCCTGAGTCTATTCTGAAACCCTGGATTGCAGTCTCCATGATGAACCACTAGAGTTAGAAAACCTGAGTCCTAGCCCCATTTGGGCCTTTGGGATGACTCCTTTCCACCTCAGTTTCCTCAACTACAACAGGAGGACAATGATGCTTCCCAGGAGACATCAACAGGATACTGTGACATAAGGGATATGAAGAAGCTCCTAAAGTTTCAATGCTAGGAATCCTAAAGCATTGAAGTCCAATGATATAAGGAATATGAAGGAGCTTTGTCAACTCCTAAAGCTTCAGTACTGGGAATCCTAAAGCACTGAAGTCCAATGATATAAGGAATATGAAGGAACTTTGTCAACGCCTAAAGCTTCAGTGCTTCAGGAGTCCTAAAGCATTGAAGCTTTAAGAGATTAGGACCTCTAGTTGACAATTCCAGACTCTTCCAGGACTCCTGATAGAGCCAACACCAAGAATAGTGAAGCCGGAAGGATGCAAATAGTAATATGCCTCCTGGGTGTCAAAGTGTGGGTCTCCTCTGGGCATGTTCTCTTGTCCTACTGAGACATGATAGCTCTTGGCCAAAGTGACTGAACTTGACCCTCTGTTTCAGGAAGGCCAAATGCAGAGTTCACCACCGTCATGTCCAAGGGCAGATGCTTTGGTCCAGAACATCAGCATCCCAGTCATTACACCAAGCAAGCTGCAATCTCTGCCTGCACCGTGGAGAGCGCATGCTCCTCCCAGGGTGGCCTGCATCCTGTGTCCTGCATCCTGTGTTCTTCTCAGGCCGACTTTCTGTTTAATGTTTGCTGGTCAGGAAGTGGCCTGAGCTGAGGCTCCTCAGATCCCAGCCTGACCTTTCTCCACCAGCATTTTTGGCTCTGAAAAATATAGCCCAGTGTGGTTTAGCCCCACTGGATGAAACCCAATAGGAAAAGTCTGATAATAGCAGAGGAGGGATAGGAGGAAGGGTGAGGATTTGAGAGTGTCTGGGATGGACCATGTGTGTGGATATTGTTCTGTCTGTGGGATTGTGTGACACTTCTCATTTACAGTCTGTTCCCTTGGAAGTCCCATCATTGGCCAAACATATAGTCCTTCTGTCCTCTGAAAAGTATCATTCTGCTCCTACCTTTGACAACCATCTCTGACCACATCAACTCCCTGTTTTCATGCATCTTGTGGATGAGGACACCACCTTACCTGTAAGGACACTGGTGGCTTCTCAAAGCCACCAACTGACTTGTAGAGAAGACAGAATCCCAGAGTGTGAAACCTGAGGGTGAAGGGTCCTGGCAGGTCCTAGAGCCCAACCCTTCACTTCACAGGTAGGGAAACTGAGGGAGCCAATGGGAACATGACTTTCACAAGCCGCACAGCTCATCTGTAGGGGCCAGTGTGGAGTCTGTTTATCTTGATACCCAGGGCTGAGTCTTTGAGCCCTCCCCATCTCAGCCACATCCTCCTGTTGGAGCAGGTGTTTGGGAGAGGCCATGGTCCATATTCATGGTATTCCTGTAAAGCTGGAGAAACAGGCCTTGCTCCCTTAGTCTCTCTAATCAAAATGAAGTTGCAGAAAACCCTTCTCCCTACTTCTCCCTAAAATAATTTCCTTGGGTTAGAAGATGACTAAAAAGCTATTCATCTGATGACTGATGTCTCCCTTCAAGAGTTATAAGCACATATAAATGCCTTTGAATGGTAATTATAATAATTTTGCTGAAGGGAAAATATCAATATAGATATCATGGTGGACTCACTGGTAAATGAGGACTGAAATGCTTTCATGTCTTTTCAGCTGTGGTTAGATTTTCTTTGAGCAGAGTACCCAAGTTTTTCCTCTCCTAGCATAAAGACTTTTTTTTGTATCTTTTCTCTCTACTGTTTAGACATGACAGAAAAAGCATTTATACATTTGATGACATATTGTACTATCTCAATTCTTTAATATTATAAATGTAATTTAATCCTATGAAAAATTAAGAAAAGAAGATTCATATTTCACCATTACCATCTCTCCAGAAATACTATTATTATTATTATTATTATTTTGAGACAGAGTCTTGCTGTGTTGCCCAGGCTGGAGTCAGGGGCACGATCTTGGCTCACTGAAACCTCTACCTCCCAGGTTCAAGCAGTTCTCATGCCTCAGCCTCCTTAGTAGCTGGGATTACAGGCCTGCACCACCACACCCAGCTACCTTTTATATTTTAAAGTAGAGACAGTTTTGCCATGTTGGCCAGGTTGGTCTCGAACACCTGGCCTCAAATGATTGGTCTGCTTCGGCCTCCCAAAGTGTGGGGATTACAGGCATGAGCTACTATGCCTGGCCTAATTCCATCATTTCTGTCCCAAGTGTTGCCACCATTTGGTTAACTGTTCCCCTGTCCACATCCATCTAGGCCAAGGTTGCGATGTTAAACAATCCTGAGATGGACATTTTCATGTTTATGGCTATTTCTGTATCTAGGGTCATTCTCTTAGGAGAGGTACTAAGAAGTACAGAAACTAGAAAGAAGGATATGGAATTTTTATGGTTCTGGTATAAATTGCCAAATTATTTTCCAGAAAGGTTGTAGCCATATTTGTTGCCATCAGCTCTAGAGTTTCAACCTCGTAAGTCACTGAAAGAAATTATCCCAAAAGCAATCCTTCAGGAGTAATGGAAGAAGATGGTGCCAAACCCCAGCTATTCTGCTCCCTGTTAGATTGCATTTTTGGTCTTACAGGTTACTTTTATTCTCAGGTTGATTGCTCTTAAGAGTTGAGCAATATTTGGGGTAGAATAATGAGCACTTTTCAAATTTGGTTCTACCTGGTTGAGTTGTGATCACAGGCAGTCTCACCTGGGAGGGGCTCTGGTGGTTGTCAGCTTGTCCTATCCAACACCTGTGTCTCAGGCGAGCAGCCTGGGACAAGTGAGGCGACCTGAAGGCTGGAGGTCACAAACTAGGAGGTGACAGATAACCCAGGTCTCAGGAAGCCCAGCCCAGGGCTCGCTGCAGTAAGCCTCTCGGATGCCAGCTCTGTCCAGGATGCGGGAGGAGGCCAGACTGATTTGGTCTGTTTTGAAAAGTGATGAAAATATTTATTCAAATGTTTTGTACACATAGGCAGAAGTATAACAGGAGCTGCATATACAAAATTATTTTATAGTAGTCACATTAAAAAAAGTAAAAAGAAACAAAGAACATTATTATTTTTGTTTTTAAAACAGCTTGAGAGATAATTTACATACTATAAAATTTGCCCCAAGTGTACAATTTGCTGTTCTTATGTATTCACAGTCATGCACCTATCACTACCAACTCCAGAACACTTTCATCACCCTAAAAACAAACCCCGTATCCATTCGTAGCCACCCCATACTTCTCCTCTGTCCAGCCCTAGGCAACCACTGGTTCATTTTCTGTTTCTATGAATTGGCTTATTCTGGACATTTCATATGAATGGAATCAAACAATACGTAACTGCCTCTGACTCTTAGCATAATATTTTCAAGTTTGTCCACATTGTAGCATGGATCATTATTTCATTCCATTTTATGATTAAAAATATGCCTTTTTATGGATACAGGGAGACCAGACTTCTATTTTATCTCCCCTCCCTGATGGGGAATCCTAATTTCAGCCCAGAAGGTCACTGTGAAAGTCTAAACGCACAGGTGATACTAACTGGTTCCATTGGCAGAAACTGTAGCACCTGACTCGGGAAGCCAACATTAAAACCAAGAATATTCTATACGGATGGCGATTACGCACTGAAGGGAAAACATGAGGAAATGCACTTTTCAGATTTATTAGATCACAGAACTTCTTTGGAGCTGGAAAGGATTTCGGAAACCGTCTAGCCTACCCCCTCATCTTACCACTGAGGTAACTGAGGCCCAGGAAGGGGAAGTGGCTTGTTTTGGGTCCGGGACCACTTTTCATTTCTTATTTGAGCCGAAGCTTCCTTCTGGTGTCTGTCTCTGTTTCACAAGTTCCCGTCGCATGGGTGCTGGGTATTGCTTGGAAGAACTGGCCTCTTTCTTGATACAGGGGCTCGTTCACTGTCACCTCCCTCCCTCACGTCTCTTCTGCCCCTCTGCAGCCCCAGGCCCTCCGCCTGCACCAGGGGGGCAGACTCAACCCCGGTGGGCACTGCCTCCCAGCCTGCGGCCAGAGGCTGGGGGGCTGGGGAGACTGAACAGCCCCGGCAGCTCCAGACATAACAACCTATGTTGAGGAGTCAGCGCAGGAAGCGAACCCAGCTGAGAAATCTGCGAAGGTCAGGACCGGAGCCAGACGCTTATCAAGAGGAAAGTTAATGGTGTTTTTGTGAACTGAGCAGTCAGCTGTTTCCCTGAAGATAATAATAGATACATCATGTTGGGCATTCAGGAGGCATCTGAAAAAAAAAAATTGTGCAGTGGAATTGATTGGAAGCTTTTCCCTAATACATAAAATAGGCCAGAAAAGACTATCAAATGTAACAGCACTGATCAAACCCAAGCACTCACCATAGATCCAAGCAAGGACTGAAAAACACGATTTTTTTTTTTTTTCCCGCCAGTGAGTCTGAAAAGTGATTTTCAATGCCAGGCACCTTTAAACATAGACAACATAAACAACAACATAGTTGTTCTGGAAAAAGCATCTTTTCCCAGTAAAGCCAAAGATGCAGATCTAGGCTGTGCTTGTGACTGACAGCACAGAGAGGGGTTCACAGCCAGCTGGCCAAGTGCACCCCGAAAGCGCATTTCGAATCTGCTCTATTTGAGAGAGACCGTCTTAGCCTTGTTTGGGTAAGTCTTCCTCCTTCACTTCACCTGCCACAGACTTTTCCAGGCACCATCTGCTGTAGTCTTGGCCCAGCCCCTGCAACAGTTACTGCTGAAGGCACCCGGGACATGCAAGACGGGGGAGCAGCCTGAGGTCTGGCGTCCGGCAAGCTTTTCCCACTTGGAGCCGTCTGGGAGACTGTCCCGGAAAGAGAAGGGTTGCCAACACTTGGAAGTGCCAGTGTGGACTGAAAGTTGAGGACAGGCTCCCGGCTCCCCCACCTCTTCCTCCTTGATTCGTTAAAAGGAAAGAAAGAAGGCACACGAAACTCTCCTGAATTTCATTTATTTCTATACAAAAGACAAAGCGTGGTCATTCATCATTCAAATTTTAACCTTTTTAGACAAATAATAATTCCTGCTTGTGAATTCAGTGTATTTTAACAAGAATAGGTCTGAGGGCCATTGGCCGTGGGAGACACCGAAGGCTGGCTTTCCTTAGATTTGCAGACAGTGGCCCTGATGGTGCATAGGGTTTCAGGTTTCCTTTAGACCTCAGCTGGCTGCCTGTGCCGCCACTTAGCAATGCCACTGTCTTTCCTGTGCATTTTCTCTGCAGAGTTCGAGGAAATCCAGTAGCACAGGCCCCTCTGCGCCCATGTCCCCGGCGCCCTGGAATGTGCAGTACCAGCAGCAGCGATTAGAATGGGGGTCTGGTTTCCCGGAATGTGCAAGGTCTCACTTCTGTTTCTGCTGCCTCCATGCCCCAGACCAGTGCTGGGCCGGGCTCTGGGCTGGAGCCCTGGCTGACAAGTTTCCTTGGAATTTAATGGAGCGGGGCAGACAGCATGCAGCCACTCAAACTGAAAACTTGGGAAAGAAATGTGTGTTCTGGGGCAGCTTTGCTGGATTCGCTGGGCCATACATGCTTCTTTTTCTTTCCCCAGGCAACCCCTCTTGCAGACAGGAGGCCCCATCTCCTTTCGCTTCATGCCTCATTGGCCATTAGGAACCTTTTAAAATTGATTTCTCTCCTGACCCTCTGAGAGAACATAGTCCAAGTTCCCTGGAGGAAGAGGAAGCGCTCTGTGTTTCTCTGCAGTTCACGGCTCATTTAAATGCAGCCCACGTGCTGTCTCTCCCCACTCCTCTGCCTGCTCCCCTTGTGCTTCTCAGGATCATTCTCAAATTCAGCGAGAAACCTCACAAAGGGAGTTTTTCTTAGGGAAAAGTCATCCTTGGCCTCCTGAACGTGGACCAGCCCCTCTCCCCAGCTGCACAGCATCAGGTTAGTTAACCACCTGCCTCCATCTGGCTCCTGTCTGGACAGGCCTACTCACACCTGCTGCAGGCGTCCGACTTGCCCTCAGGTGCCTGTGGCTTGTCCAGAGGGGTGGAGCCCACATTCCAGTCCTGACAGCTCAAGTTCAGCGGTGAGGACCCTGCATTCAGTGTAAAGATCAGTATTCCAGGTCCTTTCTTTCTGCCACCCAGAGACTGGCTGTTTGCAGGCACTCGGTCCCAGTTGCCCTGGGCCTGCAGTCCTTGCATTCTCTCGGCTTTGTCTCTGCTGTTGCACCCCTGCCCCATCACAAATGCAGGTTGGGGGGCCTTCCGCTGGGAAGTGAGAGGCTGGGAAGTAAGAGGAGCACTAGAGGGATGGTTGAGCTTGCATCCAGCCTTGACTGCATTCGCTCTCCCCCGCTTCTCTGTAAAGGTGCTGAGCTGTGAGTGGAACCAAGTGGATGAGAGTGGCCCCGGGCACCTGCCAATAAGTTTCCCGGTGTGTCATTGTCTCCTAGGAGTCCCACCTGGATTTGGTTCTGGATTTATTTATTCAGCAAGTAGCCTCTTTTTAGTTACTTTTAATCTAGCCATGCTCGGGGCTGAAGGGGATGCCAAAGAAATATATGATGAGCCCCTCAGACAGCATAAAGGTGAAGATGAAGCCTATAGCATGTACCCCCCACGTACACCCCAGGAAATTCTGAGTGTGACTGGATTTTGGACCTCCCAAAAGCTGCTGGCGCCTGGAGGCTGGGGCCCCGAGGCTGGACCTCACTCCTGCTGGGTTGCTGGGCTGGGAAAGTACTGATGGCAGCTGGGGAGTGAGTCCCAGACTTCACTGAGCCATTCCCAGAGATTATTTCAAGTTCTCCTGACACCGCACTGGAGGCCTGCGGTGCTGGCCTTCTTTATTTACAGTTTCTGACTGGTGTCTAGCAGCCTTGCCAGAGAGAGTGGCAGTGTGTCTGCAGGCGACCAGGAGAAATGTCCCAGGCTTTAGGGCAGGACTTTGAGCATAGAGCAGTGGGGGCCCAGCAGGCAGTCTCCTGGACAGTTACTTCTCCTTGTCCTTACATGGTCAGGAGGTTGCTGCCTGGCTTTTCAAGTGAGGATGGAACGTGCTATCCATGGGCCTTAATTTCCAACCTCTGCATGATGCATTTTGTGCTCTTGCCTTTGAAAGAACTTTTATTTTCTTGTCACTTATGCCCAAACCCACATGGCAGAAGGAAGGGAGGCTGGGACAGGGGAAGCAGAGGAGCTGCTGCTGACGGACCTGCCCAGTTTCTTAGCTCATCCCGGCCTCCATCCTGGTGAGCAGACACTGGCCCAATCCAGCCATATTTTTGGCTGAGTTTCTATCTTCACATCTCATCCTTTCCCCGGGATCCTGGCAATTGTTGGTACTGGGTTGTATTCTTATTTGTAATCTTTAAAGTAGGAGTACCTTTGCTGGTATTTAAAGTAGAGGAAATCAGGTGAAGAGTCACAAGTGATTTGCAAGCTGGGAGAGACATTAGAATGTAAATGTGAGGAAGCGTCAGCATGAGGGGCTTGCCTGGGCTGCACAGCTTGCCTTGGCTGGAGTATGCACTGTTCTGGCATTGCAGGGAGGATGGCTACCTTGCCTCCCTGCAGGTGGGGGACTGTGTCAGCCCCTGCAGACTGCTCCTGGGCTCCTGGGTTTGACCAGATTAAGGCAGCATCTCCAGTAGCACCGGAGCAGCTCCTGAGATGCTTTTCTGTGCTAAATCTGGATTTTGGGTATTAAATGAATTTGTAATGCAGTCACACATTGCCCCGTGTTCAGAAGGGTGCCGCACCTGTTTTAATGCTCTGCTCTTGCTCTCTTGGGAGTCTTAATAATTTTTGAACAAAGGGCCCCACATACTCATTTCGCACTGGGCACTGCATATTATGTAGCTAGTCTTGAATCTAGGACAGTGCATTAAAATGCCATTGATTGGATCAATCTGCTCTTACAACTGATTTGAATTTTGGGAACATGCTGTTCCCTGTGAATAAAGGAGGATTCATTTCTTTTCCCTCGAATACACTGCGTTCTGTTTTCCAAATTAGCTCTACTTATCAACTCTGCTGAGAAATTGGAAGGCGGGATTGTTCTGGCTGGAAGGGAAGGTTAGATTGTTAATCCTGCGTCCTGGCCCTGATCTCACAAAGTGTGAAGCATGTTCCCACAATGATGTGGGCTGCAGGGGGCTGGAGGCTGGCTGAGAAGGCGGGGACGAAGGAGGGAGGCCAGCCTGGGAGCCAGACAGATGGGGTCAGGCTCTCGCTTTTGCCACTCGCCAGCTCTGAGGCTTTGGGCAACATGATTTAATTCTCTGATCCTTGTTTTTTTCATCTTTCTGTAGACTGGTGATAAGATGCACCCTGCAGGCTTGCAGGAAAAATTAGAGATAATATTTGTGCCTATTATTGGGCTTGACATATAGTAGATGCTATACAATAAATAGGTCCTGTTATTCTTATTGATAATATTATTTTATTGCCAACATTGAAGGTTGGGTGGGATTTGACTAGCTGGTGGGGAGGAGAATGAGATCATCCAGGCCGGAAGGAAAAGAGGCATGAATGCAGGCGGATGGGGTGAAGCACTTTGGAGGTGTGGGGAGAGGTCTGCAGGGTGGGAGTGTGCATTAAGGAGTTCTGGGGAGAGTGGAGGAATCAGTGCCACATGGCAAATGAGAGGTAATCGTGGGCCCGAGGAGATGGAGATGGCTGTGGGGATCCTGCAAGAAGTTTATGTACCCCAAAGTGGCATTGTCAGTTAGGGGGAGACACTGAAGACAGAGGTGAGGCCTGCTTGAATTAGCGCAGAGTGGGATTCTTGGAAGCTTCAGAAGCTTGAGAAGAGCCACTTGGAGGTGTTGAAATGTACCTGGGAGGGATGTGGAGACCTGGCTCTGGTCTGAGAGCTGGGAGATGGTAACCCAGGTGGCCTTGGCCTTGAAGATGGGGCATGATATTTAGTGCTTTATGTGCAATCTCATCTAGGACTCCCAAGCCCTGTGGAGTAGGTGATATTAGCTCCGTGTTACAGAAAGGGGGACTGAGGCTCAAGCAGGGACAGGCACGGTCTGAAGTCACACGGCTGTAAGGGGCAGAAGTGGGCATGGAGGCATTAACTTAGAGCCGAAAGGTGTGACCTTCCTTAGGGTGGCTGGCCCCACGGGGAATGTGTGTGGGTTGGAGTACAATTTGGTGTTCCCACCCATCCCAGATGCTCTGCATTTATGAACCCAAGTTGCCACATCCGGGCAGGTGAGGGCAGGAAGCTCTGCAGGGAGAAGGGACAAGAGACAGAGCCAAAAACGGGGACAGGGCCCCAGGGTCCCGTGCAGGGACAATGAAGGGGGTTGGCACACCTGGGTTAGCTGCTGGCCAGTGTGGGGAGAGAGCTGGCCTGGGAGTCTAATGGGAATGCCAGGGAAAGCTGCCTTGGTCCCCTAAAGTGAAGCCCCCATGCTGGCCATGGAGTGTTGGTGACTGAGGGTCCCTGCTAGCTGTCTGGCCGAGGCAGCGTGTCCTACAGGTGTAGCTCTGGTGTCCTGCTGGCATGGCGTGAGTGCCCCTCAAGCTGGGAGCCAGCTCTGTGCTCTGGAGGGAGGTGGTGGGAGGACGAGGGACAGTGGGAACTGCCACCTGAGCAGGAATTGGTACCTTCTCCCACTGGCAGGTCCAGGTTTTATGGAATCTGAAACTTGTACAATTCAGGATATCCTCTTCAAGAAAAAAAACCCTCAAAATTATGAATATAACATTAGGGATGAAACTATTATTTATATAGATTGAAAAGAGAAAATGCCCAAAATGACAAATTTCAGAAAATATACAAATACTGCAAACATCACAAAATCCAGAAAAACAAGATTAAAAAAAGCTAACTGCTGAACACTCCTTCATCTCGAAAATGTCCCTGTCTCCTCCTCTATTTTTTGGCTGTGAACTCTGCTCACCTTTTCATGTGACAATGCTTTTGTAATAATTTCCTAAAGAGAAAATAGAATAATTTATTATTACTTTTATTATTTTTTGGATTATTATTATAATCAAGTCAATATTTTTCTGCTACCCACACACTCACTGTCTTCTGTACAACCTCTGGCCTGCACCAGGGGAACCAGCAGGGTGAGCAGTAGGGTGTCCCTGGAGACCACACATATAGCAGGATAGACACAGCAATTTAACTAGACACAGAAGGGACTTCAAAGCACACAAATGTATCTCATTTAACCCAAACAAAATGATTATCCAGTTTTACTTTTCCCTTAGCCTCTTCCCCCAAATGCCGGCAGCCACCCTGATGGGATAGATGTGTGACAGAGGGCAGGAGACCGTGGCCTCAACCAGCTGCAGCTTCACTCTTTCAATTCTACATACTCTCTACAAGCCGTGATGATAGCACTTTGCTAGGGCCCCTCACAGGGCAGATGGAGAGCTCCATTCTGAAGTTTTGTGGACATTTGCTGTCTATCCACTTCTGCTCCTTGTGCCTATGCAGGGATTCAGGCCCAACCACTGCAGAGAGCCCAAGAGCATCAGGCTCCCAAACTGTCATGGTTGGTGGCACCTTTAGTAGTTGATATGGTTTGGTTGTGTCCTCACCCAGATCTCATCTTGAATTCCTACATGTTGTGGGAGGGACCCGGTGGGAGGTAATTGAATCATGGGGGCAGGTCTTTCCTGCACTGTTCTCATGATAGTGAATAAGTCTCCCAAGATCTGATGGCTTTGTAAAGGAAGTTTCCCTGCACAAGCTCTCTCTGCCTTCTGCCATCCATGTAAGATGTGACTTGCTCGTCCTTGCCTTCTGTCATGATTGTGAGGCTTCCCCATTCACGTGAAACTGTAAGTCCAATTAAACCTCTTTCTTTTGTAAATCACCCAGTCTCAGGTATGTCTTTATCAGCAGTGTGAAAATGGATGAATACAGTAGTGCAGTCATTTCTTCATGGTCCTCAGTAAGGCCCAAAAATACCCAACAGTTCTGTTGATCAATTAGTGAGGTCCAAACAATTTCATAACTATTTGTGTCCCTACAGCACAGTGGTCATTAAAAAAAGACATTTTAATTTCATTATTCAATAAGCATGATTACTTATGAATGGGATATGTGCACCTGTTGGGTGTCACATGACCTTTCAAATCTTGGAATCAGTTTGGACACCACCATCCCCATTTCCAGTTCAACACTGATTTTTGTGTGGTACATTCTTTTTATCACAGTGACTGCCAGAAATCCAGCTTCATATGGACTCATGAAAAGAGATGTAGTGTGATCTGATTTCGAAACTATGATTGGTCTAGAGTTAGTTTACAAGGTGTCTAACAGTGATCCCATATCACTGTATTTCCCCAGAAAACCTGAAATGTCAATGAATTTTCTGTGGCACTCTGGGGTCCCTTGGGGCAGACTATGGGAACCATGGCATTAGAACCATAAGGACATGAGGCTTCTTCCTGCCTCAGATCTAGTCTTTACCTGGCATTTTTGCCTTAAAGATGAAAGCAGCATACATTTTGATGTATTTAAAGCACATATTCGGCCAGGCATGGTGGCTGACACCTGTAGTCCCAGCACTTTGGGTGAGGCGGGTGGATCACAAGGTCGGAAGTTCGAGACCAGCCTGACCAACATGGTGAAACCCCGTCTCTACTGAAAATACAGAAAATAGCCGGGTGTGGTGCTGTGTGTCTGTAATCTCAGCTACTGAGGAGGCTGAGGCAGGAGAATCACTTGAACCCAGGAGGCGGAGGTTGCAGTGAGCCGAGATTGTACCACTGCACTCCAGCCTGGGTGACACAGTCAGATTCTGTCTCAAAAAAAAAAAAAAAAAAAAAAAAAGCACATATTCAACTTTGTGCTTATTCTTTTGAGAGAAACACAGATAAAGGTCTATCCTTTAATTCATACTCCCCATACTGTGATTTTCATTTTTACTGCAACAAATTGTGTTAAGTGGGATAATGAATGTCAAACACTTAATGCCTTGCTCTTTTCAGTAACATGAAATATTGGAGAATAATGACTGAAGCTTATCTGCACTGCATATGTCTCTTTTCTTCCTCCTTGAAGGAAGTTGTTGAAAGTTGTTAAGAAGTATTATGTGTAAAACTCCAGGGATGATGTGCTTCAAGGAAGCAACATTTATGAAGTTGTGTGCTTGACTAGTAGTTTATAAAGAGGGAAGACGAATCATTTATTATATTGGGATTGAATCCTGGCAGTTTTTAAACTATAAAGTTACAGGAAATGTTGGCTTCTCTTAATGGGCCATTTATTGTGTTAAATATCAGTAATGATAAATATTTACTAGGTAAGTGGAAAGATCCATCTCTATAAATTGTTGTAAGTTATCATTTTACGAATCTTACTCAGTTTTTCTGTTTAAAAATGAAATCGTGTAGCACTGTATAAGTCATTCAGTTTTTTCTTTTGGAGAATTACTCTGGATTGTCTAGGCTCTGTGTTCTCCACATATATTTTAGAAATAGTTTGTGAATTTTTACAAAAAATCCTGCTCAGAATTTTCACTGGGAGTGTGCTTAATCTATGGGTCAATTTGTGAGAAATTGATAGCTTAACAATAGTGAATCTTCTGATCCACAAGTGTGGTATTTCTCTCCATTTATTTAGGTCTTCTTTATTTTGATAGCGTTTTGTAGCTTTCAGTGTACAGATCTTGCAAATATCTTGTTAAATATTTCCCCAATTATTTGATATTTATTTTTGATGCTGTTATAGTTATATTTTAAAATTTTTGATTCCAATTATTGCTAATACATAGAAATGCAATTATTTATTGACCTGTTATCCTGTGACATTGACAAACGCAGTCATATATTCATAGATTTCTAGAATTTTTCTACAAAGACTATCATATGTATCATCTGCAAATAAAGACAGTTTTACATTTTCCTTTCCAATCTCGATGCCTTTTCTTTCTTTCTCATGCCTCATTGTGTGGTCCATTACTGAACAGCAGCCAGTTCCAGCTTTCTGTTCAATAAAGGAGCAGTTAAAAGGGCCAGGCCTTGACCTTGCTGGAGGCTTCCCATCCTCATTGCCTTCTGCTTCCTCAGTTCTGGCTTAACAGAACAGTGTGGGGAGGAGGCATGGTCCTTACCTACTAGGGCGTTACATTGGCCTTCTTCAGGTTGGTTGATTCGTCAGGTTTAAGAGCTCACCTGGGCTGCAGTCAGGCTAGATTATCTGCTGACCTTGCCCTGTCTCCTTTCTGTAGTGGGGTACCCTTGTAAGCTAGGGAGAAGAGATACAGGTGAAGGCCGGAAAAACCAGCCTGCCACACAGCTTCCCTGGATCATACCTTTGCAGTGATATGACGACACTGTTAGGAGGAGCGGAGGTGGCTGAGTGGGTCTCCAGACACCTCCCTTTACCTCTCTGCTGTGCCACTGATGTGTGACGTCCTTCACCTATGCAGAGCTGCCACTAAGCAGCACCGTGGCCAGTCCTGTGGATTTTCTTCTTTCTAAATCGTATGCCATGACTTGATCAAACATTTCATATACAGTAGATCATGAAATCAGCATAGAAAACACATTGAGGTAGATGGTGTTACCACATTTTATGGATGAGGGGCTAACACTTGGAGGAGTGAGGTAACACGTCCAAGGCCACACAGCTAGTGAGCACTATGCTGAGGGTCACACTCTGGTCCATCTGAGGCCAGATACTGTGCACAGCCTTCTCCTCATGCTGAGTGGCCTGGATGCCCCCACCCTCTGTCCCCTGAACCCCTTGGAGAGTGGGCAGTGGCAGAACCAACCTGGGCCCATCTATGGGGATTCTCCATTGGGACTGACCCCTCTGGAAGGAAGACAGTTGACCCACAGTTAAAATCACAGCAGATGGGCCAGCCAGGGTTTCTGTAGAACATCAGGCAGTGGCCACTCCATCTAGTTTCATGGATGAGCCTTTTTAATGGAACAGGAATCTAACACTAAACCAAGCTGCTTTTAGACACACTTTTATTCCTCACTCTGAAATGACATTTGGACAAGCCAAGTATTTCTTCTTCTTTCAGTTGACATTTTGTCCATCTTTGAACAGTTAGTTGATGTTTCTTCTGTTTAGTTATTTCTGTTCTATTTTCCTGTTGCCGCTGGTCCACCCAGGGATGGTAAGAATGGAAGTCAATGGTTGCTTTTTCATCTGAGATGCGTCACGAAGGCTTGTCAGTCAGGCTTGTCATATGGTCTGTGATCCCACTGCTCCTTCTTTCTGTTTCCTCATCTACAGAATTTGGAGAGTCCTGGACCTGATCTCAAATTTCACATGTTCTTTATCTTCCTGCAGCACGCTGGGGAGAGGGAGAGACAGGGATTCCATCACAGAAGGTTGGAGCTGGAGCAGACTTCACAGCTCATTCTAGAGGCATTTGGTCCATCTTACAGATGAGGAAATGGAGGCTGCCCAGGGGACTGGGGCTGGAACTGGGCCTTCCAGTGGCCAGGCCAGATCCTCCTTGGTCTCCCTTGTTGCTTTCCTGGTGGGCAGACCCTGGAGCCACTTTCTGTGACTGTGTGAGAAGGCAACTGCCCAGCAAAATCCATCTTCAATCCATCTTCATTTTTGCCTCTGGTGTGGGCAGATTCTCCCATACCTAATTCGGGAAGCCAGAAAGAGGAAGTCAGTTATGATCCTTAGCGGGAAGGCGCTAGTAATGGTCCTTCTCGTGAGTTTCTGAAACACCACGCTGTCTCTCTGTTGCTGGCCTGGCCGGAGTTAAACCTCTTCTTGGCCTTTCCCCAGGAAGCTGGTCTGAGGAAGCCCAGATGCGTTTGTTTACAGCTGTCTCTGGTGACGTTCGCCAGGCTCTGTGTTCAGAAGGAACATTTCCATTCCCTTATTTACACCTCCTACTGGAGTGCTCGAGGAGACACACCAATTATTTGCAACTACCTAGAAACCTGGGAGGGTAGCAGATCTGTAGGGGGCCAGTGTTGAAGCGAGAAGCTGTAAATCTGGTGACACTGTGGGCTTGGGAGGGCTTACCCAGATCTACTTGTTACTTGTACTCTCTATTAAGAAATTTTAGTGTCCATGGAGAAGTTATTTAAAGTCTGCGAGCCTCAGTTTCCCCATATATAATATGGGAAGGATACCTGATTTTCCTGTTCCACAGGAAGGTAGAAAAAATTAAATTAAGGCAGCTGATGAAAGGGTTTTGAAAGCAAAAATAATAATATGATATTGTCCTGAATTTGTTAAATTATTCCTCCTAGTAGTTGCAGATCTTTTTCTGTACCTTAGAAAACCATGCTATGTAAAAAGAGATGATTCCAATCTTTAAATAAAGCAGCTCAGAGGTCAGGGGCCAGGACAGAAAGGGGCCCTTTGTTCACAGATGCACTCTCACTTCCGAGAAAGCAAGCGTGGGAGAGGCAGGTGGTCCTCCAGATGTCCCTGTGCCCTGTGGTGTCAAGTTGGGTTACTATGGCCCCTGGTGACCCAGCGTGGTAGGGATGTGGGAGCCAGTGGGTATGAAACTGTGATGGGTCACAAGAGGGCTGGGACGTCTCACAGCTTCTACTTACAGCCTAGAGCCTGGGGAAGGGCTGCCACCCTAGTGGTGAGAGAGGCACGTTTGTGTGTGTGTGTGTGTGTCTGTGTGTGCATTTGTATGTATATATGTGTGACTCTGTGTGTATGTGCACATCTGTGAGTATATGAATTGTGTGGAAGTGTATATAGGTGTTTATGTGACTGTATGAGTGTGGGTGTATGTGTGTGGGTGTGTTTATGTGCATACGTGTGTGGGTGTGTATGCATAGTGTGTATGTGTGAGTTTGTGTGTGTGTGCGTGTGCATCTCTGTGTGTATGTGCATGTGTGTTAGGGGCAGGCACACAGGCCTGTTGGTAAATGAGACACAAAATACCTACAAAATACAAAATATGAGACAGGAAATACAAGCCACAGTTATTCATTTTTCAACGCAACAGACATAAGATTACCATGTGAAATTGCTGTGAAAGTTTCCAAAAGCTTCCTGTCAATTCGTAGCGAGCAGCTAACAAAGGAGTGCGGGTCTCTGGAGCCTGCTTGTGCAACGCGGAGCTACTCCAAGGGGCAAGAATGGGGTGCATGGCTCTTAGCTGCAGACCAGCCTGGAAGCCCTCCAGCCTGCTTGAGCAGGGACTTGTTAAGAGGTAGCAGCAGGTGGCAGAGATTAGGAGCCGGAGTAGTAGGCTAAGGCTGCACTTCCAGGGACAGACTGCCTCTGCCACCACCTGTGCCGCCAAAATGGGAGCCCAGAACTCTGAATCTCTAGCAGCCCGTTTTTGAATCAGTTACCTTGGGTGTGTGCCTCTGGTTGATGGAAACTAACTTTTAGCCCTGCTGGGTGAGAGCCTCACATCGGGACATGTGACAGCTTTGTTGAAAGTAGCTTTGGAAACACCCACCACGTGGGGCCACTCACTGTAGTATAAACGATCATGCACCAGTGAGTGACAGGGATACGTTCTGAGAAATGCGTTGTTAGGCGATTTCATCACTGTGGGAATGTTCCAGAGTGCGCCTACACAAACCTAGATGGCATAGCCCACTACACACCTAGGCCAGATGGTAGAGCCTGTTATTTCTAGGCTGCATGCCTGTACAGTAGGTTACTGTACTGAATACTGTAGGCAGTTGTAACAATGGTGAGTATTTGTGTATCCAAACATAGAAAAGGTACAGTAAAAACAATGGCGTTGCGGTCCACGGTTGGCTGAAATGTTATGTGGTGCATGACTGTATGTATAAAGCATTACGGTCATTTGATTTTTCTCTTTTTCTCACCCACAGTCTTAAGGCACCTCTTATGCCTTTTGTCTGGGATGTCCCGGGCAGTGTTGGAACGCGTGGTTAAGGCATGGTGGAAACGGTTTTGGGGACGGACGATGGCCTCAGCTTGCCTTGGGGTGTCAGTGGGAGAGATAGGAGCTGCCCCTTTGCCTTCATATTTCTTCATAATAATCTCAGATCTACCCATCTGGTGGTTCAGGAGGGTTGCTTCTTTGTAATGGTGGGGACTCAGGGAAGGGACGCAGGCAGAGGGTGATACCACATCACAAAGGGACCCTTGGCTGGGTGCAGTGGCTCACGCCTATAATCCTAGCACTTTGAGAGACTCAGGCAGGTGGATCACCTGAGGTCAGGAGTTCGAGACCAGCCTGGCCAACATGGTGAAACCCTGTCTCTACTAAAAATACAAAAATTAGTCAGGCATGGTGGTGGGTGCCTGTAATCCCAGCTACTCAGTAGGCTGAGGCAGGAGAATCGCTTGAACCCGGGAGGTGGAGGTTGCAGTGAGCCAAGATTGCGCCACTGCACTCCAGCCTGGGCAACAGAGCGTGACTTCATCTCAAAAAGAAAACAAACAAAACAAAACAAACAACAACAACAACAAAACTTGGGCCATCAGCTTCTTGGAAAGGCTGGTGTGAGGAAGAAGCATTTGCTGGTGCCTCTGCTCAACACCAGAGCAGAGGTGATTTTGTGGTGACTCTGTTGAGAGCAGAGAACCTGAGCAAAGAGGTTATCATGAGTGGATTTGACTGCCTTACCTGGGTGGGTGTTCCCTTGGGAGTTCGATGGACATTTGCAGCTGAGCCCAGGTGGGGGAACTGTGCTCACTCCGCCTTCAGAATTCCAAAGGCTGAGCATGCATTTTGGCTTCCTCTAACCCATGTCTTTCTCTAGGTGACCACAGCAGAGTATCATTAAGTATCTATTCTTTGCTTTTGTTCTCAGGGCAGGAAGATCCCAATAGTTTGCGCCATAAATATAACTTTATTGCGGACGTGGTGGAGAAGATCGCCCCTGCCGTGGTTCATATTGAATTGTTTCGCAAGTAAAGAGAGCCTTCCTTTTTCCTATAACCTCTGAAGCTTTAACCGCCACTAGCAAAACATGAGAGCTATTTTTGAGATACATTAAAGTGTCAAAGTGTCACTGAATATCTTCCTACTTTAAGATAAGTGTGTCTCCCTTCGAACATCTGCCCTATTCGACTCTATGAATCTACAGTCTTAACCCTTCTAAATGTTTAAAGAACCTCGGGCTCTGAAGAGGTTCCCTAAGAATATTTTGTAAGTGGAATTGTTTGATGCATGCAAAAAATTGGCAGGATGTTTAGTTTTTAAATGTTAAGCCCGATATATAAAGGAGCGATTGCTAGGTGTGTGTTGCTGTTGCAGAACCCATTCATTAATCAATGTGTTGAAGCGTTCATTTTAAGGTGGCTGGAGTCTGAAGTGTGTACTCCTTTGGATTTTAGGCTTCCGTTTTCTAAACGAGAGGTGCCGGTGGCTAGTGGGTCTGGGTTTATTGTGTCGGAAGATGGACTGATCGTGACAAATGCCCACGTGGTGACCAACAAGCACCGGGTCAAAGTCGAGCTGAAGAATGGTGCCACCTATGAAGCCAAAATCAAGGATGTGGATGAGAAAGCAGACATTGCACTAATCAAAATTGACCACCAGGTGAGTATGTTTTTGCCTACAGAGGTGAGTTCTCAGATGCCCTGGAACACCCTTGGCAAAGGCGCCAGAGCTCTCTGATTGTAGCTGATTCTCAGGGGGCACTGAAGCCGGTCTAAACCAGTCACAGGAGGGCCTTGAGAATATGCTGAGTATGGCCTGGGCGTGTGGGAGAGGCAGGGGCTCAGGAAAGCTTCTGGAAGGAGCCAGATACAAGTTTTTAAAATAATGTTTTAAATGTTTATCAAAGAAAGCAATACATTTGTAAAGAAATTAGTAGGTAAGTTGTGAAAATTGAGTTTCCTTCCCATTCCCGATCCTGTGGCAACCCTTGTTGCCACAGATTTTATTTATCCTCCACAGATATGCCATGCGTTCACAGTGAACGTAGAATTTACTGGGGTTTAGACTGAGCCATCCTTAACTTGTCAACAATTACTTTGAAAACAAACCAGCTCTCCCAAATTGGGGTTTTGCAGGATTATGAGATGTGTTCCAGAACAATATTCCATACTTTATACATCTTGGAAACCTTGAATTAAAACAGAGCTAATGGATTTCTTCTTTCCAGACCTTCTCAGAGCTTTTAGTATGCTAGTGTGCGCGTGGCTTGCCTACAAAAGGGTGTTGACTGAACTAATTTGCCCAAATTATAATCATTTGAGTATACAGCTTTTTTTGGAGGGGGGAGGGGCAGAACTGAGCCATACCAAGATCAATCTGGGAAATGCTGTATTTGAAAATGCTTTCTATTTAAATATTCTCTTTGCAATCATTTTTGCTGTTGATTTGCTTAGCAAAGTCTTCATGTCTAGGACAATATCCATTTCTTACTGACTCATCAAAAACCCCCACTCGACACTTTGATGAGAGAGGTTTTGTTTGCTGTGTGGCATGTTCAGTGAAAGCGTGGTTTCTAGTTTCTTCACATCCTTGTAATTTTCTGGACTTCAGATGGAGTCAACAATCAGAGGAGGTTGGAATCCTGCCTCTGGCCGAGGAAAAGACCAGAGACCGAGCCAGGTGGGGTCTCTTGTCCAGCCCTCTGCTTGCCTCCCTCTACCTGGGTGTGGTCTGAGTAATTCCAGACAAGCATAGAATTAATCAGGCTATTTGTGCTGGTGGATGGCATGCTGGGTACATCTCCTTCTGGAAACAGCTCTGCGTGTGCTGTTTGGGTGTTAGGATTCTGGGTCTCCTCCGTCTTTTTATGGCATAAAGTTGTTGCCCAGCCTAGGCTCTTTTACGGCCAGTCTTCAGAAAACCACCAGCTAACACATTTACAACTCTCCTTCCCCGATGTTCCTGTAACCTCTCTATGGCCGGGTGGCCAGGCACGGCCGAAGAGGCTCAGGGTAGATATAGGCTCTGTGTCCGGTGTGTGTAACTGGCCTTGAGTGAGGCTGCAGTTGTGTGTTATTTCTATTAGGTCACTGTGGAATTTCTAGCAACAACTCATCTTTCAAAGTGTGTTTATTGGTCACAGAATCATTGGGCCAGGCTCTGCCTTCATTCTTTTTCACCTAATCTGCATAATAGCTGTATTATCCCCATTTTAGAGAAGAAGAAACAGGGACTCAGAGAAGTCTAGTAACCTGTCTGAGACCACACAGCAAACATGTCATGACCCTGCCCTCCTAAGGCAGCCAGGCTACTGCTCCCAGCGTGTCCAAGCCCATGGCTATTGCTGGAGGGATACAGGCTGGCCCCATGGAATGATGGGACAGCTTGACCTTAAACAGCCCATGGGAAGGTGGGTGCATCTGGTTTAGGAACAGGCTGCTAGAAAGGTATCCAGGATGTGGTAGTCTCACCGGAAGGAGCCAGTCAGAATAGCACAGCCTGTGGCCATGCGTGGGGCCTGTTCAGCCTCACAGAGCCTTTGGGAGGCAGCCAGCAGCAGGGCATGAGCTGTGTGCAGGCAAGGCGCTGGCCTGGATGCCGCCCCACTGAGTAACTTCGTGTTTGGAATGCGTGGGCACATACCGTGCAGCTGCTTCTGGCCGGGGGATATTCTTTTCCAATTTTGAGCCAAGGTGGAGACTGTCTCCTCGTGTCATCCCTGGCATGTCCTGGCAAGATGCGAACGATCTCAATAGACGAGCTTTGCAGAGTGTGTCTGACCTGACTCCTGCTGTCCTGGGAGTTGAGCTCTTCAGCCAGCAGCATGCTGTTTGACATGTGTTTCTAGTCCCCCAAGAAAGGGTGCTTGAAATTTAAAATTGAACTGATGTGGCTTTTCAAAATGGAATTGGAAATGAAAGGATATTAAATTGCAGACAACCACACAAAAGACTGGTTTCCACTGACTAAACTGCTTTTTTTGCTGATAGTAGTTGAAAGTAGGGAGAGTAACAGCATCTCTTCCAGCTCTTTCTCTTTTGTTCCCTTGTTTTGATGATGGGTTATTTCGGGGGAGGCACTGGTTGGCCTTGCTTTGTGTCATCTTAGGGATAACAAAGAGGATGAAAGAGATCAGGAAAACAGAGAAGGCAGAACAGAACCAGCAGAAACTGTGCTTGAGGAGTGAAAATCACCTACATGGCTCCTTGTTGTATGAGACTGTGGCCCAGCCTCCCCCAAAGCCACTTAAGAGTAACCCAGTGAAGCTGGTGAGACTGCCTGCCGCGTCCGTGGGCCCAGCGACTAGCTTCGTGGCTTATCATCTGGGCCCAGCTCCTCCCCTGGCATCCTGATTTCACTTGGAGGGTCCTCCATTGTCCTTCATAACGTGTTTATTTTATTTTATTTTTATTTTTTGAGACAGAGTTTTACTGTTGCCCAGGCTGGAGTGCAGTGGTGCCATCTCCGCTCACTGCAACCTCCACCTCTAGGGCTCAAGTGATTCTCCTGCCTCAGCTTCCTGAGTGGCTGGGACCACAGGCATGCACCACCATGCCTGGCTAATTTTTGTATTTTTAGTAGAGACAGAGTTTTGCCATGTTGGCCAGGCTGGTCTCAAACTCCTGACCTCAGGTGATCCACCTGCCTCAGCTTCCCAAAGTGCTGGGATTACAGGCGTGAGCCACTGTGCGCGGCTATAAATGTGATATTCTTGAGACTTTCAGTGAAATAAAAATTACCATGGACATCTGTGGTCATTGTCCACTTGCCACCCACCTACCCCCCTTACTGGCAGCAGCAGCCAGCATTTCACATCTCCGTCATCGGACAGCGTAGGTGGGCCCATCAGTCATGGTGTCCTACCCTCTGGTGCCAAGGGGTGGACACATGACCAAGTTAGAGCAAGCAGAGGCTCCCTGGAATTGCAAAGTGAAGCTGGATGTCACCCACAGAGACTAACATGGTGAAGCTGCTGCAGCCCCTGCTCTTGAGACCCAGCACTGTCTGAGTTCTTGCACTTTCTGAGTCCAGTTTAATATCTGCTTTTCCTCCTGTTCTTGGAGCTCCCCTCACAACTCCAGTGGCTTGAAGTTGCCAGAGATGTTTCTGGGCTTGTGACCAAATGACTCCTTTTCTGCTTCTCGCTGCTGAGCAGACACATGTGCGCTCACTTTGCCTGCTGAGTCTTGGGACCTGGAAGAGCTCTTGGGAGACGCTCACGAAGCAGCCCCCTCTTGCCGGCCCTGCTGACTCCCTCAAGGTGTCCACCCGCAGCCCTGGCTGGGCATCCCTTTCTGCGCTTCTGCCCAAATCTGAAACTCCTCTTTCCTTGGGACCCACGACCGTGGCCAGCCTGCCTGGGGAGGGAATCCCAGCTGCAGAAAGTCGGGACAGTGTGCGTGTAAACATGTTAATAGAAAGCAGCTTTGAGGGCAAACTAGTTCAGCTTTAGTTACAAACTCTTTCCAAATGTGTTTAACATGAGCCACTGCCAGTGTGCAGCATATGTCAAGCTTTCATCCAGTGGTGGCATTTTGTCCCAATGGGTTTTTTTTCCTGAGCAGTTTGGGGCAGGGGTGGGGAGAGGGAGAGAGAAAAAGCAAAAGAGAGAGGTTTGGTTTCTTCAGGCTGGAGTACAAGGTAGAGATAATGGGGGTGTATTGAAGAGAGTAGGAGGGAAAGTTACTTTAGTTACAGCTATTTGTCCAGCTGTGCTGATTAAGAAACTTGGAGAAAAGCATCTCTGGAATCATGTCCTTCCCATCTTGTATATAGCCTTTGCAGATCTCCTGCTCTTCTGAGAGAGATCTGAACTCCTTACTAGGGCCTTGAGGGCCCCATCTGATTGGGCACCCTCCCTCCCTCCACCCCTCCTCCTCTTCCCCTCCTCCCCTCCTTCCTCTGCCCCCACCTGCTCTGCTCAGACACCCCCTGCTCGGTTGCTTCCCACAGGCCAGGGCTGTCCCCTGGGGCCTTGGCTGTTTCCCTCCTAGGAGCGCCCCTCTCCAGCTCCTCATGGAGCCAACCTTCCCGTCCTTCAGGCCTCTGATTAAATTCTGTCTTAGACATCTCTGCCCACCCCACTGTGTGAGCTAATGCCCCATGCCCCAGTCTCCTCAATCCTACCGCGTCACTCTGGGGACACATCACCCCAGGGACAACTGCATTCCACTCTTGGTTCTTCCCTCCTCGTCTATTTATCACAATTTAGAGTCGCCTCACTCATTTGTCAAATGAAGTCCATTTCTGCAGCTAGACTGCGGGGCTGGGGGCACATCTGGCTGATCGGTCCTCACGTAGGAGGTGCTTGGCAACTTTGTCCCGAGTAGGACGTTCACAGCTGTCTGCCCTGGAGGAAGCAAGGGCACCCACCACGTGGATGGAATTGAGGGGAAGGCACCCGTGGCTCCTGCATCGAGCTTCTGTCCTATATTCAATGAGGAAATGACCCTGCAGCAGGCTGGCTGCAGATGCCCCTGCCTTCCCGCTTTGCCTGCCTGGAGTTTGATGGACATGTGGTCCTGTCAAGGCTATATCAGGTCTGTGGTCTTTGGTAATGCAAAGCGCTGGGGAAACAGTGAGCTTTCCTGTGGGTGCTTTTCCCTGACGCCAACAACCAGGTAAATATTTGGAAACGGCCTTGTTGAGGCTTGTGAGGTGGTTTTCCTCCCTCCCCTGTAGGCCTGCACCACCCCTCCAACCCCCCGGCCACCTTCAGGCCAGATGGCGCCCACAGACCTGTTTGAAGTGGCCTGAGAGGGAACCCTCTGGGCGCTGGGGCCGCTGTGTTTGCAGAGGGTCCTCTTACTGCTGAGCTGGCTGGTGCAGCGGGGAGGCCGACACCCCTGATCCTCATCAAGTTCAGAGGGGAGTCACCGCGGGTGAGGGGCCTGGGGCCTTTTACATGTCCTGGGAGCTGCTGAGCAGGCCGCTCTTCTCCAGGCCACCAGAACTTGGCCCTGCATGTGGCGAATCTTTCCTGAGTCAGCTGAGTGAGGGGGGTTCAGGCAGCCCCCCAGGATGTGGCAGTGGCTGAGGATGGGAGTGGGGTGGTGCTTGCCATGACTCACTCTGGTTCTCCTCAGGCAAGCTGATGGTCAGACCTGCTGACTCAGTGGCCTGAGCTCGTCCAAAAGCGAATCAGAGAACGCAGGGCCTGGGCTCACCCACTGCCCTCTCCTGGAGTCATCTGTCACTCATCCTCATGAAGGAAGTGCCTGGGAGCCTGGAATGCACTTCGCACCGCCCCAGCTCCCCTCTTGTTTCTGTGTTTTTCCATTTTGGATGCTTTCCCCCCACTCCTTCTGTACTGGGCATTTTGTGGTCTCTTCTTTTTCTCTGAGAACTCTGAGGGCTACCATTGCATTTGCTAACGATGCCACAGATGGTGTTGACCTTATGAGGCTTCTATTACCGTATTGATTTTTACCATTTTTAGGGGGACAGGAATCAATATTTCATGAGGGAATGTGAAGCCAGACAGTGAAGTAGAAGCTGGCTTTTATTTTGTGCCAGGCTTTGTCCAGAGGCGGGTGGGGACATGGCTCCTCAGCTCTTGACTGCGGCTCCTTCTGGCATGGGAAACGCTTCAGTTCCCCAAACTCTCAGAACTGGAGCCCCTGTGTGTTCTCTGGCCTGGATTCAAGAACTTAGTTGATTGTCAAGGAAATTCTTTGGCTATATTTTTCTCTTAATATGGTAATGGCTTTTTTCACTCTGGCACTCTCTTTTCAGGGAATCGGATTAAGACTATTATTTATGGTTCTGAAAAAGCAGTTCCCAAGTTGCTGGGACTGGATTTGTTTAGGAATGTCTCCTGTCCTCTTCATTGAGGGGGGAATACAAATCGGTTCCATTTGACAGTTTATCAAGTGTGCGACAGAGTGTTTGAGTCCAGGGTTGGCCAACTACAGCCAGTAGTCCAAAGCTGGCCCTCTATCTGTTGTTGTAAATAAAGTTTTATTGGGACCCGGTCATGTTCACTTGTTTAGGTAGAGTCTATGGCTGCTTTCATTCTGCACCAGCAGAGTTAAATAGTTGGGATGAAGACCACATGGCCCATGAAGTAAAAAATATTTGCTTCCTGGCCCTTTATAGGAAAAAATTTGCCAGCCCCAGTGGTAGGCAATTAACACCTTGTCCTAGAGGAGCTGAAAGTGGCTGGAGGCAGGAATGCTCATAAGAACCAAGCGAGGTGAGGCACTAGGTGGCTGCGGGGAGCAGGAAGAGAAGCTGATTAGCTGATTTTGTTTGCCCTTTCTTTTGCCAGAGATTGTGTTTTTTTTTTTTTTTTTTTTGCAGAGATGAAGGTTTGGTCTTGCCACAATAGCAGAGGGAGGCCTTATTTTTGTCCATTTCTCTATGACATTGGTAGAAAGGAGTCTGTCAGAATTCCAAGCTATTTGGCAATTATCCAATTTTGAGATCCTAATGGATCTTTCAAGGTCTAGTTTGTTCATTCTTTTAGTGATTCCTTGTTAATTCCCTGATTTTATAAATGTGTGTTGAACATCTGTCTTGGCCAAATACTTCTTAAGTGCTGAGGATGCAGCCACAGTGGGCAAAGCCATGAGGCTTAAGATCTAGTGTGGGAAACGAGTGAAGTAAAGTAAATATGGCAATAAGTACAGTGCATGAAGCAAACAGGTGAAGGGGTAGAAGGCCTCGGGCTGCAAAGATAGTAGATAGTGTAGGCAGGGAATCTTATCTGAGGGGGTGACATCTAAGCTGAGATGGAAAGGACAGTGAGGAAACAGCCAAGGAAACAAGCTGGGTGGCAAGAGTTGCAGGTGGAGTTGCTTAATTTCCCATTTCTGCTCAGCCTGCAGAACCTGGATCTTGGACTAATTGCAAACTGTCATTTCCTTGTGAGTTTATTAGAACCCTCCAGAACAAGTTTCTGGTTAGCTAGTTTCTCTGTGTGTTGTCTCATTTCTTGTTGGTTCTGGTTCTTTGGGGTTCCTACTCATACTCCGGAAAGCTCCAATGTCTTAAGTAGTCAGTCTCCCAAGAGTCTGAAAGCACAAAGATTCACAATGATACGATCACCTCTCAATCATAGCAGCATCGATGCAGTACCGTAGCTGGTTTCCTAAAGCCATCCAGACCTCTTTCTGTGGCAAGAGAGAAATAAGACCTTCTGGTGAACTGAGGACTAATTATCCTAATAAACATGTGAATTAACAGTTCCTTTGGTTAAACAAAGCACCAGAATCTGATAATGGGAACATGTGACTCACGGTATTTCCCTCTTTGCTTTATCTACCAGGCAGCTCACAGAAACCACTGGCCTTCCCTGTGTTCCCATTTTATGTCATAAATATATGTTTAATTAACTTATTATAAAAGGCCCTTTGTCATGGACATATCAAATTATTCTTATATAGAAGAGGTTATACATGTTTTAAACATTTTAAAATAAATCCGAAAAGAATACTACATCCTGGGCAACCTCCCCGCATATGGGGCTCGAAGAGGCTCTATGTGGTTATGGGTAAGGCAGAGTCAGAGTGCCTTCAGTGTAGTTCAGCAGATGCTGAGAGGCTGCTGTGTGCTAGACTCTGATCCCACCAAATGGAGTAGGGCTGAGCCCCTGCCCACCATGACAGCCTGGAGATATAAGCTGTTCCCTTTGCCTCCCTGAGCCCTGAGCTTTATAACCTATAGACAGCTGAAAAGCAGGCTGCGTTGGTTACCCAGTCAGTTACTCAGACCCAAATGCCAGGTCTTGGCTAACCCCAGTTATCACCTAATTTTAAGATCCTAATGTATCTTTTAAGACCTGGCTTGTTCATTCTTTCATTTGTTTACTTATTCATTGATTTTGTAAATATTTATGGAGCATCTGCCATGCTACACGCTGTTGTAGCAGCATCAGCCACCCTGAAGTTGGTGGATGAAAGGGGACAGATCAAAGGGGCTGATGTATGGAGGAGACACAAGTTAGACTTGACCAAGACAATATTATTCCTCCTCTGGATGCCACGAATATATACAGTCATTAGCTCTTGGGCCCCCATGAAGCACTGTTGACATTTTGTGGTTTAAACACCGAAGAGTAAGGGAATATTGGAAATGGCAAACATCTGATGTAGTGTAAAGGAGACTAAATATTTTGGTGGTGTTCATAAACACTGAGGAGGAAAGTCGTTCATTTTGTTCATTTGTGTGCTCTCTCTCTGTTTTGGCACACTATCCTCTGTTCTCCTTCTCCTTTTCTTTTTCCTTTTTTCTCCCTTCATCTCCCCACTTCTCTGATCTCTCCCACCTGAACCCCTTCTACACTGCTGCCCTCCCATCCATCCTACCTCCTCTACTCCCCTCCCTAGACAGTAGTAACCACATGTCAGTTGGAGAAACATGATGGCAACTTGGTCACACCGTTCTTCTCAGTCTGTGTATGTCGGTGATCTCAGTGCCCATCTGGCAGATCCCTCCTGCCCTGGCTCTTCTGCTCACCACAACCACCCTTGACTTTGTGATCGCTGATAACCTTCACCTTCTCTAATCTGAATCCCAAGCTTCTCACTCCTGACCCACCACCTCCCCTCCTCATCCGCTCAGAACCCTGACCAGAAGCTGAATGGAACCTTGAACGGAAGGGTTCTGAAGCTGTTGAGAACCCTGACCGGAAGCTGAATGGAACCCTGAACGGAAGGGTTCTGAAGCTGTTGAGAACCCTGACCGGATGTTGAATGGAACCCTGAACGGAAGGGTTCTGAAGCTGTTGAGAACCCTGACCGGAAGTTGAATGGAACCCTGAACGGAAGGGTTCTGAAGCTGTTGAGAACCCTGACCGGAAGTTGAATGGAACCCTGAATGGAAGGGTTCTGAAGCTGTTGAGAACCCTGACTGGAAGCTGAAATATCAGTGCGTCATTGCTTTTCACAGTCCTCTGTGAAAGATTACTGGCCAAGCCAGCATCTGGAGAATTCCTGGTCTACCACCTCCCCGTCTGGAGAAGCTGGAAGAGTCAGCTGCATGGGCATGTGACCCATGTACTCACAGGCCCTGTGCCCTGAGCTTGCTGTTTTAATTTTATCTTTGAATTTGTATTTTTGTGAATAAAGTCCTATGAGCTAATGGAGCATGCTCAGAGAACTTGGGGCTTTAGTTCAGGCTGGATTCCTCCTACTGCTTCTCCACTCCCTGGTCCCCTGAGACCTCCAGCCCCACCTGACCTTCCCTTCCCTGTTTCTATGCAGGGATCATTGCTACCTTCCATCCCTGGAAGGGGTGTAGGCACAGGGCAGTTCTAGGTTCCAACTTGGGCACCGCATAACATCTTAGTGGTGCAGGGCTCAGGCTAATGATGCCATGGTTGTTCTGTGGGCTACTGGGCAGGGTCAAGCCGCTCCCACCCTGATCCAGGTACCTAATGCACCCTGACACAGAAGTGGCAGTGTCCTTGGGGTCATCCATTATCCATGTGTTGGAGGAGTGGGCCCTTAGGGAAGACGCTTGGCTCAACTTCCCCACCCCTAGCCAGGGCACGATCCGAGGTCCAGGGGTTGGTGGGCACGAGGCCAAGTCGTGAGGCCTCCAGTGTCTGCACTCACTGTCCCGTAAGTGACCACAGCAATAGCTAGCAAACCAAAAACAGCGTGATAGGTTGAGAGAGACAGAATGTGGAAGAAGGGAAAAAGCTTTATATTTTAGTACCTTTAACAGTGCTTTCTATATGCTTTATGAACAAGGAGCCTGCATTTGCATTTTGCACTGGGCTCTGCTAATTTTGTTGCTGGTCCTGCTCCCTAGTAGCCCGAGTCAGCAAATCTTTGGGTCATCTGAGTCCACAGTGCACTGACCCGCCCTTTTTCACAGTTCCTCCCCTGCCCATGTGCTCACTTTCCTCCTTACCCAGCTTGGCTCACTCTCTCAAGCAAGTCTTTGGATGCTGACATCCCCCCTAAACAACCCTTCTGCGGCCTGTTTGATTGTCCTTAGCAGGCATGCAAGTTCTATGGCACTGCTTCTTGCTGGGTATGGAGGATGTGCTATTTTGTCCATTGCATATTTTTTAAAGAAAATGAAAGGTTAGCATAACTGTTTCCAGAAGGCACATTGAATCACTCAGTTGAGTCCCAGCCAGTTGCTGCAGCGTTAGCCTTTGAAGCAAACTTGAACCAACACAGGACCAGCCTGGAAGTCCCAGCCTCCGGAAACGATGCCGTGGATTCTGCAGATTCAGCAACAAAAATATTTTTGTAACTCAGGAACACTTCATAATTTTCAAAGGCGAGAAAGAAGTAATTGACTTGGCTTATGAGGTTGAAAAAGAGTTGCCAATTTTTTCTTTGGTTTTGGTGTTATTGTTTTTTTTTTTTTTTTTCTTTTCTTTTCTCCAAGCTTCAGGGAATGAGATTAAATGAGCACTCAAGTGCTACTAGGCAGAACCCTGAATGGAAGGAAGCTGAAATACCGATGGGTCATTGCTTTTCACAGTCCTCTACGAAAGATTACTGGCCAAGCCAGCATCTGGAGAATTCTAGGAATCCCCCCTCCTCTTACAGCGGTATAAGTTTGCAGGAATCATCTCACCCCACTGGGGAATTGTATGAAAAAAGGGATTTATTAGGGACCCTGTTGCCTGTTTGGATCTTACCAATTTAGCTATTGTTTGCTAATGGATTTTTTGGAAAGCAACCACGTTTTCTGTAAAGAACAGCTAATTGTCAGAGCTGAGATGACCATTGGAGATCACTGGGCTCAACTCCTAATTTTAGAGGTGGTAAAACCGCAGCCCAGAGAAGCTGATCAAGTGGTCCAAGGTCGTAGACTGAGTTCATATAGGACCAAGACCCAGCCCTGATGTCCTGCTGTCTGGGACAGTGTTCTCCCAGCACACGTGGAGCCTGAAGGGGTAATGTGTGTGTGTGTGTGTGTGTGTGTGTGTGTGTGTGTGTGTGCATGTACTCATATACACATAGGTGTTTTGCCTAAGTTTTCACTTCTGCCCCACCTTGGTTGATCTTGGAGAATGAGCCCGAGGCGTGCTGTCAGCCTGGGGGCCTCACTCAGCACAGGCCCAACTTTTCTGCTCTGGGGGAGTTCCAGCAGTTATGGTTCATCTGTGGTTCAGTTATGGAACCCACACCACACGTAGTGCCCCCAAAGCCGAGGCTGCCTGCACAGACCTCCCCTCCCTTCTCGTGGTGGGCCCCTGCTTGGATTCTTCCTAAACTTCTCCTTTGCCCTGCTCTGTGTTATACCCACTCTGGTCCCCTGTCCCTGTGGAGTGATCCAGGGCACAAGAGCAGCTGTTTCCCTGCTGGCTGCCGTGTGCCCCAAGCATCTGGGAGGTGGGGAGCGGGCTGGGGAGAGGAACACCTGGAGTGGAGGTTGGGATTAGGGAGGGCCCCAGTCCCGGTACCATCACCACCTGCTGTTGGACCTGCAGTCTTCTCATCAGCAGAACAGCTGTGAAGCCATCCTGCCCATCTACAGGGTGGTGGGTTGTGAAGGCTGCATACCTGGCAGAGCTGGAGAAGCTCTGGGAAGATGCTGGACATGCGCACTAGGAGTGGTTTCCCTGCCTTGCTCAGACTTTGCTCTCATCACCTGAACCTCCCTGTCACCACCACGGAACTGCTGTGACCATTGCTTTCTTCTTAAACAGATTAACAGACATCTCCTGCTCCACCCCACCAGACAAACAAATGAACAAACAAAAAACGTGCTTGAAGGAGTATGAACTGATACAGTCTTTTCTAAACACTGTTAAGTGCTGGTATTGGGATCTTCTTTTAAAATGAACCATATTCCCCAGGCTTTGGATGACACTCATGGTTGCCCACCCTCCAACTTCCTTCCCTGCTGGCAGAACCCTGGGTTTGTTTTAGTTCCACCCCTGACCCCACCGCATTCCTGACTCAGGCAAATCCGCAGGGTCCAATGCAGTCAGGGGGGCCACGTTCCCTCCTCCAACGGGTGCTGAGGTCGCTGCTTGATTGGATGCTGCTGATGACCTGCGAGGAGGAGGGTGCCAGGGTGCTTTTGGGACTTGACTCTTCTGAAGAGATGCTTCCACAGCACGGTCACAGACACAGTCACGTCTTGATGTGATGTCTGGAATGGTGGTGGCCGTCGTGTGGCTGTGAGAACAGGCTGAGGTTGATTGGATGGAAGGAAGGATCCTTGTTCTTGACGCTGTGAGCCTTCAGGTTATCGCCCTGGCACCACCCAGCCCTTGGAGTAGACATCTGTCTACTCTATATACTCCATTTGGAGTTGGTTTTTTTTGTCACTTGCAGTTGAAAACACCCTAACTGATATACACAAACTATTTTTAGTGCGGGTCTGTGTTTGGCCCTTATGGAAGACTCTGGGCTGAGCTGCCTATGGTGAGGGAGACGGACTTCGTGTCTTCTTACCACTCTGTGTCCTGGTGGCTTGTATGTGTCTCTGCCCATGAGGCAAAAGCCTTAGAGGGCAAGGGCGGATTTTCTTAATCGTATGTTTCTTGCACCAAGCACATAGGAGACACTCAACGAATGGTTGTTGAGAGAGTTCTCTTTCACGGAGGTGGTGTTTTGTGAAATGATGCTGCCAGGCCTGCTTGTTGTTTGTCTGCATGAATGCAAAGAGCCATCTTTAATCATGCTGTGGACCAGCCTCTTCCAAGGTGTTAGCATTACTTCCACTACCTGCTCAGCATCCTGCCTATGGCTAGGACTTTGTAATTTACATAGATACGGTGGGGAAACATGGAGCCCATGGCCAGGACTCTGACACCCTCACTGGAACTACATCTACCCTGGGTGGCTCTCTAGGACATTAGGGGATTCGTGTCTTCCTAAAGTCCCTCTGTTGAGAGACTTCTGGCTCTGTTGAGAGGACACTATTTAGCATTGTGAGTCCCTGCAGGCTGGGGGCCAGTGGCCGTTTTCCTTCTAGATTCCCCCTCTCTTCTTCTGGCCTCCCAGGCTTCCTGCTCCCGAGACTGTGAGAACTGGCCTGTGCTGGGCTCACTGCAGAAAGACTGTCGTCCCCAAAGGTCTTGTGCCAAACTTGAGCTACAAGCTTTTTAGGGGGGCCTGAGGTCTCCGCCTGGGCTCTGTGAGAGCAGCAGTGGCTGTTTCTGCCCCCTCACTGCTGTCATGCCCCCACTTCACTTGCATTTTCTTCACTCTCCAGCCATGTGAGGATCTGGCATGAGGAGTGGGACTCGCGCGCCCTCTTTCTTCTCCTCTTCCCCTTGGCCTTTTCATCTGCCAGTGGAGGACAGATGTTTGCCCCGTTTACTTCTAGGCTCACTGTGGGGCTCCAGGGAGATGGTGAAGTGGCCAAGGAGAGAAGCTGCCACCTTCAAGATGGCCTGTGGCCAGTGCTGCTTTAAAGGGAGACTCAGAGATGCTTTGCTGTGGGTGGCACGGGAACCAGCGTGGGGACAGCAGTGCAGAGGCCTTGGACTCAGAGTGCATGGGCCCCAAGGGGCTTCACGGCGCCTGTGGCTGTGCACTTCCAGCCTTATCTGTGCTGCATCTCCTCCACATTCCCCTGTGGAGCTGATGTCTAGACAGCTATGGAATTAAATGCTCAATTACCGAGTAGGAATTTGGCCAGAAGAGGTATAGCTGCTGAGCAGACAGACTCGAGGTGAGGCTCACGGCTGAGAACGGGCCCCACCTGGCTCTGGAATGAGCTGAGGGGCCCCATGCTCCTGCAGCCAGTGGCTCCTGTGCGGAGTTGGGGCAGTGACCCCCAAAAGGCAGTTTGACCTCATGGAGAGTCATAAATCTGGCCTGGTCAACATCTCTGCAACACATTATTCCATTGCAAAGATTTCTGCCTGTGACTTGGAATTCTGGGTGAACATGTACTGAGCGTGTGGGTCTGAGAGCTGGGAAGCCTGTTCTCTTGTTTAGCCAGGCTTCCCATCAGCTGTGAGAATTGCCCCCATCTCTGAGCCTCAGTTTCCACATCTTTAAAATGGGGGGAAAATACAGCTCAACTCCTAAGGGTGCCATGAAAGTACTTTGTCACCTGCCAGGCAAAGGCTCATTCCTTTCACAGAAATGCAGGGTTTACAATGTGAGACCCCTCCCCACTTTGCCGCATGTATCTGCTTGCTTTTTTCTGTCTTAGGGTTGCCCTACATGAGCTAGGAAATGTCCGAGTGGATAAAAACATAAACGAGATGATCACTGGTGGTGCCCATTGGTGCAGCCTTTGCCTAAATGGCCACTACGTAGCCACATTTTCTCGTCTGTGTTCAGGTGAGGACTGGTTCCTGGGGAGACTCCCTGGGTTCACATCATGCGTGTCCATCTTGTCAAAGCCCATATGGTCACCCAAGTGTGACTGAACCACGGGGTGCTCTGGGCCCCATTTTTGGCAGCAGGTAGCATCCCCTGGAGGCCTGCCCCTCCCCAGGAGCATAGAGAGCAGCGCCCATGGATAAGCAGCCTGCAGCTTCCATCTCCTCCTCCCTGCCCGGAGCTCCCCAGCCCCAGCCTCACAGCTTCTCCAAAAGTGTTTGTCTCCTTGCCGCATCCTCTGGGCCCGAGCTCAGATGGTGGAAAAGAAGAGCTGGAAGGAGAGTTGCCTTTCGATCTGTCTGCCTTCTGAGGTCTCCTGAGACATACAGGCTGGGCCTGCCTCCCTTTCTAGGAGGTGCCGATGGGTGGTAAGGATAGGGGATAAGTGAGATGTGAATTAGGATCACCACAGCAAGCCCTGCCTCATAACTTTTTGATGGGTTTTCAATGTGTGGTGAAGCAGACGCCTGCTGGGCCCCCTTCCTGAGTTGAGCTTGATCTCCTGCCTCCTGTCTGCCTCCTTAGGCAGCCAGGCCACCCTGCTCCAGCAACCTGTGCCACCCCGTCCCTTTACCTGTCCCAAGCCCAGCCCGGAAGGCCTCAAAGGCCTGGCCTTCCAGCCAGTCCAGGGCCTGAAGGGATGGCAGTGTCCCTGGTGGACCTCCCCCGGCATGGCGTAGTGCATATCCCAGCCCTACCTCCTGCCCCGCCTGCATGCCATGAATGCTGAAGTCATGCCTGGCAGGGGCTGCTGGCCCAGGCCCAGAGGAAACAGGCTGCGCTGAACGCGCTGGTGTGCTGCTGGATGCTGATGAGCTTGAGGAGTGTGGGAAGTGAGTGTGGGGCCGAGTAGGGATGCTGCAGGCCTGCGTCTCCATCCAGCTGCCCTGCACGCTCCAGCCTCAGGCAACCCCACAGGGAATGGGTCACCCACTGTCAGGGCAGAGCTTTACCATGGCTGGGTGACATGGGCTGGCTGTGGGAATGTGGTTGGTTCCCACCTTCAGGTTCCCCCTGTTGGATTTGCAGAGGCGCAGATGCTCACAGCAAAACTAACACCTAGATGATGCTTACAGGAGCCAGCGGGTATTCAAAGAGCTGTTCAGATCTTCATTTGCTTCCTTCTCACAGTGGACCATTGAGGTAGCTGTATGTTAGTCCCATTTTCCAGATGGAAAACTGAGGACCTGAGTGGTTGTAAGCTCAGACCCCTATCTAAATCACACAGCCTGGCCCCAGGTCTGTGCTCTTGACCGTGGACAGTGCTCTCCTGGTCCTCTTGGTATCTGTGATCTGAGGGACCTTCCTCCTCCTCAGTTTTTGTATAGTCAGTTTTAGGTCTTAGACTCTTTCTTCACACCCCTTTCTCCTTTCGGGAGCTCTCTCACCCAGCACCTTCCTTATCTAGTATGTGTTGGGGGATATTTGTGGCATGATGTGGCGCTGTGTAGTGGAGGAGAGAGTCTGTTTTTTCGGTTTCAGTCCCAGGTTTCAATCCCTGCTCTGTCTCAAGTCACCCAGACTCTTGGAGGCTCAGTTTCCTCATCTATTAAATGGGCATGGTGGTCACCCCCCTCATCAGCTGGTGTCTGCTCCATCCCTGGTGGAGGAGATGGCTCAAGAAACCCCTTGGTTCCACCTGCCCCACCCCACTGGACCCCTGGCTCTTTCCTTTTTGAGATAGACAAACGTGAGGCTCTGGATTTGCAGTTCCCACGAGGGCTGGGGTGGCTGTCTGCTTTCTGGGTCTGGTCCATGTTTTCCAGGGCAGCTGCTCGTTCTAAGTGAACAAAGGCTGAAGGAACTCAGGAGGTTTGCTCGGCTCCGAGGATGGCAGAGAGGGAAGGGGTGCCGATTCCTTCCCTGATAGAGCTAGGGAGGCCCTTCTGTGGTTCCCCCCAGCTCCTTGGCTTGGGTGACCCTGGAGCTGGCTTCTGTTCCATTTTGTTGTGCAGAGTTGTTTGGGGCTCCTGGCTCTGCCTGGCCTTTGTAGGGCACTGGAGATCAGGGCTTCTGGAGGTGGCCAATTAGCCCGCCCAGAGCAGGGAGCACAGGTGTCTGATGGAGGGCCTTTTCAGGAGAGGAGAGACAGCCCGCCTGTTGGGTCTTGCTGTCTTGGGTCCTGGAGGCCTTGCTGTCCCCATGCTCCATCCATGCCCCTGACCAATGTGGCCCTGTACTCAGCATAGGCGTGCACCTGAGTCAATGCAATTCCCTGTCCACAGAGCACCCCAAATATTCCAGGGCTCAGGACGGGTGTGCACATGATGAGCCGGGCAGGTTTCACCGCCTGTAGCTTGGGATCCTTCCCGGGGCTTGGTTCTTGAAGGCTGCCCCAGGCAGTCTCACCCCAAACCCTAAATTCATGTTGTCTTCCTCTGTCTCTTGGCCTCAAGGTTTCAGAGTGAGTCTGTGCTGATAGCTTCAAGATGTGATGAGACCCCGACTTGGCCTCCAGTTCCCTCCCTACGGTTTCCTTGGCGTGTGTGCGGCTTCAGTGTTCACTGGCTCCCACACAGCTTGTAATGTGTGGATTACGGGTGGGAGGGAAGTCCGGTCCTGCCCACAGTAAACGGATGTTAGTCGTGAGCTCAGTTCCCCACCAGGCCTGGTGTTTCCAAATGGCCCAGCACTGTCCCTGCTTGGTTTTCCATGGTATCTGTGCCTTTACCCATTTGGTTAAATTAAACAAACTCAGCAATGCCAGCCATTGTGGTTTCAGGGTAAGCTGCCTGTCCTGCTGCTTGGCCGCTCCTCAGAGCTGCGGCCGGGAGAGTTCGTGGTCGCCATCGGAAGCCCATTTTCCCTTCAAAACACAGTCACCACCGGGATCGTGAGCACCACCCAGCGAGGCGGCAAAGAGCTGGGGCTCCGGAACTCAGACATGGACTACATCCAGACCGATGCCATCATCAACGTGAGCCTCTGTCTCTCTGTGGGTGGGGGTTGGGGCAGGGTTTTGCCAGAGGAGAGGAGTCAGCATCGGTCTCTGACTTTCTTGTAGTCTGGGTTAAAGGATGGAACTAGACCAAGCCATGTGGATTCTAGTGCCAGCAGCATGACAGGGGTCACACGGCAGGGACAGTGACGCTGGAGCAGCTGGACAGCCAGCCTCCCAGGAGGAAGAAGTTGTATTGGGTGCTTTAGGGTGATTGCAGTTGGCTTCTGGGCTTCAGAGAGAAAATCTCCCCGTTTACAGCAGCTCTAAAACTTTCTGAAAACTGTTAAGGTCATTTTTTTCCAGCAAAATATTAGATGAATGGGAATGAATCTCAGAGAAGAATCATGCCCCCCACTGTAGACACCGTGCTCAGGAGACGGCCAGGCAGGGACATAGATTGGACCACGTTATGACACAATTTGTAACCTTTCCATTTCTGTTTAATTGCAGTATGGAAACTCGGGAGGCCCGTTAGTAAACCTGGTAACGTATTTTAAACGTTATGTCGTTTGTTTTTATTTATGTACACGCTGTTTTTGTTTTGTTTTGTTTTGTTTTTTGACACAGGGGGTCTTTTCAAACATAAGCTTGCCAAAGCCTGTTATCAAGTTTCTTTAAAATGAGCTCTGTGAATGTACTGCATGCTTGCAAATGACCCTACGGATCTTTTCTGGAAAGAGTAAGGCAGGCTGGAGGTGAGGGTTGGAAATGTTATGCCAGAGAGCACACTTGTGTCTCAGAGTTACAGGTAAACACCGTGAAATTCAGGACCAATGCAGGAGTAAGGTGAAGGTCACCAAAAGTGCTGGCCAGTCACTGAAAGCGCCTTCTCCAAATTAAATCTCCTGGGCTGCTGAAGGAGCTGGCTGGGCTCATACACACTTTCTCTTGGCCAGGAATCCTCCCTTAAGGCCTGGCTGGAATGAGGAGGAGTTACCCACCCACAAAGATATCATTTAAGTCTACCTTTAAATACTTGAGCAGAAAAAGTGAAGCCTTAGAACATAGACCATCAGCGCTAGAGGGCAGCTCCGGGGCCATTTGTAGAGGGCAGCTCCGGGGCCATTTGTAGGGGCCGTCTTTAGCAAGGCCTTGGCATCAGGTACTGACATCTCAGCACTCGTGGGAAGTGTGCACGGGGCGATGTATCCCCGCTTGGCAGCTTTCCCTTCCCAGCAGAGGGGCAGCTGTGCTCCCAGCTCTGCCCTCCGCCTCCCCCGCAGCACCCTGGGGATGGAGTGGAGATGGCTTTGCAGGTAATGAAGCATGACAGCCCTAAGCTCTAGGGTGGTTCCCCCTCAAGTCAGCAGAGTCATCTTAAGATCATTAGAAATGAGAGAAGCAGGAAGGTGTAGGCAGCCACCTAAAGGACTCTGAGCCTTTGGAAACGTATTCCTTGTGAAACAGGAGCAAATAATATCATGCATTTTGAAACTATCTGTGCTTACCGCGAGGTGAGCACCCAGTGGCGACCTGGAGTGGGTGCGATTCTTCCACAGCTGCGCGTGGCCTACGCTGCCTGGAGGTCCTGATGCCTCTCTCCCTGCTCCCCCGGGGATCCCCTCCGTGCAGCTCCCCGCTTCAATCGCTGCAATAGCTCAGGGACTTCTTTCACGCACGTTCTCTTTGGGTGTGTGCCTGCCGGTATACCTTCACCATTCAGTAAGCCGCGTCCTTCTTGCTTTTCAGGACGGTGAAGTGATTGGAATTAACACTTTGAAAGTGACAGCTGGAATCTCCTTTGCAATCCCATCTGATAAGATTAAAAAGTTCCTCACCGAGTCCCATGACCGACAGGCCAAAGGTAGGCAAGGCCCACATAGCCCCGGGGACTCCGGAGATTCGGCCTGACGCTCAACTGCCCTTTGGGAATTGGGGAAGGGAAAAGTGGCAGCCCCTAAGACTAGCCAAGCCGTCTCCGATCCAGAAGTGAACAGGAATGGACATTACTAAATCCCTGGTAGAAGGTCACAGACATTGCGCCATTTTTGTCCTCTGATCATGACAATGTCACTTGAGTCAGTCTAATATGTACCCGACACGATCCTAGGTGACTTCTGTCCATTATTTCACTTTGTTTATGTGTGTTACTTAATTCTTTTGCCCTATCAGTTAGGAATTACTAGTCCCATTTTGCTGATGAGAAAATAGGTTCAGGGAGATCATTCAACAAACGTTTATTGCCTAAGTCAAGCAGGGAGCTTGGCAGTAGACTGCCCAACTGGAGCCTGGGGCTCCACTGAGGCCTTTGCCGGTGTGATGTTTATGTTCTGTTGGGGGATGGGAAGGCTGACAGTAAATAATCAGACACATTAGATACTATTAGTGCTCCCAAGAAAACAGATCAGGGTGGCCGGCAAGGGAGTGACTGGAGAGGCAGTTGGTGGAGATGGTGTGGCCAGGAAATGCCTCCCAAACTGAGGTCTGAGTGAGGAGGAGCCAGCAGGCAGGGATGTAGGGGGAACACTCCAGAAGGAAAGACAGAGGACTCAGCATAGCTGAGTGAACACAAGGCCCCTGGAGTGGCCTGGGGGCCGGAGCACAGTGACAGCATGGAGGTCTCTGGGGTGGAAAGTTGGCCAAGGCCAGGCAAGCAGGCTCACAGCAGGCCGTGGTGAGGGGCCTGGGTTGCATCCTAACCGCATTTAAGAACGGGAAAGTTCGTGATCTGATTGATGTCACTGAAAGGACACTCTGATGGCTGGGGGCAGTCTGCTGGAGGAGTTGCTGGAAGTTGGGGACTGGAGAAGGAGCTCTCCCAGTCATCTGGATGAGACATGCTGGGGGCTCAGACAAGGGTGGTGGCAGTGGAGGTGGGACAGAGGGATCACATTCCAGGTATACATGGGGGTAGAGCAAGCCTGGGGAAGGGCCAGCTGTCAGGATGAGGCCATGAGGAATTGAGGATCATGCCCAGGTATCTGACCGTTAACTGAACGATGGGACTTTCCCGAGGGCCCCCAGAGGGGAGGGGTCCAAACCAGGATTTGAGCCGCAACCTCAGTGTGCCCTTCTGTGGCCCTTCCTGCAACCTGGGGGATTGGGCCCCCGGCCCCTGGTGTCCGCAGCACTCCCACCACCTGGGCTGACCTTCTGCTGTCCCTTGGTTGTCTCACCAGGAAAAGCCATCACCAAGAAGAAGTACATTGGTATCCGAATGATGTCACTCACGTCCAGGTGGGCAAACAGGATGCGCGTCTGTGTCTTAAATTTTAATAAACCTGAACTTCAGAAGGTGCTCACGGGCACCCCTGAAAGAGAAAGCTTATGCAGCCTTAAGACATCTCAGTTTCTGCTTATAATGAAGTAGCATCGGGAAAGAGGACAGGTCATTAGCCTTGGCCCCTTTGTTTGGTTTTATCGTGTGTTTTTGCATTCTGAGCTGGTTTTCTTCATTGGCAGCTGGCCCTCCAGTGTAGAAGGTTCTGCCCTCCTCTTTGAAGGCAGGCCTGAGCAGTGTGTGTGTGGTGGGGCTGTTGATTCACTCTGGCTCATGTCTTCCTTACCCTACATTCTGTTGAAAGCCACATTCCAGGAGGGCCCCAAGCCCCTCCCACAGCTCTAGGCACTCTGCTTTCGTCGCTCTGCAGCAGCTCGTGGGCCGCGGCTGCAGGAAGGCCAGGGCAGGCCCAGGGCAGGGAAGTGAATGACTGATGTGCTTGTTTTCCCCGAGCTGGTGGAACTGCAGCCTGTGGTGGGCAGGCTCATGGCATCCTGGTGTTTTAACCTGGATGAAAAATTCTGCTGTAATCTCGTGAGTCCTGGTCGTAGACTCAACTGGCATCGCTAAAACTGTCAGAGGTAAAGTAGGAAAAGACTAGAATATACTAAGAGGTAGATTAATGTGTTCATTACTATGATGGATTAATGATTCACTCACTGTGAAAGTATTAATATATTTTGATACACATTATGAATGGTGGTTCCTTTCTTAGCACTCCAGAAGATGGAGCCACTTGTCAAGGTTAAAGTGTCTCCTCAGTTGTTTGCCTGTGGAACTAGGAGGTGGAGGGAAAGATGGTAGGCCCTTGGCGCCCAGCTTCCTGGGTTCCTGTTCCAGCTCTGATACTTCCTGCCTTGTGACCTTGGGAACGATATGACCCCTGAGTGCCTCAGTTTCCTCCTCTTCAGGATGGGGATGACAGCGCAGTTTCTTCTGATGTGTGGCCAGGCTCAGATCAGGGAGTGGTAGCGGTGATCACCAGCCACAGTGATGCCAGCCACTATGTATCACATGTACTAGGCCGGGTGCTTTACTGGGATGACCTCATCTGATCCTCACAACTCATGTTGTAGGGTACTGTTATTATCCCCATTTCGCAGGTGAGGAAATGAAGGCACAGAGAGGTTAAGCAACTGTCTGAGGTCACACAGCTAGCAAATAGCAGGGCTAGGGTTACAAACAGGGCCAACCACTATACTTTACTGACTCCTTAGTAATAGCTACTATTAATTAAGAAATAATAACAATGATGATGGCTGCGCATTGTTGGCTCACACCTGTAATCCCAGCACTTTGGGAGGCTGAGGCGGGCAGATCACTTGAGGCCAGGAGTTGGAGAACAGCCTGGCCAATTTGTGAAACCCTGTCTCTACTAAAAATATGAAAAATTTGGCTGGGCTTGGTGGCAGGCACCTGTAATCTCAGCTACTCGGGTGGCTGAGGCAGGAGAATTGCTTGAACTCAGGAGATAGAGGTTGCAGTGAACTGAGATTGCGCCATTGCACTCCAGCCTGGGTGATAGAGCAAGACTCTGTCTCAGAAAAAAAGAAAAAAGAAAAAAGAAATAATAATAATGATGAAAGCACTTTCCTTGCTGTTACCAAGTAAATCTTTGACTCTGGTAGAGAGGCAATTTTAAAATAGGATCAGAACTCCCGGAAGAATTTTACATCAGACCCAGGGAGAAGAAGGGAACTGGTGAGAGCTTGAGTTTTGCCTGGGGAAGGCCTGGTGTTTCTTCACACTAACACGGGTGCTTTTTCTCTGGAGCAGCAAAGCCAAAGAGCTGAAGGACCGGCACCGGGACTTCCCAGACGTGACCTCAGGAGCGTATATCATTGAAGTAATTCCTGATACCCCAGCAGAAGCGTGAGTTAGAGTCATTTTCCCTTATTTTCCCTTTTCCTAATATTCTTGTTGTTCCTGTGAGGGTAGCAGGAAGAGGGAGCGCTGTTCCTTTTCTACTGGCTCAGATGACGGTGTTGATCCCTGACAGACGTGGCCGGACGTTGCTGGTCATTCCTGCTGGCCAGGCCTTCTGACCTGGCTTGGCTTGAGACTCATCCATAGGAAGGTGCCTTCTGTCTTCAAAAGTCCTCGCTCCACTAGGCCCCTCCAGATGGACAGAGCAATGGCAGACTCATAATGAGTCTCTGGGATGGCCTGGCTGGCCCGAGAGAGGGTTTCAGGAACAGTGTCCCGAAGCCCTCACGTGGTGGTCCTGTTCTAGGCTTTGGGACCCTTCTCCTAAAGTCTTCCAGATTGTCTCTGACAGTTAGGCCCATACCTGTCAACACCTCCAGAAAAATAACCCAAGTAATATCAAAGTAACATGACAAGAAGTAGCTCAGTCATCCATCAGGGTTTGTTACCTGTATTGGTGGAATATCCAGAAAAAAGTGCTAGACCAGGGGCCAGCAAATGTGCCCTGGGGCTGGATCTGGCCCACTGCCTGCTTTTATATGAAGCTGTGGACTAAGAATAATTTTTGCATTTTATTTCTATTTTTACTTATTTTTTAATTGTTTATTTTCATAGGTTTTTGGGGAACAGGTGGTATTTGGTTACATGAGTAAGTTCTTTGGTGGTGACTTGTGAGATTTTGGTGCACCCATCACCCAAGCAGTACACACTGAGCCCAATTTGTAGTCTTTTATCCCTCACCCCTGTCCCAGCCTTTCCCATTGAGTCCCCAGAGTCCATTGTATAATTCTTATGCCTTTGTATCCTCATAGTTTAGCTCCCACTTATGAGTGAGAACATTTAAATAGTTGAAAAAATCCTGAAATAAGAATAGCATTTTGTGACATGTTATATTTGTATGCAATTCAAATTTCAGTGTCCACTGAAATTTGGTTTATGACATCTTTGGTGGCTTTTGTGCTGGAGCAGCCGAGTTGAGTAGCTTCAACAGAGACCATATATTCGGCAAAGCCTAAAATATTTCCTATGGACCTCTTTACAGAAAAAGTTTGCAGACCCTTATGCTGGCCCATATGAAGGACCATGACAGCGTTTTGACACTGACCTATATAAGAGCTACAGTTATAGTGGCAACCACACAAAGGGAGTGCCTCTTAACAGAAGCATTCTGCCCACCCCTGTAGGAACTGCATTCTGAGTTGCAATACCCTTTATAAGCAAGTTGGCCATGGTCACGCTACGTGGCAGATAGTACCTGGTACATCCTTCCCCACTTTGGGGTCAATCTTGACCTTTGATCTCCTGGGGGTCATAAGGCCATGCAAGTGTTAATAGGCATTTCTAGAGTGGACATAATGGATGAGTTAGCCTAAAAATCTCAAAAGGAACCCAGCATCATGGCACATGCTTGTAATCCCAGCTATTCAGGAGGCCGAAGCAGAAGGATCCCTTGAGCCCAGGAGTTGAAGACTAGCTTGGGCAACAAATGAGACCCCATCTCAAAGATAAAAAAAAAGGTGGGGGAAGAACATTATAATAAAAAAAAAATACCTTAAAAAGTATCCAATCTACTGATGGTTCATTTTTTATTTTATTTTATTTTTTTTGAGACGGAACCCCACTCTGTCACCCGGGCTGGAGTGCAGTGGCACAATCTTGGCTCACTGCAACCTCCACCGCCTGGGTTCAAGTGAATCTCTTGCCTCAGCCTCTGAGTAGCTGGGATTACAGGTGCCCACCACCAAACCTGGCTCTTCTTTTTGTAATTTTAGTAGAACCAGGGCTTTGCCATGTTGGCCAGGCTGATCTTGAACTCCTGACCTCAGGTCATGCACCTGCCTCAGCCTCCCAAAGTGCTGGGATTACAGGCACGAGCCACTGTGCCCGAACCACTGATGGTTTGAATTATTCTAAGTTCACCACCATCCAGTCCTGTTTGCTCTGGGCTTTTAGGTTCTGAACTGTGCCTCTGTCCATGTAAAGTCAGATCAGGAGGAATGGAAACAGGAAACATTACCATTGTGTTTCCCTTTGTGTTGCAGTGGTGGCCTCAAGGAAAATGACGTCATAATCAGTATCAATGGACAGTCGGTGGTCTCCGCCAATGACGTCAGCGATGTCATTAAAAGGGAAAGCACCCTGAACATGGTGGTCCGCAGGGGTAATGAAGACATCATGATCACAGTGATTCCCGAAGAAATCGACCCATAGGCAGAGGCATGAGCTGGACTTCATGTTTCCCTCAAAGACTCTCCCATGGATGACGGATGAGGACTCTGGGCTGCTGGAATAGAACACTCAAGACTTTTGACCGCCATTTTGTTTGTTCAGTGGAGACTCCCTGGCCAACAGAATCCTTCTTGATAGTTTTCAGGCAAAACAAATGTAATGTTGCAGATCCGCAGGCAGAAGCTCTGCCCTTCCGTATCCTATGTATGCAATGTGCTTTTTCTTGCCAGCTTGGGCCATTCTTGCTTAGACAGCCAGCATTTGTCTCCTCCTTTAACTGAGTCATCATCTTAGACCAACTAATGCAGTCGATACAATGCGTAGATAGAAGAAGCCCCATGGGAGCCGGGATGGGACGGGGTACGTTTGTGCTTTTCTCCAAGTCAGCACCCAAAGGTCAATGCACAGAGACCCCGGGTGGGTGAACGCTGGCTTCTGAAATGGCCAGAGTTGCCTCTTTTAGGAATCTCTTTGGAACTGGGAGCACGATGACTCTGAGTTTGAGCTATTAAAGTACTTCTTACACATTGCTTTCTGCAGTGCTTATTTTCCTTTCCCAAGAGCAGCTTGTTGCAGTCTTTCTGGAATGATTCATGATTCTAATGTCAGTGGGCTCCTCATTAGACTGCATTGTCCATGCAGGTTTGAGCTCTTAGTCTTGAGTTATTTCAAAATCATCCCATGGGATTTACCAAGGTTATGAACAGCTCTGCTCGGACCCCCTGGCTTTATGAAGCGGGACTTGAGGACAGTTGCACTCGCATCCGGAGCTTGTCAAATGAAAGATAATCTGTTGACATCATACAGCATGCAATTAGTCAACAAAGATTTTCTGGGCCTCTGCTCTGTGCCAGGCATTTTAAGTGTGTGGTCAGTGAGAGCAGGAAAGACACAGGCTCTCCTTCCCTAGAGCTTCAGTTTAGAAGCCAAGTCTCTTTCTGAAAGGGAGACAGCTCAGGAGACCAGGATGCAACCCCGGAATGGGCCCAGGATGCACAAGGCTGCAGCTGATCTCATTTGTCCTGGGTTGTGAAATAAAACTAGGCCTTAAGCCTTGGTGAGTTTAGAGGAAGACTCCCCTTGACATGCCCTCAAACAGGTGCAACCAAAAGCAGCTGTAGGCACCTTTATCTCCATGAAAGCTTTCCAAAAGTTTGGAAAGCTGACCCAAGAGGACTCGCACAACTTTAGCTTGGAAGTTTGCACAGACCTATGTCCCTGTGGGGAGCACACACCAGAGAGGATGCTGTTTACGCCAAGAGTAGTGGGTCAAAGCTTTCCAACTGTCAGCAGTCAAAACGAGGGCCTTGGACCGGATGGAGGTTCAGTTCTCCTGATTGAGAGCTGAATCCTTCCTCCATCAACAGAGGTATAAGGTCCAGCTCATTACTGGGAAGGCTGCAGAAGGCCAAAGGGCCAACTTAAATGCAGGGGCAGTCCAGTTGAGCACAGTCCTCGTCAGTGTTGGTGCTCGGCATCTGAGCAGCCTGTGGCCCGTTGCAACCCTGGCGTGTCTCTGCTCTCTGGTTGGATGACCTAGTAGAGTCAGGAAGGAGCCAGTGAGTCCTTTGGCTCTGGAAGTGTGTTTTGCATTCCCTCCCTTCTCCATTAAAGGTAATGACTCAGAATGGCTTGTGACTTCAGGGGTTCATTCTCAGATGTTTTATATGTGGGCCTGCTTTCCTGGGTGGTCCCCGGAGCTGAGGTGCTGCCACAGGTGGGGAGGATGCCCTGGGTGGCACTGAGGTCAGACCCAGTCCTGGCCTGAGCCTATCGGTGTTCAGCCTGTCAGGCATCCGGGAGATCACAGATGGTTCTGCTGGAAGAAACTAGCCTGGTGATGGACCGGCCTGAGGCCTCTGTAAACTTCTGCAACATCTCTGCAGGACACTGGACAAATCCAAATCCATCTATAACTCCAAAAGCTATGCTCTTTCAATTCAGTGCTCTGCCTCCAGGCTTTAGGACTAATTTATGTTGCAAAACCCTGCATCACAGCCTAAAGCAAGCAGAAGAAACAACTATTCTGAAGGTCTTCAAATGTGAGGTGGGGGTTCCAGGACAAGCAGCCCCCATGGGACACAGAGTCTCACGGGTAAGTGCAACCATGTAACCAAACATGTAATACGCAACAAAGTGGCAAGCTGCCATTTGTGTTCTGTATGGGACCACATATGCAGGCAAAACTCCAGCCCCGTCCCGATCGTGGGTTCAGTCCCAGGCGTGGTGGTGTGTGCCTGTGGTCCTAGCTACTTGGGAGGCTTTGCTGGGAGCATCGCTTGAGCCTGGGAAGTCAAGGCTGCTGTGAGCTGTGATCTCACCATTGCACTCTAGCCTGGGCGACAGAGGAAGACCCTGTCAAAAGAAAAAAAAAAAAAAAAAAAAGGAGACCTACTCTCTGGGTCTCCCTCTCAGCTCCCTGACCTTCTGATGAGGTCCCTGCTCTGGGTGTGTGTCCAGCATCAGCTCCCTGGTTGAGTCCAGGGAGCAGGCAAGGCTGAGGACAGTCTGGAGCACGCTCGTGGGAGCAGGCAGGCTGCCCTGGGGGCTGCTTTTTGCTGCACTGCCCCCACCTCCAGGGTAAGGGTAACTTGCTCAGGAGATGGACTCTTTTCTATTCTTGAGGCATGAGAACAATCAGATCTCTCTTGGAGAGCCATTCCCATTTAGAGACATGTGTTTTTCATGACCTTTGTGAGTGTTCCAGCCTTGGAGGCCCACTCACTGCTGCCCTGGACCAGCTGGGACAGGTGCGCACATTGCTTAGCATTCTGGAGCCCAACAGCTGGGCACTGGAGGCTTCCTTGCCATGGTAAAGGGAGGGCCGGTGAGAGGGGGCGTCATATCTGAGCTGCATCCAGGGGAGAGGAGTGATGTTAACAATAGAAATGGCAGTGTCATGTAGTAAATGCTACCGTAGAATGAGTGTGGATGTGGCGTGAAGGGTGTGGAAGGTGGCAGCAGGTGCTGTCGCTAAGGCTTTCTGTGCCAAGCACAGTACAAGCATTTTACACACATATCTCACTTAGTCCCCTCAGTAATGCCAGGGAATAGAAACTTTTTTTTTTTTTTTTTGAGACGGAGTCTCGCTCTGTTGCCCAGGCTGGAGTGCAGTGGGCGGATCTCAGCTCACTGCAAGCTCTGCCTCCCAGGTTACTACAGGTGCCCGCCACCTTGCCCAGCTAGTTTTTTGTATTTATTTATTTATTTTTTGGTAGGGATGGGGTTTCACCGTGTTAGCCAGGATGGTCTCGATCTCCTGACCTCGTGATCCGCCCATCTCAGCCTCCCAAAGTGCTGGGATTACAGGCTTGAGCCACCGCGCCCAGCCAGAAACTATTTTTATAGCATTTTATAGATGAAGGAATGAAGGCTCAGAGAGATTAAGTAACTTGCCCAAGGCCACCCAGCTTGTCTCTGGTGGGGGTAGGACATGCCTTTGAAGAGAAGTGGGGAAGAATGGGGAGAGTGGGGGCCCCAAACCCCTGGCCTGGTGTGTCTGACCAGAGGAGGCAAGTGCTCCCATGTCTGCAACAGGTCAGGAGCACACAACTGAGCCCTGCCTCACCCCCAGGCTCCCTGGAACAAGTCTAAACACCTTTCTGGGACATCTGAGCCCCTTCCCGACTTGGTTCCCACTTTCCTTCCACTCTCACCTCTCCATTCCTCTCCTGCTCTCGAGGCTCTGTAATGTGGAATTCACTTCCATTCCTTGAACAGGCTGTTCTTTCTCTTGTCTCTACACCTAAATCCTAGTACCCTCCCTGCCCTGTGCATGGAAGCTCCTCCTCATCTCTTCACCATCTGCCCCATAGGGCTCCCCTGCCAGGAGCTCACACGCTGGCCACGTGCTGTCCTAACTGCCCGTTCCCTTGTTGGGACTCACTGTGGGGCTGCAGCTCCAGGGGGCCAAGTCCACTCGCCTTTCCACTGTTGAGGCCATAGGGCCAAGCCCAGCCTGGAAAGCAGGTGTCAATCAATACAGATTAGCCGACAGCTGAGGTGGGCCCACACCTCCCTGGACAGTCACATCTGCCATTGGAGGAATGGATCCTCTTAGCACGCACTCTTCCATGGAATCCATCTTTTTGTGTAACCACAGTGCACCCAGGACTGTGCTGGGCACATTGAGAGTGGGGGTGCGAGGAGGGGGTGAGGCTGGAGAGGGAGGGAGCGGGGCCCAGAACAGAGAGGCCAGTGGGGGGCCCAGAACAGAGAGGCCAGTGGGGTGCCCAGGGGCTCAAGCAAGGGGGCCTCACTCTCAGAGTAGTTCAACTGGGCAGTTTGTGAGGGATAAACAACAGGACCTGTGGGAGCCTCACACATTGACCTTGGAAGGGAGGGGGACCTCGGGTGGAGGTGAGAAGGGATCTCTGAGTTTACCATTGATCCCCTCCCTTCTTTCAACAGCTGCTCTCAAAACCACTGCGGGCAAGGCCCAGTGCAGGGAATACTCCCGATCGTGGGTTCAGTCCCAGCTCTGGGCTTTACTGACCATGACACTTGGGGCAAGTCCTTTAATTTCTCTGAGATTCCTTGTCCTTATCTGTAAAAAGTGGCCAGTGGCCGGTGTCCGCCCCTCCTCGGGTCTGAGGCTCTGGGGAGTGGTGTGTGGGCGCCAGCCACGTGCCCATGATTGGTCATAACTGGTGTCCGCTCCTCTTCGGGTCTGAGGCTCCGGGGAATGGTGTGTGGGCGCCGGCCATGTGCTTATCTTGGTCATAAGTGATACCACCATGGCTGTCTTACATCACTCCTTCTAGGCACCTTGTGAGCAGATCAGATGCTCCTTGACTCAGGATGGGGTTCTGTCCTGGTAAATTCATTGTAAAAGGAAAATACTGTAAGTTGAAAATGCATTTAATACACCTCACCTACCGAACATCGTTGCTCAGCATAGCCCACCTTAAACATGCTCAGAACACTGATGTTAGCCTTCCACTGGGCAAAATCACCTCACACAAAGCCTGTTTACAATAAATTGTGGAATAAATCGTGTAATCAATTATTGAGTACTGTTCCGAACATGAGAAACAGAGTGGTTGTGTTGAGACTCAAAGTGTGGCTTCTGCTGAACGCATATTACTTCCACACCACAACTGTTGGAAGTTGGGGGCTGTCTGTGCCATGAGATCAAGTATTTATCTTAGCACATGGGGAAACAGAAGTGCCTGGAGCTAGTAGGAGGACAGGTCAGGTTCTGTCCCACACTCACCTCTGTCTATTTTACTGTCCCTATAATTATTATCTAGCTCCTGTACTTCACAAGGCAATAAAAGTAATGGTCATTTGAGTTTAAAAACTGCTGATTTGCTAATACCCCAAAGACTCTTCAAAGTTCCAACACTATGTTGCCTGCCTCTCTCTTTCTCCCACCTCCTCAGTCATTATCTGATCTGATTGGATGAGCTTCCTTCAGAGATGTCCATGAAAAAGTTCTCAAGTCACCCCGTGGTGTGTCTGGGTGTGGACTGTTCTCCCTGGGCCCCACCTTTCTCCACCACGCACAAGGGTCCCAGGCTCCTCTGTCGTTTGGAGATCTTGGGAAATACCCGAGGGGTGGCATCACTCAGCCACGGCCCCCAGAAAGGAGTCTGACTGCCAAGCGGATGCCAGTTTTGGAATCAAATCATGTCTGCAGGTTGGAAACCCATCAGTAGGGCCCCAGTCTTTTCAGGGCACTGGGCCTGGCTCTGGGAGAGCCTACCTGGGCTGCCCACCCCCTCAGCATCCTGTGTCGGGGGCAGTCCAGCTGCGCTGACTCACTGCTGCCAGTGCCAGCTCCCAACTCGGAGGCCGAGGCTCTGCTGCTTCCGTCAGAATGCGGGTGGGGCACACACAGAGGAGGGGCCTTCCTGCCAGTGGTCAGTTGTTTCGTTTAGAACTTTTAAAAGACATTGCCTCAGTGTAGGGCTCTGCCAAGAATCAGCAAGGATCAAATGAAATAAACACTAACAAATGCGTTTTTAGTTTTAAAAAAGGATAAAAAGTGGCACAGACTGTCTGGAAACAGCGTTCAGTTAACTGTGTCTCACCCGGTCAGGTAAGCATTTATGCACACCAGCTGGTCCTCCTTCAGCCCACCTCTTCCCCTCACCCACCACCATTGTCAGCACCTCCTACCACCATGACATGTGATGTACATACAGCATTTCACAGCTGCCCCATGAGATCGTGTTAGAATCGCCATTTTACAGATGAGGATGTTGAGGCACAGAGCTGTTAAGTAACCAGCCTAAAGTCACACAGCAGGGAGGAGGGGTGGCTGACACATTGGAACCCAGGATGTCTGGCTCTGGAGCCCTCTCTCTTAACCCCCATGCCATTTTCCCCTTTGTCTGATGCTCATTGATGTTTGTGACTGAAGACCCACTTTGCACCGTGGTGTAATTTTCTACTGGTCTAACTCTGAAGTGGTGAAGTCGGCCCAACACAAGTTTAGTGGTTGATTTGTGAGAATGATTTTGTAAGACTGAAAAGTTCACACCACATTCCATGGGCATCACCTCCTGTGAAAGGTAATCAATGCTGTAGGCAATAAGAGGGAGAGCCCGTGGGGACACCTGTCTCCCCATCTCAAATGCCTGGCTCTGTTAATTGTTGAGTATTGGGTCTGTCTTTGTGCATTTTCCATTGTGTTCTCTTCTGACGAGTCATTACATTCAGACACAAAGTCTGAGATGATACCCAGTGTAGAAAATGGGCACCATCAGCAAAGGCCTTGCATGGATGCTGAGCATAAACAGGCTCTAGGAACCTCAACAAAGAGAAGCCCAAGGAAGTCATTTGTGTGGGATTCAAACTGCATCGGAAATTCCAACAACCAAGACTCCTCAACTTTGAAGCTATTTTCCCGTTTATCACTCTTGTCCTTTCCTTCATAGATGAGTTGCACTGACTTCAGTGTAAGGACTGCTGTTGAGAAAGGTGGAGTCGAGATGGAAGAATATGAGCAGCTTTCTCACGTGCACAAGGCACATCCAAGGGAAGGGAGGTGTCAGGAGAATGTTCTCCTGGGATACTGAGTTAGGGGCTTGTCACATCAGTGTCTACTTTTAACCTTGGCCACGCACCCATTTTTGCTAACTTTTATCAAGCCCTGGTTTTGTGCCTGGTACTGTGCTAAGTCTATACAGTTCCCAACCCATTAAATTCCCACCACACCTTAGTCAACGTTGCTACCCATCTTTTTAGAGAAGGAAACAAACCCAGAGAGGCAGCTTTCCTTGTCAAATGACACAGAACTACTGAAGTCAGAGCAGAGGGTGGAAACCAGGCTGTCTGCCTCTAGTGCTTGTACGCTGGTTCTCACTGCAGGGACCACTGGGCATTGGTCAGATTGCCTGAGCACAGTCTTGTCCTGAATGGGCTAAGGGGTAAACATTTGTCGGTCACAGTGTTCTCATCAGTAGAAATTACTTAAAGTATATTAAGCTGAAAATCCACGAAGTATAAAAATGTTTAAAAGCATCGGGATAGAAAACTTATGTGCACACAAAAACCCAAGCATGGGCGTTTATAGCAGTTTTATTCATAATTACCGAAAAATGGGAAGCAGCTAAATGTCCTTCAGCAGGTAATGGGTAAGGAAACTGCAATACACCCAGACAATAGAGTATTATTCAGTGCTAAAAAGAAATGAGCTATTAAGCCATGAAAAGGCACGGAGGAAACTTGAATGGATATTGCTGAGTGAAAGAAGCCAGTCTGACAAAGCTATATCGTATATGATTCCAATTATATAACATTCTGGAAAATTATGGAAACAGTAACATTCTAGAAAATTACAGAGACAGTAAAAAGATCAGTGGTTGCTAGGAGTTGGGTGGAGGGAGAGACAAGGAAGTGAAACACAGGATTTTTAGGGCAGTGCAACTATTTTGTATGATATTATAATGATAGGCACACACATTTGTCAATATCCATGGAATATACAACCCCCAAAATAAACCCTAATGTAATCTATGGATTTTGTGATGATGACATGTCCATGTAGGTTCATCATTAGGTAACTAATGTACCACTCTGGTGAGGGATGTTGACAAAGGGAGTGGCTGGGTGTTGGGGCAGGCAGGGGGCATAGGGGTACTATCTATACGTCTTACTCAATTTAGCTGTGAAACTAAAACTGCTCTAAAAATGTCTATTAATTAAAATTTAAAAATGAAATAATATGAGGCTCATTATCAAGCTCTAGAGCCAGAAGAAGCACCTGTATGACCCAGAAAAAGACCCTGTGATGGCCCTCCAGCAGCATCCTGCATTGGCCCACGTTGCAGATCTAAGGCAGGTGTCCTGGGCAAAGGTGAGCAGAAAGTGCTCTTCAGAGAAGAACTGTAACCACTCAGTGGGCTTTTCTTGCCCTCTGCTCAGATAGAGCTAATTTATCAAGACAGGGGAATTACAATAGAGAAAGAGTTTTACACACATAGAGCTGGCTTAAATGGGAGACCAGAGTTTTATTATTACTCAAATCAGCCTCCCTGAACATTTGGAGGCTAGGGTTTTTCAAAGATAGTTTGGGGATGGCTAGGGAATGGGTGCTGCTGATTGGTTAGGGGGTGCAATCTTAGGCGTGTGGGAAATTGTCATCATGTGTGCTGAGTTTGCTTCTGGGTGTGGCCATAGGACAGGTTGGTGGGTCTGGGTGGAGCCATTGGTCATGAGAAATGCAAAAAACCTGAAAAGACATCTCAAAGGCCAACCTTAAGTTCTACAAAAGTGCTGTTGTCTGCAGGAGTAATTGGGGAAGTTGCAAATCTTGTGACCGCCAGAATAACAGCTGGTAATTATCAATTTAATCATTATAAATTGGCTCTATCTGGGCAGTGGGCAAGAAAAATCCATTGGGTGGTTACGGTTCTTCTCTAAAGAGCACTCTCTGCTCACATTTGCTCAGGACACCTGTCTACACCTTAGCAGAATTCAGGTGCCTGTCATCCTCCTAACCTGGGGGAATTTTATTAGCTTTACACAGGTGGTGGTTTAGTTTTGGGGAAGGGTTATTATCATCTAAACTATAAACTAAATTTCTCCTAAAGTTTATTTGGCCCAAGTACAGGAATGACTAAAGGCAGTTTGAGGTTAAAGGCAACAGGGGGGTTGGTTCGGTCAGATCTCTTTCACTGTCATACTTTTCTCACGGTTTTGGAACTTCCCAAAGGAAGAGACTCCCCAAACAGGTTCAAGTTGTGGAATTTAAGCCTGAAATCATTGCAATAGCTAGAGTGTGGCAGGTGGCTCTCATGTGGCTCCCACGTGGCACTAAGGTGCATTCCTCCCGACCTGCCCTGCCAGTGCTTCCTAACCCCACTCTTTCCCCATGACAGAAACATACATTCCCATGAAAGAAAATCTGTTCTTGACTGATGAGGACTGGGAGGCTGTGACAAGATGGATACATGCACCGTGCCTTGGGTCAGTGTGGCTCTGGGAGGTGCTCCAGGTAGGCCGCCTTCCCCATGCAGTCCTACATCCTGGGCACACAAACCTCTCTCCTGTGGCGGGGTGGGGGGCAGTGACCTGTCCTTGTGACAAAGACCTGAGCTGCCTCTCTTCCATGCAGCCACCATCACCTCCCTCCTGGGCTCTTTGGGGGTGCCTCTTGCCCCCGTGCCCTGCCCACCACCCCAGGTGCACCTGCCTGACTAATGTGCTCTCCCTGCTTCCTTCGTTCATCTGCCAAGTCCTTTCTGCAGTGCCCAGGGCTGCTGTATCTGGTACAACCTGGTCCTTGCTCACACAGGGACCCCTCCTCCCACTGGTTCATTTTATGACCACATTACCTCCTCTTTATTCATGGATGTGAGGGTTAATTTTATGTGTCAACTTGACTGGGCTAAGGGATGCCCAGAGGGCTGGTAAAACATTATTTCTGGATGTATCTCTGAGGGTGTTTTTGGAAGAGATTAGCATTTTATTAAGCAGACCAAGTGAAGAAGATTCGCCCTCTCCACTGCAGGTGGGCATCAATCAGTCAGCCCGCAGAGAGCCCTGATAGAACAAAAAGGCCGAGTAAGGGCAGAAGTTTCTCTCTTTGCTTAAGCTGGGATATCTGTCTTCTGCCCTCTGACGTTAGCACCTCTGGCGCTCTAGGTTTGAGTGGCTTCCGGGGGCTCTGGCTTGCAGACAGCAGACTGTGGGATTCCTCAGCTTCCATAATCACGTGAGCCAATCCCCATAGTCAATCTCTTTCTGTAGATTTCTATATGTCCTATTGGTGCTATTTTTCTGGAGAATCCTGACTAGTACAATGAGGTAGGTATATTGCGTTGGAGACCCAGAACACTTCAAATGTTTATTACTGGGCTAGGAGAGAAGGCAAGGCCCTACTAAAATTTGTGGCTGTATAGGTAAACTTGTTCAGACACATGTACCCATGAATTTAAAATAAAAATTAAATGAAAAGCAAACACTTTTTAAAAATTTTGTGATGATGGTGGAGGTGTGTCCACCAGGGGGTGAGCTGGCCTCGTGAAACTCCAGGGAGGTGTCAGACGACCTGGGTGTGAAAGGGACGGATATCTGGAGGAAGTAATCAAGAGAGGATGGACACACAAGTTTGCTAGCAGGAGCCGGCAGCTTCCCCCAGCCGGACTGTGGGCAGCACTGTCAGGCTCAGGCGAGGTGGCTCCAAGCCCACCTGCCCTGTCTGTTCCCTTCTATGCCCCAGCCACATCTGGCCCCTTCTGTACACCCCAGCCTCATTGTCTTGCTTATTCATTGCTTTTTCTCCCACTAAAATATAAACCCTATGGGAGCAGGGACCTTGTGCACAGACTCTCCAGAGTCCCGTACATGAACAGTTGAGGAATGAAGGAAAAATGAGTGGAGGGGCTGTGGGGAGACGTCCACAGGGACCTACAGACATTTACAGCCTCCTGTTTGCTCCATGGGAAGCATCTGCTGCCTCTGGCTCCATGTGATTTGAAACATGAGGCTACTTTAGGCCCTAAGGGGCAGGGGAGCATCACTTAGGGCTAGGAGCACCTTTATGTTCCCTAATTTGGGTGGCTTCTGTCCTCTCCCACTGTATTCATCTTCCCTACTCGTGGTTTCTTTGCTTGCTAAGCATTTCTTCCTGTTTTGATGACCAGGGCTTAATCTCCCCTATTGGCACTGGGCTGTGATCTGGTTTAAACCACTCCTTGTCTGTTCATAGGGACACACCTCGTTTGGGGTCCCCTTCACCATGGATTCCTGACCTACCCAGACCCACTCAGGGCACAGAGGGATTCCTGCCTCAATGGCCCAGGGTGACTTGAGGTACTCGGCACGAGAACCCCTGATGCCAAAGATCAAATCGGTTTCCACCTCATGCTGGGCCCTCTTCCTCCCAGAAAGAAATGCTGGGAACTGGTGGTCATAAGTTAGTCTTCTCCAGGGTGGCAAGAGTGTTAATTTACAGCCACCTCTGCCTTCCTCTGTTCCCATCCGCCACCCAGCCCCCAGGCCTCCCTACCACCAGCTAGGCTCTGATGTGAGTCACTTCTTACAGGGACGTGGAGCAAGCGGTTCACCTTCCCTCAACATCTTGAGCCTTCCCTGTTATTAAAAGTTGAAGGTGCTGGGGTTCCAGGTGATGAATGGGGGAGAGATGGCAGGCATGTGTGGAGGAGAAGTGGTCAAGCATGATGGTCCTAGTCCAGAGTGGAGTGGAGGTGGCCTCTGGGCAGCCTGGGATCAATATCCACTGCTGCTTTGTGAACAGCCTGGAAAGTGTGTGTTAAGCAGCATCCCAGCCAATGTTGGGAAAATGATTTAATCTCTTAGGGCTTCAGTTTGTTTCTGCCTCTCGACATAGCAAACATCCAAGCTCCATCTAACCAGATTTAACAATTTGCACTTCATTGTATTTGCTTTTTTATAAGTGAAAAAGAAACTCTCTTTGATCACTCCCACCCAATCCCATTCTTCCTGCCTCCTCACTCTAGTGGCAACCACTGCTATTACTTTAGCGTGTTGTTTTTTTCATACGTTTATATATGACATACGCATCCGTGGGCAGTACACATTGTCTTATGCAGGTTTTAAGAATTTCATAAATGATATTGTAGTGTGTGTTATTCTGCAACTTTGTTTCTCACTCAGCTTTATTGTGTGAGATCTATCCTGTTGAGAGATATATGTATAGGTACGTATATGTGCATGTGTATACATACATACATATTTATAGTTCGCTCCATTTGACTTCTGCATAGTATTCCATCACGTGCATATGCCACAACCCATTTTTCTATTTCCTGGATGATAAGCTTTTATGGTGCTGGGGTTCACTGTGTTTATCTGTATTGGGGATCCTTACACCTTTCCCATATGTTGGGGCTATATGAGGGGCACAGGGGATTGGCCAAGGTGATTGGCCCCAGAACCTTCTCAGGTCTTCCCATAGAGAGGGGATTTTGGCCTCCAGGACTAGTGCTGTTGCAGAACACCTGTGCCCCCATGTCTTCCCCCGTGTCCGGCAATGGCAGTCTCTCAGGCTGCACCCGTCAAGGAGGGCTGTGACCTAGAGAATAGGGCTGGCACTAGGGGCTCCATGCTAAGACTGGAGGGAATTTGGGGAGTCCTCTGACCCAGTTCCCCCAAAAAGTTACCACTGTGAGCTGCCCATCCTGAGTAACACCTCCAGGAATGGGACCTGGCATCCCTAAAAGTGCTACTGTAGGCGTCTGCCTTTGAACGCACACACCTAGGAAAGGAGACTTCTGTACCCAAAGGCAACTCAGTCTTACATTGGGTTGAAAAATCTGTGTCCTGGTAAGTTCCATTTCTGTGGCCCAGCTGTGGCTATGGGGCCAACCAGAACCACCGAATCCCACTTTGGCAGCAAGCCTGTTGCAAACTGAAAGGCCACAGTTATGCCCATCCCGACTCCCGTCTTTAATTTTCTAGGTGAAACATCCACCATTTAAAAACGATTTCTAGCCATTGAAACTATAGAAAACCAACAGCCACAAGAAACAAAAACAAACAAAACATAAAATAAAAAAGGAAAGCAGCCTTCCTAGAGTGTGGGCTCTCATGCCCTCACTGTTGTGTTCATCCTCTGAATGTGTTCCTGTTTCCAGTACTAGATGATAAATTCCTGCTTGGGTTGAATTCCTGATGAAATGCTTGGTCCTGCCTGCAGTATTACGTCAGAAATAAGTCTGAGGTACCCTCCTTGGTGGAAGCTTTTTGCCTAAGTACAGACAGCTTGGTACTGAGCACCTGTTAGTTTTTCTGCCTAGTTCTCTTTCCCTCATCCACAATCGTCCTTGGAGATCTCCGTTACTCAGTTCTCATGGAAAATGCAGTGAACACCCAGGCAGCCATTTCGGCAAAGTGGCTCTGCCTCCTGGCACAGTTAATTGGACCAGGATAATGGCCACTTTGAGAAGGGGTTAAAACCTCCACTTCTCCTTCCCAAAGCCCCTAATCTCCCTCTGAGGCCCCATTCCTTGATGTAGACAATTAGTGACTCTCAACTTACATAAATTGTCATTTAAATACAGTGTCAGCACCAATTTTCTTAGGTTGCAACTAAGAGATTCTCGGTTCACGGTTGTTGCTTTCCTAAAAGGAGCAGATCCAAATTGGAGAGCTGCTGGTAGCCTGAGGTTTCCTTGCTGAGGAAACTAGTAAGAGAGAGGGGGAAGGAAGCAGTGTGAGCAAGACGGGAGTTTCAGAGTGCTGAGGGAGCAGAGACGAGGGACTGGGAGATGATGAAGGAGCCCAAGCCCCTAGTTCCCATCCACTCCTGAGGGCTGACTGCACCCTAGCCCTTGGGGACCGTGAGACACCCTAGATATGCATTGAAAACACCCTTTCTGCTTGGGGGTTCCAGTTAAGTTTCTGTTTCTTGCAACCACAAGAGTCTTGGTTCATGCAAACATGAAGTCACACAAACTCTATTGCTAAAACGATCTTCTGATCCCCTCCAGAGCCAGGTCTGCTCCCTCGTACCCCTTCCACCCCCACCCTTAGGCATAGCTTCTATTCTTCTGCCTTTAAATGTCCATTTTTGTAATGTGTTTTTATCCTAAGCCATCTCTGTTGACTTGGAAGGCAGTAGGACACATTGCTGACATAAATACAGCATAGGAGTCACAGGGGAAACTGAACCAGAAGTTCAAGTAGGGCCAAGTCATTGCCCTGCACAAAAGGGTCAATCTGGATTTTGTTAAGGACCCCATTCCACCACTTCATCTGGTCCAGAGAGAAGGAAATCAGCTCTCAGTGGGAAACACCTGTGCTTGTAACTTATCTTGAAGTTTATGCAACCAGAAAACTCTCCAACTCAAGGCTTCAGGAAATATGCCGATGTCTGGGCCTGCTTCCATCGGTTTCATCTAATTGCTGGAAAAATCATGTCACCTAAGGAGGAGGTCCACTCCCCTTCCTGCCCCACCTCCAGCAGTCCAGTGTGACCAAAAGCAAGGTACTGGGAGATGCAGTGTCTGGTGGGGGTCCTCTTCCAGGTTCATAGATTGTTGTCTTGTTGCTGTGTCCTCATGTGGGCGAGGGCTCTCTTTGGGGTCCCTTTTGTTAGGCAGTTAACCCTTTTTATGAGGCTCTGCCCTCGTGACCTAATCGCCTTCCCAAAGCCTCACCTCCAAACCATCATCTTGGGGACTAGGTTTCAACACGTGAACTTTGGGGGTAACAGACATTCAGCAGCGTCAAATCCCAAACTCATTGGCTTTGCACATTTAGGAGGTGGTCACCAGGAGTCACGGTCCAGTCGGCCAGCCACCACTGGGATCATAACCAACAGTCCCTGCCAGGCTTCTTTTTCTCAGGAACCCAACCCAACATTCTAAAAGAAAACCGGGTCTGAGGAAACCTGAGGAGGGCGCTCCCTCACGGTAGGTGAGGACAATAGCCAGCTCCCCAGGCGTGGCCCAAGATGACCGCTGCCGGGCTGCCGCTTGGCACTGGGTTGTTGTGGAAATGGTTTCCTGATTGTGGTCATGGGCATTTCCTTTGACTGGACTACACCCCAAGCATCTTTGATTCTAAACGGAAATAGCCACGTACGGTTGGCAGGAGACCGGGACCTCTGGATGTGGAGCTCACAACTTCTGGGAAGGAGAATGGCATGAAGTTTGTTTTCGTGGTCACTCTTAGGACACTACATTTCTCCCCCCAACAATTTCTCTTTTGCTATGTCCTTTTAGCCTTGAGGGCAATAGTCTGAAATGAGCAGTTAAGCTGGTTGTCATCTCTGATGTTTCCGAAATCCTCTGTCTGCTGTTTCATGTCCTAGATTTTAGTCACATGGCATGCTCACCACATGCCAGGCCCTTTACATACATTATCTTATTGAATCCTCAAAATAGCCTTATGAAATGGACATTATACTAACCTACAAATAAGGAAATCAAGGCTTCAAGTTTGCCTGACTCCAAAACTTACGCCCTTATCCCCCAGTTTGATCTGTCCTTCATGGCTCAGCTGGAGACCTTTCCCTCCAGAAAGCCAACCCCTGCCATCGTGCCTGGGGGCTCTCCCTGCCCCAACCCTGTTTTCTGAATTCCTAGATTTGTGCTTGCCTGCAAGTTTGGCTGAATAATGCCCCTCCCCACAGATGTCTGTCTCCTAATTCCTGGAACCTGTGAATATGTGACCTTATACAGCAAAAGGACTTTGCAGGCATCATTGAATTAGGAATTTTGAGACAGGGAGATCATTCTGGATTTTCTGGTGGGCACAGTGTAAATCACAGGGGTCCTTATAAGAAGATGTCAGGAGGATCAGAAGGAAGAAGAGGAGATGGGATGACCAAAGCAGAGGTTGGAATGATGGGCTTTGAAGGTGGAGGAAGGAGCCGCGAGCCTAGGAATGTGGGTGGCCTCTAGAAACTGGAAAAGGCAAGGAGATGGGTGCTCCCCTAGAGCCTCTAGGGGAGCACAGTCCTGTGACACCTTGACTTGAGCCCATAAGACTTGTTTAGGACTTCTGCCCTCCAGAGCTGTAAGATGGTACATTTGTGTTGCTTTCAGCTGCTTAGTTTGGGGTCATTTGTTATAGCAGCTGCAGGAAACACATAGTCTGTGTTGTGATCTCCTTTCTCTGCATCTATATCCATCTCCCAGCCAGGATATGAGTTCTGGCAGCATAGACACACTTAATTCAGTTCAGTAGAAATATTTTGGACACTTGCTGTATTTCTGAGCACGCTGCCTGTGTGGGAGGCAACGCAGGCATGAGTAAAGCATACCTCTGCCCTCCAGAAAACAAGTGTCTCAGATTTTGCATGGCTAGAGGTCCCAGCTCAAAACCTTGCATAAAAGAGATAAGTAGGAATTAGCTAGTGACAACAAAGAAAACATATGGTAATATAAAAAAAAAAACACAAATAAATTTAGTAAGCTTTTATAAATGAACTAGAAGTAGGGGACTCTTGATTTCTTAAATGAATGACTATGATGACAAACAAATGATGAACAACAAGGAAAAGGGGAGGCAGCCAGAGCCCAGGAGAGACGAAGAAAGGGGAGGTTGGCAAGAGGTGGGAGGAAGGGATAAGATGAACACTGTAGGTGCCAAGGGGCTGGGAGTTTCTGGGATGAGGAGGGGCTTGGTGAACTCTAATCATGCCTACTTCTGTGAGTTATAACCTCTTATCCCTGCCTTTGAACTGCTAAGCAAACAAATTAGCCATATTCTCCAAGGTTAAGGTGGCATTTATCATTACTGCCTTAGCTCTTACGTCTGAAAAGGATAGTGGAGAGCAAGGGCTGGAATGATTTAAATCACTTCCCAGCGCCAGGGTGTGAGTGAGCCCCAGGGCATTGCTGATGGGCATCTTGCCAGGGGAGAGATTGCCCTGTACTCAAATAGGCTGGTTACATCCCTTTAATGTGCAATTCCCCCAAATCACCTGAATTAGAATGACCTGAGCATATATTAGGATCCTTATGCCTATTCCAGACCCCTTGATTCTGATGTCACCTAAGATTTGAGAACAGGGTAACTTTTCCCTTTATTGGACCAAAGGTTTTCAAAATATTAATAATCTTAGCAAGCTTAGGAACTTAATTAACATGAAGTTTGGAGGGGCATAGTATACCCACATTGTACCACCTGATTCTTGTGATTAATTTTCCTTGTAAATTTCTATATAGTACAGAAAAGTCCAAATAAAGTATTTCATAATTGTCCTCTATTAACAATTATCAGGTGTGATAATAGTGGGCATTTTATGGCATCTCTAACATATATCAAGTTCAGTAAATTAAAATGTATTATCACACCTGTTCAACACTTCATTTCAGATCTTATGCAATACTTGGTATACCGTAAGTTCAGAGTGTGTGACTCTAATGAGTTTGATGTTTGAATAACAGAAGATGGTGGACTTTGCCTGGAAAACTTTTGGTAATTAGAGTTATCCATAATAATAAAGCAATTCTTGGGATAAGGCATTTGCCCACAAACCAAGTGCTTCATAATCTAAATGCCAGTAATTTGGAAGTTTTATAACATAATAGGGTCATGGAAACTAATCTTTCTGTAGATTATTTTTATGCTATACATTACTGGCATTGTCTAAGTTGTGAGAAATACTGTCAATGATTAACTGCAGTGTAAAGATGGGCTCGCTAGATAATATTCCTGCATGGTACCATTTCTCATGCTCATTTTCATACAGAGGAAGCCAGCTTGATCAGCTATTGTCGCACAGCTCCTGAGGAGGGGCTTCTGGAACACGGGGCCGTTGCTTGTTGCTGACAATGTCAGTTGCACATGAAAAAGTGAACACAAGTGGTGGATGGAAGACTCCTTAAAAATGACATTGAAAAGGAAGTGCGACATGCAAACCCTAACCCTCCCGAGATCATGGTTCCATATCGCATAGTGCTCCAATCTAGAATTTAAATGTATATCTTTTCATTTGTTTTCTGTCACCTGGTCTGGAGTGCAGTGACACAATCACGGCTCACAGCAGCCTTGACCTCCCTGGCTTAGGTGATCCTCCCACCTCACCCTCCCCAGTAGCTGGGACCCCTTCGCCTAGCTATTTTTTGGTATATTTTTGTAGAGATGGGGTCTTGCCATGTTGTCAAGGCTGCTCTGGAACTCCTGGGCTCAAACGATCCACCCAGCTTGGCCTCCCATAATGCTGGGATTATAGGCATGAGCCACTGTGCCCAGCCTAAAATGTATTTCTTATATCATTATTTTGAATTTGCTTCTTGGAAGATGAAGTAAATAAAAGAGATAAACTAGGCACTGCATTCTCCTTACAGCAAAGGGTTCTCAGCAGGAGGCCATGGGGAGGATGAGGGCTCTCCAGGCCATGAGAATTGGGCTCAGGCTCTTGTTCAACTTCTCACTTACTAGCTGTGTGCCACCAGGGAGTTTTCTCAACTGTACATCATCTGCAGAATGGGCCAATAAAACCTCCTTCATAGAGTTGTTGTAGGGTTTTGAGACACTGCATATAATATGCCAGGCCCGATGTTGTTCTTGGTCCTTGTTCTTATTCTTCAATCCGATCCCTTAGAAACATTTAAAGCAATGATTTGCACCTAATGAACAGGACTGTATCAATGACACCAAATGCATCCTGCATCCTTATTTCTTGTGAGGAAGGATATATGAAATGTTTCATTCATCTTTGTGATTCACCCTCCCTCCCACAGTTGCCTGGGGTCTATTGCCTTGTAGGTAGTAGGTACCATGTAGGTTTGGGTTGAATTGAGTTGAATTATAAACTTCGGCAAAGTAATCTTGACAGGGCATGGGGAACTTGGGATTTTCACCTTTGAGTAGACCACAATTAGGTAGTTAGACTTCAAAAGAGTCAACAGAGACTATTATACCTATCTATTTATCTGTAATTAAGATGCACAATGGCTCTTTGAAGTATACACATACCAGGTGTCAGAGCTGCTAGCAGCTGTAATCTTGGGAACTTGTCTGGATTCCCTTTACTTAAAAAAAAAAAAAAAATCAGATTTTGCCAGAGACACTGCTGGGACCTTCTGGTACCAGTCTTTGGACTTGATTTTGATAGCAAAGGGGGTAGCTAGAGGCTCTTTACAATAATAGTGCTTTTTGCTTCCCATAAGAGATGTCAAGTGCTTCTGGCCATGGGGAAAGCCTAGGGTAGTGGTTAAGCAAGCGGCCCTGCAATCATTTAGATCTGGGATTGAATCTGAGCTGTCATTCGTTCTGATAATAGGCTAGTTACTTAACCTTCCCAAGCCTCAGTTTCCTCATCTGGAAAGTCGATGTAATGATATTAGGACTTGTCTTAGAAGCCATGGGGAGGATGCATGAAATACAGCAGCTAAGACACTCAGCACAATGTGCGGAGCCTAAGAAAGCTTATTGCTGTCATCGTTGTCTGTTTCTCCTCAATCAGTTGAATGCTCGGCTCTCCTGTGGATAACCATGACTGCAGAATGTGGATTCACTGCTCTGCATCCTGCACCTGGGCCTCTGCTCATAATGCCTGGTTAGATGAGAACATAACCTCTAAAGCTCAGACTTTCAGTATTGGATAAAAGCCATGTACTCTGTACGTAGGAAGTGTAGACACACTCCCTGAATTTTAGGAGTTCATGGATACCTGAAGTTCATTTGTTTGTGGCACCAGATTTGGGAATCTCTGACTCAGGAAATGAATAATACAGGAATTAGGGGAGCACTTACAATGCACCATGCTTCCAGTTCAGTAGGATGTACAATTGCACGGGCAGTTACTGTTATACTTCTCATTTGCCCTCTATTCTCTAGAAGTTGAGTGTCCAGCAGGCTGATTCTGGTCTTCTTCCTTGAGCCACAGTTCTTCCAGGATCATAATCTAGATACTCAATGGAGAGGAGCATCTCTCAGCTGTCTTCCTAGCTCCCTGGAGGAGTCTGGATGCTCAGATTAGAATACCCATATATATATTTTTTTCATATGCTTGTTGGACACATGTATTTCTTCTTTTGAAAGGTATCTGTTCATGTCCTTTGCCCACTTTTGAATGGGGTTGTTTATTTTCTTGTAGTTTTGTTTAAGTTCCTTATAGATGCTAGATATTAGACTTTTGTCAGATGCATAGTTTATAAAAATTTCTCCCATTCTGTAGGTTGTCTGTTTACTCTGTTGATAGTTTCTTTTGCTGTGCAGAAGCTCTTCAGCTTAATTAGAGCCCATCTGTTAATTTTTGCTTTTGCTGCAGTTGGTTTTGGCATCTCCTGTCTTTGCTGTTGTGAATAGTGCTGCAATGAACATACACATGCATGTCTCTCTAGGATAGAAAGATTTATATTCCTTTAGCTGTAAACCCAATAATGGAATTGCTGGGTTGAATGGTAGTTCAGATTTTAGGTCTTTGAGGAATCGCCACACTGTTTTCCACAATGTTTTACACTATCATCAACAGTGTATAAGCATTGCTTTTTCTCTGTAACCTTGCTAGCACCTGTTATTTTTTGACTTGTTAATAATAGTTATGCTGACTGGTGTGAGATGGTATCTCATTGTGGCTATGATTTGCATTTCTCTAATAATCAGTGATGTTGAGTTTTTTTCAAAAGTGGGAGCTAAATGATGAGAACACATGGAGACATAGAGGGAAACAACAGACACTGGGGCCTATTGGAGGGAGGAGGCTGGGAGGAGGGAGAGGGTCAGGAAAAATAACTAATGGGTACTAGGCTTAATACCTGGGTGATGAAATAATCTATACGACAAACCCCCATGACACAAGTTTACCTATATACCAAACCTGCACGTGTACCCATGAAATAAAAAGTTGAAAAACAAATACTCATACAATGAGAGTTTCATTATGGCTCTCAACTCAACAAGAAGTACTTTTGTAGTCGTTTAAGCAAGCTAGCCCAATAAAACTCTCATGGGAAAGGAGCCAGATCTTGAACAGCTTACGTCGTTCTTTTCTGGTGGTCATTAAATGTCTAAATAAGTTACTTGAGTAACTAAATTAAGACAGGCTAACGGGGAGAAACATTGGTTCAGTTCTTCTTTGTCTGCATGTTTACTTGTTTAATTGTTCCTCCACCAGTCTGGAAGCCCCAGGAGGGCAGTGGCCCTGTGTTCTTTGTTCACTACACAGTGCCTGGCACAGAGTAGGTACAATAAGTATTTGTGGACTAAATGATAATCTGTGATTCTCAAACTGCTGTTCTGTGGGAGGAACTCTGCCATCAACCAGTAGATTGTGATTGTGTTTGGAGGACCTAGGATCTATGGAATGATTTTGACTTCTCTATTTGCTGTAGAAAAATTTATTGAGAAAAAAAGCATATGTTCATATAGAGTATTAAGCCACCCAATATATTTTCCCCAAAGTTCATATAAATTCTAACAAGGCTGATACAGTTGATGCTAATAAACATCTTTCTTTCATGGTTATGGTCAACTGTGCTTTAATAGCATTTGGTGGATCCACGATTTACTTATTGTTCATTTCTTGGTCAAGAACACAACTTCCACATACAGAAACCAATAGCATTGCTATACATTAACAATGAACTATCTGAAAAAGAAATCATGAAAACAATCACATTTATAGTAGCTATAGAAAAACACCTAGGAAAAAATTAACCAAGGAGATAAAAGACTTGTACACTGAAAACTATAAAATACTGATGAAAGAAATTGAAGAAGACACAAATAGAAAGGATATCCCATGTTCATGAACTGGAAGAATTAATATTGTTAAAATGTCCATGCTACTCAAAGCAATCCACAGATTCAACGCAATCTTTATCAAAATTTTAATGATTTTTTTTTACATAAATAGAAAAACATTCTAAAATTTGTATGGAACCACAAAAGACCTCAAATAGCCAAAGCAATCCTGAGCAAAAAGAACAAAGCTGGAAGCATCACACTACCTGAATTCAAAATATAATACAAAGCTATAGTAATCCAAACCACATGGTATTGGCATTTAAAAAAAGACATATAGGTTGGGCACAGTGGCTCATGCCTGTATTCCCAGCACTTTGGGAATCCAAGGTGGGCACATCACTTGAGATTAGGAGTTTGAGACGAGCCTGGCCAACATGGTGAAACTGTGTCTCTACTAAAAATACAAAAATTAGCCAGATGTGGTGGTGGATGCCTGTAGTCCCAGCTACTCAAGAGGCTGAGGCAGGAGAATCACTTGATGGGAGGAGGGTGAGGGATAAAAGACTTCCTATTGGATTCAGTGTATATTACTTGGGTGATGGGTGAACCAAAATCTCACAAATCACCACTAAGGAACTTACTCGTGTAACCAAATACCATCTCTTCCTAGAACTGATAAGTGAATTCAGCAAAGTTTCAGGATACAAAATTAGTGTACACAAACCAGTAGCTCTGCTATACACCAACAGTGACCAAGCTGAGAATCAAATGAAGAACTTAATCCCTTTTATGATAGCTGCAAAAATAAAATACATACTTAGGAATATATCTGACCGAGGAGGTGAAGGACCTCTACAGGGAAAGCTACAAAACTCTGCTGAAAGAAATCATAGATGACACAAACAAATGGAAACACATCCCATGCTCATGGATGGGTAGAATCAATATTGTAAAAATGACCATACTGCCAAAAGCAATCTACAAATTCAATGCAATTCTCATCAAAATACCACCACCGTTCTTCACAGAACTAGAAATCCAATAGTTTTTAACAACATGGATGAATCTGGAGGACATTTCATTAAGTGAAATAAGCCAGGCACAGAAAAATACCACGTGATATGTGGATTTTTTAAAAAGCTAAACTCACAGGAGCAGTGCAGAATGGTGGTTACCAGGGGCTGGGAGTGGGGAGTGTTAGGGAGATGTTGGTCAAAGCATACAAAATTTCAGTTAGGAGGAATAAGTTCAAGAGATCTATTGTACAACATGGTGACTGTAGTTAATAACAGTGTATTGTATTCTTGAAAACTGCTGAGAAAGTAGACTTTAAGTGGTCTCACTACCAAAAAATAAGTCTGTGAGGTTATGCATATGTCAATTAGCTCAATTTAGCCATTCCACAATGTATACATACTTCAAAATAACATGTCATACATGACAAATGTATACAATTTTCATTTGTCAATGCAAATAAATAAACAAATAAGTATTCGTTCACACACACACACACACACACACACACACACACACACACACAATAAAGAAACACCACTCTGGCTGCTGTGGGGAGAGCTGACCACAGAGTACTAAGAGTTGAGGCCAGAACACCAGCTTTCCAGGGGAGAAGGGAATGACTTGGACTGGGATGCTGGAAGCTGGCAGCAAAGGTGGGAGCGGTAGATGGGTTGGGATATATTTTGGTTCTGGCACCACCAGGATGTGCCTATGGATTGTACATGGGAGATATAAGAAGTAGGGGAAAAGGGGAAACCCTAGTGCCCTCTGCTGTACCACACTGCCTTGGATGGCCTTGGAGGTCACTGGAGCCTGTATGCTGCTGGGTGGCCTTTGCACGTGGTTCCAACACTTCACGGGACTGGGAGCTTGTGCTCCACACAGCTCCCTGGAAACTCTTGACCCGGGAGAAAGCACCTTCCCAGGATGCGTTGTATTTTATTTTTCTGCAACATCCACCTGGTGTTACTTCCAGGTCTCCTCTCTGGAGGTACAACAAGGAGAATCAATTCCTTTTCCTAAGAACTTCCTCCAAAAACTTTGAGACTTCATCCTTCTCGGGGCCTTTTCCTGCTTCAAGAAATGAGTGTTTCTCTCAAGGGCTAGAGGAAGGACTTCCATATTCTTCCATATCCTGGTCTTTGCTGGTGTTTCTGCTTCTTACGTGTTCTTTCTCAGTCTTCCTCTCTTCCTTCACACCCCTCTTTTGACCATTCATTGAAAAGCCCCACATGTGCACACAGCCACTCACACATGCATGCACACTGATCTCTAAAATGGCAGGATTGATATTCTTTTTTTTTTTTTCTCATCTCTGTCCCCTAGGTGCTGAGGTGTTTGGGAGTAAAAAACAACCTCCTACATCATCCAACTATGGCATCATTTTTATGAGCTTGATTATTTTGCATTAAAAAACTTTAATAATTGTTTTTCTTATGAATGTATGTTATACATGTGCCATAGATTTGAACAATACCAAAATTTATACAGAAAAAGAGGACGGTCACCTCAAAAATGTACATTGCCACTTTCAGAGGTAAATAGTCTTCATGTTTTCCATTCAGTGACCCAAGATCCCTGGGTCACCAGGCCTGGAGATGACCTTGACTGTGGAGGAACCAGCATTAAATAGTTGGAATCTTACTGGGAGGAAGTGGGTCCTTTTCAGGTCTCCGGCACTTGTCTATTAGGTCAAGACATCTCAGTCTGGGGTTAGCCTTTACTGCTGTCTAACAACCAAGGTGCTCCCTTTTAACCACGAGAGAGCACAACTCAGGTTCTGACCCATACTAACCCAACTGACTTTTTGAAATGTAGAATGTGTCTTTCAGAGCACATTCGCTACCTCCAGGAGCTCAGAACATGAGAAGTAAACACATGCGAAGAAATTTGACAATGCCAGGTGGTGCATACAAAATGCCAAATTATTGGGAAGATATTTTCTCATGCTCCACCAAAGGGGTCAGCTCGAGGTGAGTCCTGGACAGTGAATGTGGCTACAGAGGTGGAGCTAGGCTGCTGCAAGCAATTGAAAAGAGTTGGAGAAGAGTAAGTTCTGTTACTAGGACACAGGTGGGTAGGAGAAGAAAGTCTGCAGAGAGGCAGGTGGATTGCCTGGAGTTGGCATCACACCTGGAATGTCAAACTTGGAAGTCTGTGCTTTAGGCCACAGGCATTGAAGACGTCTGGAAGATTCTTCTCCTGGCAGCTGGAAATACAGGACAAAAGGCTAAAGAATTGATTCAAAGCCCCAAGAAGATAAGACAAAGAAGTAGGCTATTTTGGCCTCGAGATCCATGAAGAACTGCTGTAGAGATGAAGCTAAGCCTCCTTGTAGGGCCAGGCATGTGCGTCTCTTGTTCGGGGTGCACACAAGGCTGTGCCTGGTTCCTGCTGGCTTCTGCAGCTTCATCTCTTACCACTCACTTCCTAGACTTTCTTCTGCACTCGCAATCCTCCCAGTGTCTGGTGCTTGCTGCTATCTTTATGCCCTGCACATGTTAAACCTTCTGCCCTAATGCTCTAACCACTGTCATTACCTGCTCCCCACCTCCTTTCTGCCTACTCTTTCATGACTTGGCCCAATCACCACCTTCAGGACTTGATGCTCTTACTCTGTGCCACTCTCTCCAGCAAGGGGACTCTCCTAGATGCCCTCATGGCCTCTTTGGTTATCTGATTGTATGGCAGTGTGTTGTTATTACCTGCTTGCCTAGGTCTCCCCACCTGCATCATAAGCTCTGCAAGAGCAGGGACCTTATTTTATTCGTGTTGACTCCCAATGCCTGGGCCAAGACCTGACATGGAGTAGGTATTCTATAATTTATTAGTGAATGGATGATGTGGTTAACTATTCCTTTGCCTTCCAGGAGCTAGTTTCAACTAAAGCAAAATGTTGTGTGTTATGAAGCATCAGAAAGGATGTAAGGATGGCGAGACCCTAGGACTGTGGTTATCAAGTGTTGGGCCACGGCACCTTGATGTGTTATGAATTCTTCTCAAGAGGGTCAATGGATTTGGATCAACATTTGAAATACCTTTCGTTAAAATAAATGATATATATTGTTCGGATAGTGTTGATCACAGGCTCATTGAATGAAGCAGGGCATTTCAAGTGAAGTAGCTTTTCTCCTGACCTTTCTTCCGAGGAAGAGTTAAGAGGCTTAGTGTACAATTGAGCCTGAATCAGATGTGAACATGAGTATATAAAAGAGTCCAGACAGGGCAATAAACATTCCTGACCAGGGATATTCTCGTAAATAGTAGTCAAGGGTCACACTAACTGTGGATTCTTTCATAGGCAGCATGAAAACTCTATTGTAATCTTTAGCGTTGTTTTGAGTCTTTTATTCTTTAAGTTCCTGCAAAAATTCTAGACGGGAAGCCCTGCCCTAGAAAGAGTTCCTGAGTAACCAGCCCCCCAGTCAGTAGGTGGCAAGTCTTCGGGCAGAGACTATGGGAGATGTTATCATTTTATTTGCTCTTTAAGCCTGATGCCATTTTTTCAAATCAATGATATGATAAAAAGCCAAGGACTGCCTTCCTCTTGTTTGTACAAAACTGTCACCCTTTGGCAAGTTTTGAAAATGTATGTTGTAATACAGATTATTTAATCATTTTCTGGCAGCAATAGTTTTTCAGTCATGCTATTCATGGGTAAATGATTGTCAGCGTGATAAGAGAAAGGGCGCTGACAATGGGCTCACAGTGTGAACGCTTCTGTTTTTTATAACTTGCCTAAAATTGCATCACAGGTTGGATTTCAATCATGATTTGGTGACTAGCTCCCTTTCGTATATAACCCTTCTATATTTTTACGAATTTTGTACTTGCTTGATGTATAGTGTCTGAGCTAAAATCTTCCATGATGGTTGTGGTTTTATTAATTTCTGCTTGCAATTATGTCAGGTTTTGCTCAGTATGTTTCAAGATTATTTTGGTAGATGCAGCCAAATTTTGGTGCAATGTTTCTTTTATTCTTATGTAGCCATCCTCTTTATGTCTGTTAATAATTTTTAGTATAATTATATAATATTTTACTACAAATTAGTATCACCATGCAAACTTTTGTTGAGTATTTGCAAAGTACATCTTTTCCCAATCTTTCTATGTCATTTTGTTTTAGGCATAACTTTTACAGATAGGACAGACGCAGCCTGATTAAAAACAATACGTATGGATAGTCTCTTTTAAAAAGTTAGTTTAATCCATTTCTGTTTAGTGTGATTTCTTACACATTTAAACTTCATTTCAAACATCTTCTGTATTTTCTATTTACCATCCTTGTTGTTTGCATTTCTTTCCCAGCCTGTCTTTGAAGTTTTTTAATGTCCCCCATTTTTCTCCTTTGCTGATGTGGAGGCTGTAAATTGTGTATTTCTTATTTTTAATTCTTATCCTTAAATTTAAAATTTTAAGTTAATACTGAACTCTAGCTTTTTCTAGAAAAACTTAAAGTTATTCAGAATCTATATTAAATTAGTGTAGTAGTTATTGGCATTTTGATAACTTCTTTGTGATGTGTTTATTATGTATAAACATGTCTTCAGGCAGCAAAGTTATCATAGTTCATTACACCTACCTGCAGGCTTACACATACTTTACTGCGAGTGTCTTTTTTTGTGACAGAATCTCGCTTTGTCACCCAGGCTGGAGTGCAGTGGCTCCATCTCAGCTTACTGCAACCTCTGCCTCCAGGGTTCAAGCGATTCTCCTGCCTCAGGTTCCTGAGTGGTTGGGATTATAGGTGCCCGCCATCATGCCCGGCTAATTATTGTGTCTATTGTTTTGAGTACTTTGTCTTCAGTTCTCTTGAGAATAGATTTTCGATTGCTTCTGGAAACTGCTCTATCCATTTGATTGGGCATCGCCATATTCTTGAAGATGGCACAATTGGCCTTACTTAGCTGATTGGCTCAAGGGTAAGCATGTGACCTAAATTAGCCCAATCAGAATCCTTCCCCAATTTTTTGAATAGGAACAACAACAAAAAAAGAGGGCTTGTCCTCTCTAGTCATGGATGCTGTGGCATATGGGATGTCAGCCCTATCAGCACAATTCCTCTAATCCACAGTGGAAGAGAATGAAGAAAAGAGCAAAAACCCTCCAAAAGACAAATGGTTGAATGCCACTAGGCTCTTCAGCACAGGGGCCAGGAGAAAGTGTAAGAGACTCTCTGGAGGCTGTGTGAGTGAGCACAAAGGCCCATAATCATGACTTTTTAAAGGAATACTGGAAGTGAGCATGGTCAAAGAATTAAAATGCTGCTCATACATATAGATATGCCACCATCTGACGACAGACAAAGGAAGACACTTAGGAATAGAAAGATGAGCTGCAGTGGTATTGAAGAAAAGTTTATAAAATCAGGAAAGGGGAAATGTTAAAACAGTAATTCTTCAAAGTCCATGAATGTGGCCCATTTAGAATGAGGAAAGGCAACACGAAGCGTGTTATGTGGCGGGAGACACATTCTCAGAATATTTGAACCGGAGCAGACTGCTGCTGAAATAAGAAGTTCAAAATGAATTTTGAAAAAAGAAACCCTGAATGATAGGCTTCATTTCATATTTGGCTTCCACCTGAATCTCTTTTGGTTCTCCGGGTGTGTTTGTGCATGCACACACGTGCACATGTGCTTAATTAGGGGAGAGGCTGCAGCTTAGCCAGGTGAGAGTGAAGGAGCATGACCATTGACCAGTCCAGCCCAATCCTGTTTCTGCAGGTCTCAGAGGAAGACAGAGGGATATTGCCCCAGCAGGGCTGGGACAGAGAGAGGAAGCATTTTCCTTTCTTTATTTTGGGCAGTGGCTAACGTTTATCTTGTGACTTTTGTGCATTGTTTCCCATAAAAAAGGGTGACTAAGAGTTGTAGAAGCTCATGTTGTAAATGTTTGAAAACATGTAGATTTTACCATCTGGGGGTGGTTGAAGAGGTGTTTTAACTGGAAGACTGACAGGTGGATAAGTTGGCTTCTTAGCAAGTCCTTTCTTGTCAAGAGATCCTCAGATATTACAGATACATTATCTGTGATGAAGACAGTTGCACACAGCAAGCCCCGGCCAGATGCCCTAACGAAGAGCATCTGAATGCACACCCTGCAGCTTTAGGTGTTATTTCAGAGCTCATGGTGACAGATGGCTGCAACATTCTGGATGCCTCCCGGAGGCAAAGAGAAACAGTGGAAGTGGCATAGGAAGGATGTGAAAGAGGTCCCGAGGGAGAATACCCATGCATGAAGGAATGGGGCCTTTCTTCCTCCTGTGGGTTTAAGGCTAGGTACTGCTCTTTTGTTTTAGAGACAGGGTCTGGCTCTCTTGCCCAGGCTGGAGTGCAGTGGTGCAATCTCATTGTAACCTGGAACTCCTGGGCTCAAGCGATCCTCTCACTTCAGCCTCTTGAATAGCTAAGACTGCAGGCACATGCCACCATGCCCGGCTCATTTTTAAGTTTTTCTTTTTTTTTCTAGAGGCAGGGTCTGACTATGGTGGCCAGGCTGGTCTTGAACTCATGCTTCTGGCCTCCCAAAGTGCTGGGATTACGGGCGTGAGCACCACACCCAGCCTCTCTTGTTAGGAGGCCAACCTATCTGCCACTTTTATTTCCATTTTCTCAGCTACAATGGAAAGAAAACTTTAAAGATTTCCTTGAGCAAGCTGATGCTTAGGAAGCCAGACTAATCTCCACCCCCAAATAACTCGGAAATGATTTTTCAATGTACAAAGGGAGTCCTCACAGATTCCTATTAATAGCCAACCTCCCTAAGTTCCCGTAAAAATAGAGTTTCATTCACAGAATGCTACATATTCCGGGACAGTTTTGCTATGTGAAGAAGAATGTAATGAAGAACCTCTCTAGGGATGACATGTGACCCGTAAATCTTTTGGGATTAGGTGGTAATGTTTGATGTGTATGGTGGTGAGTTGTTCATTTTATTATTTTGAGCCTTATTTGAAAGTTATATTTGTCCTTTAGAAATTCACTAGTATGGTTGATACATTGAATAAACATAATCCATGGTATAATCAAAATGCAAACTTACTTTTCGTCTTTGTATCTTAATTTTTTTTTTTTTTTTTTTTTGAGATGGAGTCTCACACTGTCGCCCAGTCTGGAGTGCAGTGGCGCGATCTCGGCTCACTGCAAGCTCCACCTCCCGGGTTCACGCCGTTCTCCTGCCTTGATAGTATCTTTCCCTGCTCCAGGAAGAAAACTTGCGTGGGTCCTTCTTCAGTAATAGAGTGCTATGGTTACTTTAAATCACAGAGCAGAGTTTTGGGGCTGGCTACCTGGGGGCCAGCAAAGGCATGGGCACTAAACCCAGATGCTTGGACACTAGAGTCACCCACCACTGCTTGAGCCAACTGGCCTGGGCAGGAAGCATGTCACACAAGACCTGCTTCTACAAGGCTGCAGTGATGGGCAGAGTGGAGAGGACCAGGATTCAATACAACGTCAGAGAACCACAGGGAGAGACCGGGTCGGGGCTGAGGTACATGAGACCACACTTGGGACCCTGGGCATGATCCGACAAGGCAGGAGAACCCTCAAGGATGATACATTTTGCTCTTTAAAATAAAACATATCCTATCCGGCGTCGCCCGCCCAGTGCGTGTCCCCAGACTGAGGCCCAGCCCCCTTCGCCTGTTTCTATCACGAGCGCCGCCAGCATGTCTGACAAACTGCCCTACAAAGTCGCTGACATGGGACTGGCTGCCTGGGGATGCAAGGCCCTGGACATTGCTGAGAACGAGATGCCGGGCCTGATGCGTATGCGGAAGCAGTACTCGGCCTCCAAGCCACTGAAGGGCGCTCGTATCGCCGGCTGCCTGCACATGACGATGGAGACGGCCGTCCTCATTGAGACTCTCGTTGTCCTGGGTGCTGAGGTGCAGTGGTCCAGCTGCAACATCTCCACCCAGGACCA